>NW_024738300.1:11405894-11539022 GCF_018991925.1 Homarus americanus | reverse complement strand
CATATGTCCCAACGGACAAGAAATGTACTAGTTGAGACTGTGTGTGAGAAGGACCTAGGTAGGTATAAGCGACAATGAGCCGAAGCTCCGGCCATTGTGAGAAGAAGGTAACCAGGCAAATAAATTATTGGGTCTTATACATATCGTTCAGGATATCTAGACGGTCCGTTCCTCGTGACGATCTTCAGAGGAAGTGCTTCCCCATCTGGAGTACTGTCACCCCATCTGGTCCCTCGAGATATGCTAGGGACTGTCATTGGCTGAAAATGTTCTCAAAGGAGGGCCACCTCAAGCTGGTGCCTGCACTTCGGCATCTCAGCTACCCTGCGAGATTGAGCGCCTGAACTTGCCTAGCTTATACTACAGACGGGCAAGGGGGACCTAGTTGAGGCTTATAAGCATCCTAGGGGCACTACCAGTTGAGTGTCCTTACTTGAGCTGGCGGGACGCCTGCCTTGCACAAGGGGTCACAGCTCAAGACGAAAGCCGCAAGTCGGAGAAAACCGTGAGGCAAACTTTTTCGGAGTGAGGGCTAAACTCTGGAACACCTACCAGAAAAGTGTTGTGACGGCACTGAGTGTGAGCTCTTTTCAAGAGAAGACTTGACCAACACTGGAGCGGGTTCTAGGTACATTCAGGAGCCGGTGCAGATGCCCAGTATTTGCCAACAGTGCGTGACAGAGACGTGACTGATCGCCCGGATATGGCTAGCGAGCCGACCTTTGGTGAAGAATATAAAGGAAAAGAGTCAGAGGTCAGTTGCAGCGACAAACAGCGTTTGTAGGGGAGAAATGCACTACAGTAGCACCAATTATTTTAAGAGGCGACATTTACGAGAACCTAATAGAATCTGACCCAACCAACCAGAGAAACCTATCTAACTTTTTATAATTTCCTAGCCCAGATTGTCGGTACAGGAGTCACACTTGCGTTGATAGATCATTTTGAAAATCATTACAAGTCAGTATACTTTTAGATTTGGTAATAATAATACCCGGATGAGAATAAATTGAGTCTCGGGTTCTTTACCAAGTCAAGGTTCGGATTCATGTCCGCTCTGAGTGGTTGGCTGAGTCTGTCTTGGTAGAGTAAACGCCCGGTCCTGCACACACACGACCTGGCAACACGTGCGGCGAGGAATTTATTTGTTAATTTATTTGAGTGAAGCCTTTCATAAGTGTGAAATAACAAAATGGGAGCAAAAAGGAAGAAGAAGGTAAGATTATGTTAATTATTACGCTGATTTTGTCTTTTCGTAATGCTTATATTTGTCATTGTTATCATTTGTATCTTAGGTAGTTCAGGGAGACTTTAGCTCAAGCCTGTTGGTGTTGATATCTTGTAGATAAATAAGCTGTTGCTGTTATAGAAAATCGTGTACTGTAATACTAAGGCATTCTGCTACTGCTTTAATATTTAGTGTTTTCGTATTAATCTTGGATAATTACTGAACATTGCTTTTTAATGTAATCCTTGATGGAAGTGGTCAGGCCTTAGCACCAACTTGAGGAAGTTTTCGTTAGAAGATAAAAGCTATTGGTAATTATGACACGGTAATTATTCGGTATGGTAAATTATTGCCTACTCAATTTGCTAGTTCATGAGGAAACCGCCACCACCAAAAAATGTTTACGATGGTATATAGTGAAGGTAGGATGGCTGAGAAGGCCAGATATACTGTGTCGAAATACAGGGTAATGTATGAGGAAACTGCTACCTCCAGAAGTTGTTCAGTTTCGTGCATTTTTCCACAGATGTTCCTATCATTAGAGCAAGTATTTTAGGAAAAAAGGCGACATTTAATGGAACCTGACCTAACCAACCAAAGAAACCTACCTAACTTCCTGATGTAGCCCCTGGACCCCACGCCATATTAATCAGAAGTTACTTATTTTGATATCTGGTACCAATGAAACTAACTTTGTTGAAGCATCAAGGACGGGTCGGTTGTAAACAACCGGAGCAGATGACAACTGGCTGACTCGGCAGATTTTTTATAGGAGCGTTTACGGTAAAGAAGTACCTTCTTCACGTATAAAGCACATAGAGGCATCATTTCAGTCTCATATCAGTTTTTCACCATGTTTTATCCCGTAATTTCCCCCCATCCTTCATGTCTTGCGCACTGCAGGTGACTTATAATATTATATAGAGAGAAAAAAAAAGCTGTCGTCTCTTAAAGTACTTACTATAATGATAAGAACATCTGAGCAAAAAATGAATGAAATCAAGCAACTCCTTTTAGTGATAGCCAGCTCCTCCAGTATTATTTTTATCACTGTCATCCAAAGAACATCTGTGGAAAAAAATAACGAAATCGAACAACTCCTTCTGATGTTAGCAATCTGCCCCAGTATTACCGCTTTATCATCCAAACAACACCTCAAAAATATGAACTGATTTAGAGTTTAGTATGAAATAAGTAAATTTACTAGCAGTGTGTTTACATTATGGCATCACAACTTTAAACCATAGTACACTATTGCCTCAGTTACTGGCTCTGGAGAGATTAAAAAGGGTAAGTAAGTTAAAGAAAGTATATTGCACTCAATTTAGTGCTAATGTCAGGATGAATGTTTATGTGACAAATTACATAGTATTATTCCATTAGCTTTTTGCTAAGTTTATATTTCATAGCAAAGTGTTTTCTCTACCCTGCATATGCATACCATTACACATTATTTGGATTCAATGGTACAGTATTACCCAAAAAATTATTGAATTACATTTCAGGGAGAGTCAGGAGAGGCAACAAAATACATCACAAGAAATGCAGCTGTCAAGAAGTTACAGCTCTCCTTGAAAGATTTCCGGCGATTGTGTATTCTGAAAGGCATATATCCACGTGAGCCAAACCACAGAAGAAAGGCACAGAAAGGAGACTCCAGGATCAAGACCCTTTTCCTTGTGAAAGACATTAGATATCTTCTTCATGAACCAATTATCTGGAAGTTTAGGGAGCTTAGGGTAAGTTTATTATTATGGTCCATGGAGGATATAATTATATACTAAAGTAGAATGTCTTTAGTTCCACATCATTAGAACCAACAGTTTTGCCAACATAGGATTTTTGTGAGGTAATGAGTGCCTTATAACATGGTTGCAATGGATTTTGAGACCATGAACCTAAGATGTCAATTACAATATGATTCTGAGTGTTTAGACCCTCAGACCATGAACACAGTTTATCTCATGCAAAAAAGTTACCACCGTCCCTGGGTTTCCAAATTAATCATAAGTTTAAGATTAGAATTACAACTAATTGTATAAAACAGTATAATTTGTTAGTTAATTTACTTGATTAAACTGATTTTAGTCTTGTTCAAATATTAACTCATCCTCAGTTAATCTCTAGACTTGTGTTAATTTCAAACTCAAGGTTGCTATAATATGTCTTGTTTATTAAATAATTAACATCACATAAGCTGGAGGCCCACTGATACCCCAGCCTCTTCAGATCGTCCTTGGGACTTGCCCTTAAACATTGAGTGAGAACCCCAGGCATATATATTTGTTTTATTATTATTTAATGTTTACGGTAAGGTGAATATTAAATTTTTTTCAGACATTCTTGATAAAAACAAGCAAGGCAAAAGCTAGAAAGGAACGCGATAAAGTAGAAAACCTGTACAAGAATCCGCCATTTTATCGACTGGACCACATCGTACAAGAGCGATACCCTACCTTTGTTGATGCCCTGCAAGATCTGGACGATCCTCTCACACTATGCGTTCTCTTCTCCAAAATGGCACGAACATGGCGAATACAGGATGGTAAAGGATTATATTGTTTTTATTTATCTAATACTGTATCTTAGGTACACAAAGAATGTAACTATGATGATGGATGAGTGACTAAATTTTATAGCTGTGACGGTGAATTATTGACTAAAGTATATAGCTGTGATGATGGACGAGTGACTAAAGTAGCAATATAACTGTGGTGGTGGATGGTAGACTTGATAAGATTAGCTCTATAGTTGTAGTGATGGAAAGCTGATTAAGATATTTTTATTGCAGTAAAACAAATATATTTATTTGATGGCAGCTCTCCATGCTTCACTGTCTCTTGCATCCTCTTGTCAGATTCTTAACTTTAATTTAATTTCTTAAAACTTCTCCCCATGTCATTCTTGGTCTGCTCCTGGCTCTCCATCCCTTCTTATTTAGGCTCATGCACCTCTTGTTCCATTTAGATGTTCACTCTCTACTTGTCTGTGATGATATGCTAAGGCTTATGTGGCTGCCACAGTGGATTGACTGTCTTAGTCTCTCTGATACATGGTACCTGGCACACATTGTATCAGTGATGCTGTGGATTGAATATCTGAGTCCATCTATGATACAACATGCTGATTCCAATTTACAGATACTGTGGGGTTAATCTCAATTGGTTTATGCTTGATTTGAAGAACAATTAATTACTGTTACTTCACACTATTTGTTAGCCCTGGGTAATTCTTCTTTATTGCTTACATGATGATTCATAGGTTTTGCTGTACACTAAAACTGTATTCAGTAATTAATTTTTTATTACAGTGATGCTGCATATTTGTCGTCGGTTGACTGTGGAGTTCATGCATTACGTCATAGAAACACAAGGATTAAGGAAGGCCTTCATCTCCGTCAAAGGTTATTATTATCAAGTAGAAGTAATGGGACAAACAATCACCTGGATTGCACCACATCCTTTCACTCCCCTGGTAAGAATTTTAATGTTTAAATACTTCTTACTAGATTTCTTTTTTCAGTCACTCGGACTACATTCAAGTGTTTTAATTGTCTGAATATGAAAAAAATAATTAGTGGCAGGAGTGAAGGCCCTGTGGTGAAAAGTGGAAAATGGCCATGAAATGTACATGCTATCAGTTAAGTCACAAAAAACCCACTCTAGCGTGGAAATTTGCTGTAAACGATAATGTTGATGATTATATGGTACAGTATTTGCATTTTATTTATGTGTATCACTTTTTTGTTGTATCATTATTACCAGAATAAAATGGATCTGGTCATGAATTACTGATTAATCCTAAAATTTCTTTTTCCACAGCCTACAACAGATGTTGATCTTCGTGTCATGACTGTCTTCCTTGATTTCTACATCACATTGTTGGGCTTTGTTAATTTCCGACTCTATCATAGCCTGAATATCCACTACCCACCCAAGTTACAAGGCATGAAGAGAGGTAAGTTTGTTATAGTTATAATGATAGATTTAAACTGCATGCCTGTGTTCATTATGTTTTATTATTGTGTGAGTTTTTTAAACATAATCTCATGAAACCCCCAACCAAAATGGGTAAAACATCCACTTCATTAATAACTGTTCCTTAGAAAGGAAAAACCATAAGGGAACTGTTAATATACCGAGTGAGGTATTTAAGATATAAGGCAGAGTGAGGTTCAACAGCACTAACGAGGATGCCACCATTGCTTCAAATATATTGTCTATATTTATTGCTACATTATGGGTGTATCTTCCATAGTGATGTGCTTATTATGTGGGGAAATAAAGTATATTTACTTTATAAAACTGCCATAATGAGTGCAATAACTGTTTAAATTTCAAAACAATCACTGTATAGAGATGATGATATATTTTGAATTATATTTATATCTACTGTATTGATAAAAAAAAGCACAAACTGGCAGAACATGGTAACTGGGGAACACTTCGAAAGAGGCACAGGTTCTAGGAAAAAACAGACTATTAGTGACATGAATTTGTTAAGTCAATCTGTATTATTTTATATTCATGGAATGGATGACATACTGTTCACTTAATAGTGTTAATTGTTTGGGTTCTAGGTGAAGGCTCTACATATTTCAGTCGAGTTTGTTATTGATTATATAAAAAAGAGCACCAAAGTGAACGGTGTAGTTCGTTATTACAAATACTCAATCATAGCATGTAATCATTTAATATATCTTGACTTGTTCCATGCTTGTCCAGACATCTTTTATGTACGGATTGCAGTTTGTTCACGCCACTAAAAGAAATATACTGCATCAGAAAATTAAGTATTTTTTATTCTTATATAATTTTCTATATTTAAGGTGAAGAAGAAGAGGAAGCAAGTGAGAGTTCAATTGTATCAGGGCGTGTAGCATCACTGAATATCCCTCTGCAGAGAAATAAAGTAGACGATAATGATGAAGAGGGTGGCATTGATATGCACCTGTTGGTAAGCCTCTCTCTCTCTCTCTCTATCATCCTCAGACAACACTTATTTATTGCTATGACAGGCTCTTAATTAATCTCTTTATTCCTATACAGTACAATACTGTACACCCAAAACCATTTATTTCATATCAGCATGACAAACAAGTCTATTTTCCACACAGTTTTCATTGTATGAACATAGATTTCATGCTCTTGACAGATCACCTTTGAAGTTGTGAGACAAGGGGTGGAGAGGTCGCCTGGTTGTTTATTGGCCCATGGTTGTGAGCGGCAGTTAACAACACAATCTACACATGATTTATATAGTTTTGCGTGTTTTTCATTTTTTTGTTTGTTTGGTATTTGTTATATGGTAGTAACACAAGACTTGTTACTATAGCCACATCCTCTTAGGCCTCTCCCTACCACTCTAGGCCAAGTTGTTAAATATGTTATGGTTATTTTTCAACTTGTATTTTTTTCTACTGTGTAATATGCACATACAATCTTACATACAGAGTGTGCAAAAAAATTTATCAACTAACTTTATGATCATAGGAAGAGGATGAAGACAAGTTAAAGGCAGCACGAGAGGAACAGCAAAAGAAAAAGAAACAGCAGTCTCTCTTCAAGGGGCTTAAGTTCTTCCTGAACCGTGAGACTAACTTAGAGTCTCTCACTTTTGTCATCAGGTCCTGCATGGGAGAGGTGAGTTAACTCTTTATGTGTTATCACCCCTTATATTCTCACAGGAATTGTATATGTATGTGGTAGCTGTATTTGTGTAGGTGAATCAAGTTTATTGTATTGTATTTCCATTTTAAAAATACAACTATTGTTGGAAATTTAACAGGTATCTTGGCAAAGTAGTACAGCTGAAGGCAGCACCTTCTTGGAGACAGATGAGGCAATCACACATCAGATTGTTGACAGACCGATGCACCAACAAAATTATTTGTCCAGGTAATTATTAATTGATGTTCATTACATTTTTCTGAGCATTGTAATGATCATGTTTGTCCATGTCATAAATGTTTTTTCCAAATTTTAAAGTTGGATGGTTCATTTAGAATATTCATAGCCTGTGATTGTCAGAACATGTCACAATATTTTACCTGCGATGTGTCACTTATTCACTTGATTTAGAAACTAAAATTCCTCTTATGAGCCCTCAAAACTTATTAACATTTTATTCCTGTTCTCATATTGTTCTGTACAGGGATACTCTAACTGATATGTTTATGAGGCAGAAGGCAATCAATCTGAGGTCTGTCTAAATGCAATTGGTGTAAAATGAAAGTTGTCTTATTTACTGTATGAGGGTGTGAGGAGTAGACGGAAGTCTATTGAAAGCTGATAAAAGAGTTGTTGATAAAGACTAGCTTGTGTATGTGTGAATTAGTAGTGGTAGCTATTAGCAAGTTGTTTGAAAGAGTTAGGAGATTACATCACAGAACTGTGATTTTATTTTTATTATTTGTCTAATGAAAGTAAGAATGAATGCAGAATGTAATTAAGATGTGGTGACAGTGAAACATCAAATTTCCCATATGTAGACACTGTTTTGCTGCTATCTTAGTGTTAAAATATGTTTAGTAGAAAGGCACATGTTTTAAGAAGCTTTCAGGAGAATTTTTTTAAAGGTAAATTCTAGAAGAAAGGTCATGGATGGTTCTTAAGTACTAGATACATTAAATGTACTCCTGAACATGCTGATTAATGATCTGTTGTCTGCAATTTGATATATGTATAATTACTTGTCCAAATGACATCTAGAATCTTTACATACCTTTCTAACACTAATTACTTGCTACCTATGGTTTTTACATACTGTATGTTTGAAAAGCCTGAGAACCATCCCCAAGCTATAGTGCATCTTTGTATCTGTATGTTTGGGTGAGAGTTCTTGACCAACACTTGAATGAGCCGTCAATGGTCTATGCTAAGTTAACAATATGTTGATGTTTTCCAGGTATTACATTCAACCTCAGTGGGTCTACGACTGTGTCAATGCTCGTCTACTTCTTCCAGTCCAGGATTACTTCCCAGGAGTTAACCTTCCAGCACATCTTTCACCATTTGAAAAAGAAAATGACTTGTATATTCCACCAGAAAAGAAACTGCTTATGGCTCGACAGAAAGGAGAGGTACCCATAGACCTGCCTCAGAAAATGGAAGATAGTGACGAAGATAATGAGAAAGAAGTTTATGATTGGAAGAAAATGAAAAGGCTAAAAACGAAAGAATTTAAAGGTATGTTGTTCTGAATTAACTGGTTTTAATTGTTAGTTTTCCTTGAAATTTATCACTACTGTACCTGGATTTCAATGGTGGCTTAGACCCAGCTGTCACTTTTTGTGGTGTGGGCTCCCCCAATCAGTATTATTTTTTATATAGCTCAGAGGAATGGCAGCTTTCCATTGTTGCAGAGGGTGGGGGGCATATCACACCCATTTCAAAGGGAAAATGTTCCACACTTATCCCCATTTATTACTGACTTATTTTTGTAACTGCAATTCTATCCTCTGTTTTAGGTAACTTCTCTCAGCTCACTTAAGCTATTATGTGATCGATTGTAACTTTTCCCCAAAAATGGTTTGTATAATTAAAAGGTCTTGGTACACGTGATGGACTTATAATGATGATGTTGCCTTAGCCTTATCACTCTTGTCAGGAATTGCACGACCCAGATCATGAGATATGTCTTGCCCTCCACAGTTAATCTATAGCACTCACTGCCCAGGACTATATTTTGAGGGTGGCTACCTTTTCTTTTAAGAACAAGGGTAACACATTTTACTGTCATTTCATTGGAGTTCTCATTTTTGTATTTTGCTTTTTGTACATGTTTTCACTTTTCATTTAGTTTACTGTTGTGGAAGTGTTAGTAAAAGCTCAGGGCGAAAGTTTCTCATTGGAGGATGTACTGGAAGTTTTTATATAGAGAAAAATTGTGGTCTATGTTGCTAATACAATACAAATTAAATAATAGGTGACTGTATCCAAGAATGAATGTATACAATATGTTCTTGTCATAAAATAGTTTCCAGTTTCATCACCTGAAAATTATTTGTAGAGGTTAATGGAAGCCTTTTTATTTCAGCAAAAAAGAGAGCAATGAAGGAAAAAGAAATGGAAAATGAAAAAGTAAATAAACCAATGGAAGAAGGAAAGGAAACAGAAGAAGTAAGCAAACCAATGGAAGAAGGAAAGGAAACAGAAGAAGTAAGCAAACCAATGGAAGAAGGAAAGGAAACTGGAGAAGTAAGTAAACCAATGGAAGAAGGAAAGGAAACTGGAAAAGTAAGTAAAGAAGTAAGCAAACCAGCAAAGATACCTCTCCGTAAGAAAATGAGGGTAATCCGTGGCAATGTGGCCCAACCTAAGCCGGCTGTCATAGAGAGTCAAGAAAGAGAGGAGAAGATGTTAGCAGTCATGATGATACCCAAGAAGAAGAAGAGGTTGTACAAAATCCTAAATAGGAAAGAGAAGAGACAAACTGCCAAGGTAAAGCGATTGACAGAGAAGAGGAATCTTCTTGAGGAACAAAAGAAGAAAGACAAGGCAAACAAGTTAGCTGGAAGTGTACCAGAGAAATAAGTTGTCAGATGAACAGGAAATTTTTATTATGTATTATATGAGGTAGAAATATAGTTTAAACCTCATATGTGGATTTTCTTTGTCTTCGACTTTTATAATGAGATTTTGTTCTCCAGTAAAATCTCAGAATTCTGAAAATCATGAATCAAAAAAGTCTCAGAACACCGGCACACTTAAAAGATATTCTTAAAAACTAAAAAAAATCCACATGGCACTTCTTGACAAAAATAAAGGTAGAGAAAGTTTTTAAGATTGGCCCAGGTGATAAATGCATGAGTGACGAAATTATGATTGACAGAATTACACATTATATGTACAAAACCTTACCAAATTGAGAAGCAGACCAGCAAATGAAATTTTATATGGTTGTCTGAAAGCAGTGTCTAAAATTTACTACCAAACACCCAGACCACCCGGAGACTAGATAATAGAGCTGTTTGTAAGTGAGAAAGGTTGCTTTTTCTCGTAATTAAATAGTACTTGCGGCATTTTGATGATATTTACATTATAAATTTTACAAAAATTTACCTAAACCTGAGGAATAAAAACATTGTCTCGGTCTCATTTAGAAAATTACAAGATTAAATATTTCAGTTTAGGTGGGTATGACAGATCTAAATATATAACAAAAATGATAAAAAATAAAAAATTCTTTAATGGAAATATGGTTGCTACCTCTACAAGCAGTTTGGGGATTGGGTTCAGACCCGACTACAAACGCTCTACCACCCCCATTGACTTAACAATGAAACTCTTCAAGGAGTTCTCCCCGGAGCTTGCTAAACCCCTATGCTCCATCATCAATGCTTCTCTCAGTGAAGCCAGATGCCCAGCTGACTGGAAGACCTCTTATGTATCACCAGTGCCCAAGTCAACCAGCCCACAATCCTTAAATCAGCTACGACCTATTGCAATCACCCCAATACCCAGCCTAATCTGTGAAAGCTTTGTGTTCGACTGGGCTTATGCTGATATTGCAGGAGTCGTAGACCCTCAGCAATTTAGCAACATGAAAACTTCCTCCACCACTCACTGTCTTGTCAGCTTTCTCGATTACATATACCGCCATCTCGAGAAACGAAAAAAACGTCTGTAGCTATCGCCTTCATTGATTTCACTAAAGCGTTGACCTAGTGGACCACAATATAATCATCAACAAAGCTATTGACCTCGGGCTTAGGAGAAGTCTTATACCATGTGTACAGACTTCCTCAGTGACCGACGCCAAGCTGTACGCTTCCGAGGGGCTGTCTCCACCTTTCAGTCACTCACCTGTGGCGTCCCCCAAGGCATCAAGATGGGACCACTCTGCTTCCTTATGCTCATCAATGATGCCCTAAGAGAAACCCCTGCTCGCTGGAAATATGTCGACGACTCCACCATTGGGATCAGCGTCAACAATTCTGCTCCCAAATTTACCGCCCTTCAGGATTTATTGAACAGTCTCTAAAACTGGGCCACCAACAACCATGTCACCATCAACCATACCAAGACCATGGTTATGCACATCAACCTCTCCTCCGACATTGTCCCACCTCCTTCCATTACTCTAGGTCCGAACACACTCCAGGTTGTAGATTCCACG
This sequence comes from Homarus americanus, assembly GCF_018991925.1. NCBI lineage: Eukaryota > Metazoa > Arthropoda > Malacostraca > Decapoda > Nephropidae > Homarus > Homarus americanus. The sequence continues at coordinate 11,527,675 of NW_024738300.1, read as the reverse complement.
AAGCTCCTCAGCGTCACCATAGACAACAAACTAAATTGGAAACCACACGTCTGGTTATCAAATCCTCCAGTTTCCGTCTCCACCTCTGTGACTCAAGTCCTCGGAGTTCCTGCACACGAGCTCCTCAGTGTTTACACAACATTCATACTTCCCAAGCTCACCTATGCCTCCCCCACCTGGTCTTCCTCTAAATGCCACACAAGCGTAAACACCTAGAAAAGTGCAAAAGAGGGCATGCAAGATTATTCTCTCCCTTCCTACTCCACATATCAAGAAGCGCTCAACACACTGACCCTTTCGACTCTCACTGACCATCACCACGACCTCATCTGCAAATTTGGTAGAAGCTTCTACACCATCCCGCGACACGGCTCCTACTACCACCTGAGATCCCTAGTCCGAGAATTTGACCACAACCGCATCCAGCCCATCGTTACTGACTGCATTAGCTATAAGAACAGCCCAGTCCCAACCATTGTAAAATATCAATAACTTGTAATAAATCAGTTCATTCACTCCCAGTAAACACTACTCCTTGCACTGTCACTATGTTGAAATGAACTGTAGTTTGAGCTTTTCCCCATCTAGTTATTATATGTCTTATTTGTGTCACTCATGTTACTTGTATATTATCTGTAATTCGTAACCCATTCCCCAAATATGTAACTGTATATTTTCAGCCTTCTGGCTGCCAAGCTCTTTCAATAAACGTTAATTATTATTATTTATTATTACAGCACACAGGTGGCTGGAGCGGCAGAACTCGGTACGGTATATGGGTTGTTCAATTTGAGAGATAAGATATGCTATGTATATACAGTACTGAACTCTGAATACATAAGGTCCACAAATTTAATGTTTTCAAATTGGTAAACAGTCAGTGTTGGATTAAATTTTTAAGTTTACCTGCTACCAATTCCAAGTTTGTGATCAGATCTTACAGTAATGCCAGCTGGTGTATGTGGTGCAAGATGAGACAGTTATGTGTAGTGGGTGTGATGTTGGGTGGCACCTGATCAGCAGCAAACTGCATCTTGATAAGCTTACTGTTATTTATTTATTTTTTTTTTTTTACAAATTGTGATACTAACCAAGTTTCATTGTATTTAATCACCTTGGTTTCTAATTAATGTTAATTTCACAAATGGATGTTTGAGTTATATTTCATATTGTTGATATTTATAAAAACAGGTAAGTGTTGTGGAATCCAGGAAAAAAATCACAAGAAAAAAAAGTCAGATAAAAAGCAAGGGAAAAAACCTAATCTAACCTAACCTACGTGCAATGCCATCATATATACAGTATATTGTGTTGTCGATGTGTACATGTCATGTGACTTTATTTCCATCCACCGTTGTGTGGTGGATGAGGAGACCATACCGTCTTATGTACTTGTGTGTGACTGGTGGACAGAAGGGATGCTGGTGTGAGAACTGTTATTGGTGGAGGGCCTATGTGTACATTAAAGGTGGCATAGGGGTGAATGTTAACTTTACAAATGTTTATTTAGGTAAAGGTAGAAAACATAGTGGAGTGTGCCAATTCTCCCACCCTTTGTTTATTGCCGGCATTGGAAACTTGAAAAAATTTTAGTTTCATGTAATATTTTAGAGTTTTATTTAATGTGAAGTTAGTCCCATAGGCTTGGTAATCCAGGGCCCAGATTCACTAACAAGTTATGAACATCGTAAAGTGCTTAAGAGTTCATAATCTCCTGTGTTGGTAATCCACTAAAGACTTACAGAGTCTACAACTCGATTTAAAATGGCTGACTTTTCTTCATAACTGGGTGACTGCAGGTCTTATAAGCTTCTGCAGGGGTGGAAATAAGGCCTTTTTCTCTACTACTATACAACCTGTACCAAAAACACAGCTGGTGTTTCATTTTTTTTTCTTACAAGTATTTTTTCAAAGGTTTTGATTAATAAATACTGCTCTTTTTTTGTCAAAGTAGTGAAATGTATTATCTTATCCTAATCTAACCTAACCTAGCCTGAACTAACCTAACCTTAACATACCTTACCCAACCTAACCTGAATTTACCTTTCCTTTTTTTATAATAAATTTGCAGAGATAATCAAAGGTTAAAATGCATAATAGTGTATTGCAAGTTATATATATATATATATATATATATATATATATATATATATATATATATATATATATATATATATATATATATATATATATATATATATATATATATATATATATATATATATCATCAACAGATTTATCGATATGTTGGAGAAATAAATGTAAAAAGTTTATCTCTGCAAACATATTTTTAAAAAGATGTTGAAGTTTTTCTAGAAAACTTAATTGTTTGTCATGCTCATTGCGGCTTTCCGTGTTGTGTAAAGGCGCTGACATTACACTACAATAGTCTTGAGTTAGGTAAGGTAAGGTAACATTGGGTTAGGTAAGGCTACATTAGGTTAGGTAAGGTAACATAGGTTAGGTAAGGTAATGTAACATTAGGTTAGGTTAGGTACGGTTGGGTAAAATACATTTCACTAATTTTGTGGCGTAAAGACATTGCTACTGAAGGTATCATATCAAAAACCTATGAACATAATTTTTTTTTTAAGAAAAAATGCTATACCACTGTTATGCATTTTTACTTACTTTTATTAGGTTTAATGAACGTAGATTGGGTTAGGTATTATTTAACTATGATTTCAGTGTTGAACTTTTTGTCTTTAACCATTACAATGATAATTATGAACGTTTTGGCTATAAATCACTTATTCATTACCTAAGGAAAATACTGTAAGAAAAATAAATCTTTATAATTTCATTCCTCTTACTATACTCCCCGGTAGACCGCATACTATAGTAGCACCATAATTATAAGGGAAAGACGATGAATTATAATAATCACAGTAAAATTCAAACACAGGTGTACATGACGGTGAACGGAAACAAAGTCACCTGTCTTGTACATATTGACAAATATATATGACGGCATTGCACGTAGGTTAGGTTAGGTTAAGTAAGGTTAGGTTAGGTTAAGTAAGGTCAGGTTAGGTTTTTCCGTGACTTTTGTCTGACTTTCTTGTGACTTTTTTTCCTGGAAACTACATGACGGGTCAATTTTTAGTAGAGGACATAATTTGATTTAGTATTTTGCATTTAATTTTAATTTCAGACAAAAAACCAAGACGAATCTCTTTTATGATCCTTTTCTTGCATTTTACAGTCAAGTAAAGTCCATTAAAGATTTCCCAAAGTTAACATCAACCACCTAAAACATGAGATTGTTAATAAAAATTAACTAGAATATTTTACAATATTTTCCTACAAGTATTTGCTTGACAGATTACCCTCAATACTGACTGAACTCTTCTTTACTGGTGAATGTAAGGATTATAATACTACACTACAGCGTTAGAATCCTTGGTTAATGTCACCAGCTGATGTTAAAGAGGAGTGAGTATCTACACGTCTTCTGTACCATCCTGTGACGCTCTGTTGTTTCCTATGTGGTCTCGACCCTCCACATTACCGTGATTCAGTTTGTGTATTTTGTGTTGTGTTGGGTCGCAGTTTCTGATCGTAGTAAAAAACTATTGGTTATTGTTGTCTTTCATGAATAACTGAAGGAAGAGAATACATCAAATTATCGGTGAGTGTTATATGATATGTTACGTGGTGTGTTCACTTGATGTTGTCTTGGTGTTTTGCTATTAAAAGAAGTTGTGAGGAGACTGACTGGTGGCCCTATCTTCAGTCTCCCTTTAACTCTTGCCAAAAGATACCACTAATATACCTGATGTTGATTTCAGGACCTTTTGTTTCACTCCTAAGTTTGATTTATATTGATTACGAATATCAATATTGTGGACTGTTTTCTTGTGTTGCTATTTATCATTTTAATTTCCTTCAGCAATGTTTATCAACTCTCGAATTGTTCCTAGGTAAAGTTAATAAGACCTCTGCCAGCTTAGAAGTAAATTTACAAAACGATTGCTAAAAGACTATATTTGTAATTGTTTTTAGTATTCAAAATATGTTTGTGGAGACCGTGAGATAAAAAATTAAGGGTCAGCTATTTTCCCCCTAATGCAGTGCCTGTGCCCTCAACACTGGTAAGTAAAGAAAAGAGCAAGCAATGAACTATAGGTAGTACATTTTAGAAACAACAAGCAGTAATACTTGAGTGGTCTGGCCAGACTACCAATGTGAGGAAATTTCTCCATAGAAGATAAAGCCTTCTTACCTCGAGAAACTAAAGAAAATGCAGGAAGAATATGTTTTACATAATTTCACTTTAGACTTTTTACATTTTCTGTCTCCGGTGGAACTGCTTCTGTTTACCACGTTTATTTTCTGCAACTGTATGTTTGTTCGGGAAGGATTTATTTTATGCCATAATGGGAATTTAAACCAAAATAGATTTTTCTTATATTTTTTATGGTGATTTGAACAAAATATGACTTATTTCCATGGAAAATGCTTATTTATAGAGATATTATCTCTTAACACTAACAATGAAAATGATTTCTTCTAAAGTGGGTAGGGCTTTGAAGATTAATGAAAATGTGGGTTAAAACACACACACACACACACCAAAGAAACCTTTGAAAACCCAACCTAACCTTTTCTAACCTATATTATACTCTATTATGGTGTACTTATACCAAAAATCTAATATATGTGATGGGTGTACATAAAGTGAACCAGTGAATGTGGTTTCATACACAACCAATCAAGCAAAAAAAAGGCAGTGAGGTTCATTCTTGACTTAAAAGCAAATTTTTTAATAATTTTTATTAGTTTGACAATACAGTACACAAATGCAGTGGCGGCTTCCAAGCGGCAATGTTGTTGTCCTTTCCTTACGTCGTCGTCCTTTCCTTCACGTGCCTTGATTCTTTCCTTCGTCGTAGTCCTTTCCTTCGTCGTCGTGGTCCTTTTCATACGTCGTCGACCTTTCCTTACGTCGTCGTCGACCTTTCCTTACGTCGTCGACCTTTCCTTACGTCGTCGTCGTCCTTTCCTTACGTCGCTTTCCTTACACACAAATTCTTGACATCTCTTTTGGCCTCGACTTCCAGGTCATATGTGAAAGAGTACATAGGGTATAAATATTTTACAAACTTTTATACACAGGATAATAAAATGATTTCCCCTATGGACTATAGCTAAGTAAATTTTATTAAATCTAGGACGAGGACTGATTGGTGCCTGAAATATGCACCTTAATTGAGAAGTTGTTTTTTAAACATTCTAAATTTTCAAAGAACCATATCTGAAAAATATGTTATAGGACCACAATTAGTACCTGTACAGTACATTGAGGTTACCCATATACAATGCCATGTAGAAAATCTACGCAACTGGGCCAAATAAAAGGAATGGGTACAGGTAATTGGTTGAGTCCGAGTGAATAAGTGTGGGAATGGTGATATACTGTGGTTTCGATAAGTGCTTGGGTGGCTAGCCTTCTGGTGAAAGAAGTTGGGGGAATCTGAAGGTGTTCCATCAACTCTACAGTGCAAAACAAGTAACGTGATTTAAGGCATGACTAAGGAGATTTCTGTACAAGTTAAATTTGACACATGGGGTGATGTTTCCAAGCTTAGACTGTACTGAGTGATTGATGTATCACTGCTAACAAGGAAACTGGCACCCCAACACATGACATGAGCTGTGAACTTGGCCTCCGATCCATATTTCTTCAAGTTTAAAAATGTATGACATGACTGTATACATGGATTATATGTCATATAAACTTATTATTACAGTTGGTGATGGAGATATTTTATACTATATAACCTAGATTTTAACTCGACTGGTAACGTAGGTATGTACCCAGGTCAGAGTGAAATGTTTTACGTTACTTTTCGCGAGACGAGGCGTTAGGTTGTTTTATTCTTATGTCTTGGGGTGGGAAGCTGGCAGGTCGGGTCCTCGTCGCAAGTTCTTGAGATCACGTGGTTCAGAAGAGCCTGTAAGCTGAAGAATGTTAAGTACTTGAGCTTTATTTTAGGTACCTACTTACCTTTGATAGTAGCTTATGTGTGGACTTACATTTTGGCAGATGTTCCTCTCATGTGCTTCACAGATTAGCACAAAAATTTCTTCTAAGGTTCATTACCTGGAGAAGTTCTTGCATGTGTCAGTGGGTCTGTTCAGGACTCCTGTGTTGCATCTCCTGAGTAGCTGCTGGCTGATTTGGGAGTTGATTTGGACTTCTTGCCTTGTATAGCTGTTAGTTGTCATTCAGGATGTTGTGGGGGTATTTAGAGGGTACAGTACTTCCATTAGCACGTTTCACTAACGTGTCACTGGTATATTAATCGTGAAATATGTACTTTAGTGACGTATTTTCACAGCACTAAAACCTGGTACAGTACTTCTTTATGTAATTCTAGTTAGCTCTCTGTTGATGTTGGAGAAGCTCAAGAAAACTTTCCTTTCCTTAAAAGCATTTTCTTAGACAGTGGTGTGACATACCACTGTCTAAGATTATTGCGAGTCTTTGTATTCCTGCATTTTTCTAAGATGCAGCTGTTAGTTGGGTATACATACTGTACTATCAGAAGTGGAATATCAGTGCCATCGATCGCATTGGAGTCCGTGTTTCTTAGAACATAATTGTCTTGTGTCCCTATGATGGACCATGCTTAATGTTATGTGTGTGTGTGTACAGTATATAGTGTAGGTCTCTCCCTCCCTGGTGTACGTCTTTCAGGTCCTCCTTCTATGTACGTCTTTAAGGTCTTTCCCTTCTGTGTGTGTCTTTCAGGTCCGTCCTCTGTGTACGTCTTTCAGGTCTTCCCTTTGTGTACGTCTTTCAGGTCCTTCCCCTCATGTACGTCTTTCAGGTCCTCCCTTCTATGTACGTCTTTAAGGTCTTTCCCTCTATGTACGTCTTTCAGGTCTTTCCTCCATGTACGTCTTTAGGTCCTTCCCTCTATGTACGTCTTCCAGTTCTTTTCCCCTCGTCTTTCAGGTCCGTCCCTCTATGTACGTCTTTCAGGTCTTTCCCTCTGTGTACGTCTTTAAGGTCTTTCCCTCTATGTACGTCTTTCAGGTCTTTCCTCTTATGTGCGTCTTTCAGGTCCTTCCCTCTATGTACGTCTTTCAGGTCCTTCCCTCTGTGTACGTCTTTCAGGTCTTTCCCCTCTGTACGTCTTTCAGGTCCGTCCCCTCTATGTACGTCTTTCAGGTCCTTCCCTCTATGTACGTCTTTCAGGTCTTTCCCTCTGTGCGTCTTTCAGGTCCGTCCCTCTGTGTACGTCTTTCAGGTCCTTCCCTCGTGTACGTCTTTCAGGTCCTTCCTCTATATGTACGTCTTCACCCAGTCCCTGTTTTGTTTACATTCTAGCAAGTAATCGACGCCAAGCCCAGCGCCATAATTTTCACCAGTTTGTCATCGTGTCGTGGTGTTGACTTTTTCCAAGTAAAGGTGAGGGAGAAGTGAAGTTGTTTATGTTTGGTGTGTATGTTGTTGGTGTTGGATGATGAACTTGGGGCCGTACCTGGTGAAAAATACCCCAAGGTATTTTAGTTGGTGCACTATTATTCAAGCCGTTACTGTACCAGCATTCCTGTTCGTTGGCCTATACATGTGGATAGGCTTTTTGCGTTCCTTGAGTGTTGTTTGTTTTTTTAATGGTAAGAATTATTACTGGGTAGGCCTGCATACACCATTGAATCAAGATTACAGTGATTTAGTGAACATGGGAGTAAATATAGAGTTGAAATTACAGAACCAGCGGCTGTATCGCACAAAACTAACTTAATCCGTTATAGGTTGTGTACTGAAACTGCGATTACTTTAGCCAAAAATTATAGATGGTAAGTTTTTGGCTTCTCTACCTCTTAATGTTGACTTGACTGGGCCTGTTGGTGACTGTATATAATTCGTGAAAGGAGAGAGAAACACCTGACATATTGACTTGGATATCAGTGTCAGGTTCATTGGTGTTGGAAGTGTCTATGGTAGTAATTTTGTGGGTTTACGTTGAGTACCTATCGTTGTGGGGTGAGGGTGGGAGTGCCAAGGGTTGAGGTGGAGTAGAAAGTACCACAGTGGGCTGAGGGTGGAAGTGCCAGGGGTTGATGTGGAGTAGGAAGTACCACAGTGAGTTGAAGGAGGAAGTGCCAGGGGTTGAGATGGAGTAGGAAGTACCTCAGTGACTTGAAGGAGGGAGTGCCAGAGGTTGATGTGGAGTAGAAAGTATCAATGTAGACTGGAGTGAGGGAGGAAATATTAGAGGATAGGGCGGCTTGAGACGTGCCAGAGAATAGGATAAGACGGGAAGTACCAGGTTGAGGGTGAGGCGGTAAGTGCCAGTCTGAGGGGCAAGGAGGTGAGTGCCAGGTGGCAGTATAGGGACGTGGCGCCCCGTCGTCACGAGTCGAAGGGGTCGTCGCTCTCCACCGTAGAAAAAAATTAACTAATCACACTTTTTCTGTCTCTCTCTTCCGCATACCTCGCGCTTCTGTGGCCCCGCCCTCACCCCGCCCCTCTCCTCACCCGCCCTTCTCCCTCTCGCCCCCCTTCTGCTGCCCTCACACCTCACCCACCGCCATTACCTCCCCCCCACACCCTCCACCCTCTTTTCTTCTCTCTCGATATCTACCACACTTCTCCTATCACCATTGCCCCCCCCTCCCTACCCACCGATCATTCCTTTCCCACCCTCATTATTTCTCCCCACCCACCATATCTCCCACCTCAACACCTCCCTTAGCAGCACACATCTTCCACTTCCTCGCATCTCCCCACCCACCTCCATACCCCTCCACCCACCTCCATACCCCCACCCACCTCCATACCCCCCACCCACCTCCATACCCCCACCCACCTCCATACCCCCCACCCACCTCCATACCCCCCACCCACCTCCATGCCCCCCCCCATCCCCCACCCACCTCCTCACCCCCCCCACCTAACCCCCCACCCACCTCCATACCCCCCTACCCACCTGCATACATTGTATTTTTTATGTAAAGTTTATACAGCAATCTATTGATGGCTTAATACAATATACATCTATTATATATACAGGGTATAATTATCTGCTCATACAAGATACTATGGGACTCTGTTAGGGATTAATGAGTCGTTAATACTAATTATAGTCCGACTGTAAACAAGGTTAATGGGTCGTTTAATCAGTGCTTGCTGGAGGAACACTGTGTCTTAATGTATCACCGACAGATAAGGATTTATTACACACGGTGGATGAAGTTATGTCCCCCTGTGTGTAGAGGTGTTCATATAGGCTGTGATGCGCCCTGACAACCGATGGATATGTTCAAGCACTGGTGTGTGTGTGTGTGTGTGTGTGTGTGTGTGTGTGTGTGTGTGTGTGTGTGTGTGTGTGTGTGTGTGTGTGTGTGTGTGTGTGTGTGTGTGTGTGTGTGTGTGTGTGTGTGTGTGTGTGTGTGTGTGTGTGTGTGTGTGTGTGTGTGTGTGTGTGTGTGTGTGTGTGTGTGTGTGTGTGTGTGTGTGTGTGTGTGTGTGTGTGTGTGTGTGTGTGTGTGTGTGTGTGTGTGTGTGTGTGTGTGTGTGTGTGTGTGTGTGTGTGTGTGTGTGTGTGTGTGTGTGTGTGTGTGTGTGTGTGTGTGTGTGTGTGTGTGTGTGTGTGTGTGTGTGTGTGTGTGTGTGTGTGTGTGTGTGTGTAAAAATTAGTTATATCAACACACACACACAGGTTCTCCAAAATTTATCTTGCCTTTACTTTAAAATTTAACGAAACATTTACTCTAACAAGGTATATTTTTTTCCACACTGTCGAAACTGCACTAAGATGTCACCCTAAATAGATGTATTTTCGTAATCCCAATCAAGGGAAAATATTAACCTACCCGTAAGAATATTCTTTTGAGAGCCTGGACGCGGCCACCATCTGAAGTAGCTTTACACATTAACCCCCACAGGGAACGTTACATCTCCGTCAGTAGCGTTTGTTATCTGGTAGATGTTATTTATATTCTGCTCAACACACTATTTAGTCCTGGTGTAATTATTTTTGTGTACCGAGAATTTATGTAGAGAAACGTCACTCGTCCCTCCAATTGGGTGCTTCAGAAGTTGAGTTTTGTGTTTCGTGTCATTACCTAGTGAGTGACGGTGAACATTACAGTGACTTTACTCACCCGTTGTCACTGCCAGATTGTTGATATTAACTAGAGTGAGGGAGGCACAGTTCTCTTGTCCTCTCGTAGACAGCTTCATCATAATCAACTATGGTGGTATCCCAAGATCTCGTTGAAATGTTTTAAGTTAATATCTCTGTTTAATGACCCGTAATCTGTCAACAGTAATGAAGGTAATTAATTGTGTGAGACTGATAAGACATTGACTATCTAGTAAGACCATTTTACCTCGGGTCTTTTGTTATATATAGGATTTACTTTATCATCTGGCCACCTGCTGAACTGACCGATGCAGCTTCTTCAATCAAATTACATGGGAAGGAAAGACTATCTCAACATAAATATAACGAATTTAACTCCATATAATCAATTAGATGGGGGGTTCACATCTAACGGACCCTCAGTATAACGGACTTCCAATTCTGTATAGTCCGTTAGATGGAGGTTTCATATCTAACGGACCCTCAATATAACGGACTTCCAATTCTGTATAGTCCGTTAGATGGAGGTTTCATATCTAACGGACCCTCAATATAACGGACTTCCAATTCCGTATAGTCCGTTAGATGGGGGGTTCATATCTAACGGACCCTCAATATAACGGACTTCTCTCCTGTATAGTCCGTTAGATGGAGGTTTCATATTCAACGGACCCTCAATATAACGGACTTCCATTCTTATAGTCCGTTAGATGGAGGTTTCATATCTAACGGACCTCAATATAACGGACTCCGTTAGATGGGGGGTTCACATCTAACGGACCCTCAGTATAACGGACTTCCAATTCTGTATAGTCCGTTAGATGGAGGTTTCATATCTAACGGACCCTCAATATAACGGACTTCCAATTCTGTATAGTCCGTTAGATGGAGGTTTCATATCTAACGGACCCTCAATATAACGGACTTCCAATTCCGTATAGTCCGTTAGATGGGGGGTTCATATCTAACGGACCCTCAATATAACGGACTTGCCTCTCCTTATTGTCCGTTAAATAGAGGTTCCACTGTAAATGCTGTTCAAGTGATCAAAGGACAGTTATGTGACTTGTCTGATTTACTTTAAGTTGTACTGTACTGGTTAGGTTAAGTTGAGTCATGTTCTTGCATTTTATTATATTGCAAGAGGCAGATTTTCAGTACGTGGTCTCATGTGAAAGCTGATAAATCGTTCGTTTGTTTTCACTGGAGTATAATGAAGTGTGGTGTTAATGCCGAGACTAGTTGTGGTGTTGTTCAGTAGTCGGTGAATAGTAAACATCTGACGTCATTACTCACTGCTGACGTCATTACTCACTACAGAAGCCCCATAATCCAGGTGTGTTCACGTGGGAGATCTCATTGTTTACCTACTGGCACCAAGGTAGGTGTGTGTGCGTGTGTGTGTGTGTGTGTGTGTGTGCGTGCGTGTGTGCGTGCGTGCGTGCGTGCGTGTGTGTGTGTCCTACCCCCTTCTATTTGTTGACCTCAGTTGTTGTGTTAACCCGCCTTAGGGTAAGTAAAGGTAAAAATCACTCCTTTGAAATACCAATATGAACAAACTCTGGGTAGAACTAACAAGATCACGTATAGATATAAACCATTAGTAAAATATGAGATGAATTGATGTGAAAATCAATCTTGAATAATGTGTATGTTTTTGACACTTGGAATCTATTTTTGATATTACCAGGAACCTCAATAGTTAGGTTAGGTTAAGTTAGGGATATGTTAAGTTAGGTCAGGATAGGTTAAGTTAGGTCAGGATAGGTTAAGTTAGGTCAGGTTAGATTAGGGATAGGTTAGGTTAGAGTATACCATTTCTCTAATAATAAATACAAGTAATCATTACACACACACACACACTCTCCACACACACTCCACCCTGTGACGCTGTGGTTGGCAAGAGTGTCATATTACCCGGTGTAAAGATCATATGTTTGTGTGGCAGTGGGTGGGCGTGTGATCATGTGACGACACTTCACCTGACTGCCTCACTTGTCGTTGCTCCTCATTTGTCTACATTAAAATACGTGGCCACCAACATTATGGTGTGTGTGTAATAATAATAATAATAATTAACGGTTTATTGAAGAGCATGGCAGCCGGAAGGCTGAAAATATACAATTACATAATTGGGGAATGGTCTTGATTTACAAATGATGTACAAGTAACATAAGTGTGTGTGTGTGTGTGTGTGTGTGTGTGTGTGTGTGTGTGTGTGTGTGTGTGTCAACGTTAATACTCTTAGATGTATTATGGGTCGTAGTTCAACCTGTCCTCCCTCCCCCCCTCACCACTCCTCCCCCCCCCACACACACACACGTTATATTGTCACGCCAAACTACGACACAACGACGCCTCTCTTTTTGACCTGCAAGTACCACAGGTGACTTTCTCCTCATACTGAAGGTTGGTTATCGATTACACGTATCCTTTACTGGAACTGTTTTGAGCGTGAGGGTATTGTATCCTTTTGGGTTGTCCAGGAGGGTGGCGGTCAGTGGATTGTGTCTCTTAGTGGATTGTGTCTCAGTGGATTGTCTCTCTCAGTGGATAAAATTAGTAGCCATGTCGAAAGAAGTATTGTCGGGCTGGGAAATTGCTTTTTATTTATTACAGGGAAATTAAGAGAGAGCCTATGGTACTCTTACATGGGGCACGAAGTTATCTCTCTCTCTCTCTCTCTCTCTCAAATGGGAAAAATAGAGATAGACGGTAATACAGTCTCTGGCAGCTTGAAAATCAGAATACTTAGTAAAGGAAGCCTCACAAACTGCCTCTCAAGCTGCCTCTTCGTTGTAACCCATCCATGTGTGTTGTGACGTAAAAGGGGACTTGTCTTGACCTCTTCCCTTGTGATGTCACCTGTGCAGCTTGGCCCTAATTATGTATCGTCGTTGACCCAGTTCACTCTTTTCCCGACCTAGAACGTGTCTCTCTCTCTCTCTCTCTCTCTCTCTCTCTCTCTCTGTGGTTGGGTATTTATTATTATTATTATTCTTTTAGGTATACATCCATACGAGTGTCAATAGTGAGATTCCAAGTCACCCTGCCACCCCTCCCCTCCTCCCTCAACTTCTTTGGCACCCCTGCCAGCTAGCCCTCACTAGACCCGGGTTGTACTGTACTCTTATGCCGAGCTCTCGTGTACGACAAACACATTGATCACTGACACGTCTCTCCCATTGTCTGGTGTGTGTGGGGGGTGGAAGACGGGGGGTGGAAGACGGGGGGTGGTGGAAGACGGGGGTGAAGACGGGGGTGGAAGACGGGGGGGGGGGGTGGAAGACGGAAAAAGTGTCTGGTCTACAACTCGCATTTCCACCTCCATTCTGTTATATAAGAAATAATGGATTATAACTCATTGTATTAAGACCTCACTTAGTATTATTAGTGTATATATTAATTTGGTGTATTATTTTCTTCTCACCAATTCTTCTGATTTTTGTTGACAGGAATAAACTTAACTAAAGTATAAAAAACATTAAGTAGAAATAAAATCTAGTGTTATTGTTTTAAGTGACGATTCCTTTGTCTCCCACGTAAGAATTTGGGCCGAGGGTTTAGGAATGACATGAAGAAGGTGTGAAGGGACGGAAGGCCGGCGACCAGCTGTGTGTGGCCAATACCGTACCAGGATGCCCGTGCCAGCTGGTGCTTCTCAGTAATGACACCCGTTCTCAGAGACCTTACGTAATACGGCTGTTTGTGGGAGGTTATTATGTTTGTAATGACCTAATTGGTGTATTTTATTTGTAATTGTGACGGGTTTTTATGTGTTTGTGTTGTGCAGAACTTGAGTGGTGACCGTAAAGTCATTGTATTAACTCGTGGGGTGGTTAAGGGTAGACAAGGCTGGTCTCAGGGTTACATTGTGCATTGAAGTCCAGTAACACAACACACCTGTGACTGTTGTGTTAGGCACTTACCCTTCAGCTGTGTGAGGCGCACCTAACCTTCCTAGCTGTCAGGTAGGACATATATCTTGTTTATTAAGTCCCCTGCAATCCTTTGGCTTCAGAGACCAAATACCATTGGCAAGTATCATCCCATAAATCTAATTGTTTACAAGAAGCTGACTATAGGAAGTTCACAGGGAATATTTGGGAAAGATCAATTCTCAGAAACATGTTTATGATTTTTAGTTCTTGTAAGAATAAAGAGTAGAACTACAGTGAGATTTCAAGAACATTTAGTCCTTATAAGGTAGAGAACTGCCTCCCGACACCCTCACCCTGTGAGAGTTAATTTCGCTATTATTATTTGTTTATGTGGATCCTAATCTGGCGCTGGCATGGCGGCGCGTGTGACGTCACAGCCAGCTGGTCCGGCGACACGCTCTGGTGCCATTTTGATGACAACGTCGGAGCTGGTGTGCCAGCTGCCAGGCTGCTGAGTAGCAGGGGAGGGGAAGGGGCCTTGTACATCTGTCTGGGGATATACTGTAGGAGTGAGGTTATGTGCATCTGCCAGAGGGACAAGGACGCGGGATGATGAGCTTCTGAATGGTGGTTGTTGGGATGAGATTTGTATTGGGAGAATGGCACACCTGTCTGGTCTGGGGTTAACTGTTGTAATTAAGACCCACATCCAATGGGTACCAATCTTAATGGTTAGATCAGGACCCTTTAACTCATTTGACCTTACCCCTAAATATAGTGTTAGAGCCCTAATGTGTTTTACCTGTTACAGAAGACAGGTGTAGAGGGGAAAATGTTGTCATTATAGGTGAAGAGTTTCTTAGAACACTAACTAACCTGGAGACACTGTATCCTGGAAGTGTATTTGTTTCTTGAGTGTCATCATCGGTATCATAAAGGAATTAAATGTAAAGGTATTGTCAATAATTTCCTATAATAATCGCTTATATTTACGGTGGGATTCATCAGAGTTTCCACCAGGGGAAATATTTAATTGGGGAAAAGGAATGTGTATTTCCCTCCTCTCTGTCCGTTAGTTGTCTACTTTTATAACTTGTACACCATTTAAGTAATGGGATTGTAAACACCTCACCGGGACTGTGATGCTTAGTTTACATTTCCACTTGTAGACTGGGTAAAAAAATACTGTTTACTGCAGAAGATATTAATAGTCAGTACCATACACATCGATATTATACAAACAGTAAATAAACATCAAGGAAATTAATAAACATTGTGTCCTAATGTCGGAGGTGTCTTGGTATCAGTGAGTCCATCTTGCTGTGCGTTGTAGGATCATCGGCCGTATCCCGTAAATTGTGTGTGTGTGATGTGAGTGAGGGAAGGCGATGTTGAGAGAGATAGTGTGAACCAGCGGCACCCTTGTCTTTTGTGGTGTGTGTGGGTTCATCTCTAGCACATTCACTCGTGTTGGTCATATATGTAAGGGACTCTGATTTTATCTCGATGAAATAGGGTGTTTTTTTTTAATGTCCTGGATGGGATCTGTGTTTGTTTACTAGTTTTTGCTTGAGTGTGTGTGGATGTTTCTTGAGTTGAATATATTGTTTTTTTTTGTGTTTTTTTTTGGGGGGGGGCGTAATTGATGATATGGGCTCATGTTTATCTTGGTGAAATATGTTATTGTAGTATTGTATTATAATGTCATTCTTACTTAGAAAAATGTGTTTATGTACTAGATTATACTGTGTTTGTCCTGTGTGTATACTTGAAACTTTCAGAGAGGAACTAAGTACTGGGGCTGAATCAATCCCAAGTTAAAAACAAAATCAGTTCCCGCTGGTTAACTACGAGTGACTTCATCATTGCCAGCTTTAAATTGAGGCCTCACAATGTATTATATGCCAGCAATGAAAGGATAGTGATGTAGTGTTGGAAGTGAGGTGAGGTGATAGTGATGATAGGAACAAATGGTTTATGAGAGATGGTGGTGATAGTGGCAGGTAATGGTGAGAGGAGGATAGTGATAGTGAGAGAGTAAGTTATTGGTTAGATGGGCCTTATTCTTACTGGGTCTCAATAGTAATGGCTAGGTTGGGATAGATTGGGCCCCTAGTTGGTGGTTGGGATGGATTGGGCCCCTAGTTGGTGGTTGAGATAGATTGGGCCCCTAGTTGGTGGTTGAGATAGATTGGGCCCCTAGTCGGTGGTTGGGATGGATTGGGCCCCTAGTTGGTGGTTGGGATAGATTGGGCCCCTAGTCGGTGGTATTTTGGGGATGACTTAGGTAATAGGCTATAAACAGGTGGTGACGGTAAGCAGATGGTGATGAAATGTGGAAGTAGTTTATGTAACAGGTGGTGACGGTAGGCAGGTGGTGACGGCGGCGGCAGGTGGTAGCGAGATAGGGCGAGTGGTGTAAGTGTGGCAGGTGGTGATAGGTCAGGTGGTGAGGAAGCAGGCAGGTGGTGTTGAGGAGAATAGCGACAGTCGGTTAATCCAGGTAGAAAGTCAGGTGAGATTTTGTTGTTAATGGTGGTAGGTGGTAAGAGCAGGTAGTGGTGGTGGTTGAACTTGTGGTTGTTGGTGGTGGTGGTGGTTAGGGGATTAACATTTGCGTCCAGTCTAACCTATTCCGACACAATCCAATCCACACCAATCAGGTCAGGTCCAGTGGTCACGGCCGACAGGTGTACAGATTGCTGCGGTCGAAAGTAACAATGGTGTGTGTGTGTGTGTGTTTGATAGTGGCAGCTTAACAGGGCAGGCAGATGCAGTTGATGTCGGGGAGGGGGGGTGGTGATGGTGGTGATAGATGCAGGTGGTGGTGTAGGTAGAGATGGTAGTGGTGATAGTTACAGGTGGTGGCGTGGGCGGGTGGATGGGTTGAGAGATGTTGAGGTGTGTGAGCCTTGGGAGACAGTGAGTGAGGACCAGGGTGGGTGAGGGAGGGAGGGTGGGTGGGTGAGGGAGGGGGTGGGTGGAACATATGTTGTGTTGATGTTGGCACTGGCACTCTGTCGTCGACCTTATGCTTCGCGGCCATGGTCGTGTTCCCTATACATTTTATTTCTTGGAGGTTTTAGGCCACACAGCCATCACCCTGCTGAAGGATATGATCACACATCATTACTAGTTTGGCATGTGATTATGGGTGATTGATATTGACTTCTGAACTATGCCCTCGGTTCTTGATATTCCTTGTTCTAACTATACGGCTTTCTTGCTGGAATTAAGTCCTTGTGGGTAGCTGAAATCTGTTCCAGTGGTGTCGATATATTTACTGTATGTTGAGGTGCTCTCTCACCCATACATTAGCTGCTGTTCCTTGTGTGTCCTTGGTAAGTGGAGTGGATGAAATTACATTGGTCACTGTAGACAAGATTCCTGTAGGCAGTTTTCCCACACATTTTTTTTTTGTTCTTCAATTGATAACTTGCCTTCTGTCCTGAGTATAAGTTAAGGTAAGATCTTTATACCTCTATCAGTGTTTGGGTAATTTATTTCCTTATACATCATTAAAATTACTGATGCGGCTGATGAACATTAGGAAGACAGATCCCCCCCCCCAAAAAAAAATATCTCCATTGAAAAAAACAGCGAAGAACTATCAGGCGTTTATATACTTGTACGTGTAAGAGCGAGAACAAGTTTGAACTAGTGGTGTGGGTCATGTACCTGGCAGAACACTGTGTTTACTCCCTCCCAGTTATTCTGTACCTTGGTGTAGTACCCCCCAGCGATCACTCATCAGCCTTGTACATCCCCGTCTGAGGGTTATATAAGCTGGTGTGTGTGTGTGTTAAGTATTTTTATAGTTTGTAACCAGGTGAAGGCCAGTGGGTGGGTGGGTGATGGTGAGGGGTGGATGGTGGTTGATGGGGAGGGGTAGATGGTGGTTGATGGGGAGGGGTAGATGGTGATGGTGATGGTGAGGGGTGGATGGAGGGTGATGGTGAGAGGTAGATGGTGGTTGATGGGGAGGGGTAGATGATGATGGTGAGAGGTGGAGGGTGATGGTGAGGGGTGGATGGAGGGTGATGGTGAGAGGTAGATGGAGGGTGATGGTGAGGGATGGTGTTAAGAAGGACGAGGTTGGTTCCTGGGAGTAGCAATATTGTGAGTCATCAGGGCAAGTGATCCTCTCAATCCTCTTGTCTTCTCACACGTGGCTCTAAGTGTTGGCTCTCCCCTGCTGGCTCTCTTGCACACACACACACACACGTACACACACACACACACACACACGTACACACACACACACACACACACACACACACACACACACACACACACACTAAGACATTGATTCTGTCCTGGGATATGTATACACAAGTTCCACGTTCTATGTATTTTAATTTCCTGGTACTACTAAACGTGAATAACAAATTAATTTATACTAAAAGCAATTAAGAGTCACATGTGTACGTTGTAACACCATAGAAAGATATTGTTCTTCGTCATTGAGTCTATATTCAAAGAGCCTTGAGTCTATATTGAAAGAGCCACTGTTGCTGTAAATAATAACAAATGTGGCGGTAATTTCACGAGTGGAGTCACGTTAAGGAACAATTTCTACTGGAGGTGGAGAGTGGCTTTGATAGCTGTACAGTATCAGGTAAGAATGTTAAATTATACGCCTGAGTCAAGCTTATCAGGTGTTTAGTTAATACCTGTAGCCTATTTCTCTAACTGGGTTCTCCTCCTCCCCCACGCGCCTCCTCCTCCAACGCTTCCTCCACCACACTCCTCCTCCTCCACACTCCTCTTCCACACGCCTCCTCCACCACACGCCTCCTCCACCACACGCCTCCTCCACCACACGCCGCCTCCACCACACGCCGCCTCCACCACACGCCGCCTCCACCACACGCCTCCTTCAGGTATTGCATCATCGTCTCGTCAGGTGTATCTCATTAGGCCCGAATGAGGCGCACTACCTGGCAACACGAGATTGACAGTGGTGGGGCCACATGTCACAAGGTGTCATTGTCACTGGATACTTACACACCTTTACGTAACTGTCTAAGTATTTACGTACATGTGTGTGTGTGTGTATGATTCATTGACCAAGTTGTTTGTGTGTGGGTGGTGGTAGAGGACGGTGGTGGTGTGTGGTGTGGTATAGTGTGGTAGTGGTGGAGTGTAGTGTGGTAGTGGTGTGGTGTGGTATGGTTTGGTAGTGGTGGGGTTTGGTGTGGTGCTGGGTGGGCATGGTGTGATAGTGTTGTGGTGCCGGTTGGGTTTGGTGTGGTGTGGTGCCGGTTGGGTGTGGTAGTGGTGTGGTGCCGGTTGGGTGTGGTAGTGTTGTGGTGGGAAAGATAGGATGGAACAGGGGGCGTTACCGAGGGATTAACCAAGTCATTCTTTTCCCAGTACAAACACGGGTTAACTCCTATAGTGGGGGTAAGTAAGTTTTTTTTTTCCTAGTCTTAATGTACTTGTCCGACAAATACATTAAGCCCATCAATAACAGGAAAAAAAAACCCTAACTATATAGACTGTTTATCGCCACTGAGAGCTAAGTGTGTTTTTGTTAGTTAGTTTTTTTTTCATGGTAAGCAAACATTTAAACCACCAATTACATCGAAAAATACTAATTTCTTTACTACTACTAAATGGTAATCAATTTTTCTGGGGGTTTTTAGATAGAAAAAAAAACACTATCACCACTGAGAGTTTAATTAATTTTGTTTTTATTGGTTTTATAAGACAGACGAACAAACAAACATTTAAACCATTAATTATAAAACAAATAAATAAATTCTTCGTAACTATTAAAGGGAGATCTGTTTTTATTTTCTTGTGTTGGGTTTTTATGTGGGGTAGTAAGGGATGCGTCAACAGGCTTTTTAAAATGGTTGAAAAACATGTTGACGGGAGGAGCAGGAGGTAGTGGTGGCGGTGATCTCAGTGAATGTTGAAACAATACATGATGAAGATTGATGTTTGTGTTTATCAATCTGTTTTTATTTGGCTCAGGATGTGTGTGTGTGTGTGTGTGTGTGTGTGTGTGTGTGTGTTACCACCCAAAGTCAATATCGTGGATTGGCTTTTATTTTATGTTTATTTTTTGGGGGTGGGGGGCTCGTAATACACACACACACACACACACACACACACACTTTGAACCCTGAACTGGAGGTCCCTGAACGTGTTTATACTTGATGATACATGTTGAATGTTTTGTTGTGACAAGTTAGTGAAGAAATGGATTGTTATTCACTTGTTAGTGTATAGGCTGGGGTGGTGGGAGGGGTGGGTGCGGGGAGGGGTGTGGGAGGTGGTGCGGGTGTGGGAGGTGGTGGGCGTGCGGGGGGGTGTGAGGTGGTGGGCGTGAGGGGAGGTGAGGTCGGGCAGGGGGAGGGGGGGGGGGATGGGAGAGGAGGTCAGGTGGTGGGCGGAGGGGAGTGTGAGGTCGTGGGCGTTAAGGGGAGGGGAGGCGATGGGAGAGGAGCTTCAGGTGGTGGGCGTGAGGGGAGGGGAGTGTGAGGTCGTGGGCGTTAAGGGGAGGGGAGGCGATGGGAGAGGAGCTTCAGGTGGTGGGCGTGAGGGGAGGGTATAGTACCTTTTAACAATCCTGATCTACAAAGGTTTATGCGTCAACCATCTTAGTTATCTGGAGGTGTGAGAACTACCTACCTACCTCACGTAGACTCTCATTGTGGGAGGCTTCAATAGGACTCAGCTTAATCTAACAATTAAGACTTGATCCTAATCGAGGGCCTTTATGAGTGACCATGGTTAGTGTTATACAGGAAGGATAAAGGCAGCAGTGTATAATTGTTACGTCACTGGTTGTATTAATTGTGCCGGGATAATGTGTACTGTAGGTCGTCTACCACATCTTGTACACGTCAGTCTACTGTATACACACTTTGCTCCACGCTTCCTCATTTATCTCCTCTTATTTATTATTGGACGTCTTTTCTTAAGGCCAAACAAAATACACAGGTGATTGTGGTTACAGGATGAAAAACGTTAGGGTAAAGTTGGTCGTTTTTAGTTGGTCGGTTTTGGGAGAACGTGAGGGTGTAGTGTGTTATGGTAGGGCAGCTTCGTCGTCATCACGGTTAATATCATTCTGGTGGTCATAACTCAGTCGTCTTTAACAGCGGAACTTGTTGGGTGAGTGACTGCCACACATCAGTTGAGGAAAGATGGTATTTAAGGAATTAGCTGAAGATTAGACACCCCAGCTTATTTCACATGAAGATTAGTCACCCTACCGCTACCTGAGGGGAGGGGAGGATAAGCTACCTTACGTTATCATGGAGAGTTTTATTCGGTGTGGTAAAGAACTAGCCTGTAAGACCGTCTGGCGTAGCACCTGAAGATTTTAATTTATATCACCTGTGACATCGTTAACCTGTATACAGTTTAAAAGAATGTGGGCACCACAACACTAGCCGGGGGGTGTACCTAACCGGTTGTTTGTGGGATCACGAGAGTTCCACACCTGCATACATGTGATCTTTTGTCAGCCCTGGGGTTACTGACCTCAGTGCTGACACCACATATACAGTGTACGCCTTCACATATCATATACTGACACCAGTGTAGTGTTGATACACGAGATACTGACCATGATGTCTTTATACGATATGAATTGTTTAACGTGACGTGAAACGAGTGATTGAAACACGGGGCCTCCAGTGACGGAGGTGCGGTGCGGGCCATCACGCAGGACACTTCCTCAGTATGTTGGTATGGTGACGTCACAGTCAGCTGGTTACGTTGCCCCCTCCTCCCCGCCACCCTTCTCCTGGCAGCCAGAAATATGGGTGAGTCTTGTTGTTGACACGCGAGCCATGCAGGAGCAGGTGTGGGCGTGGCAAACAGTGTGGGGGCTGGGCGGGCTATGGCATGTGATACTCTGGCACAACGAAATGAGTCCCTGCAGCCCACCACCTGCCTTCATCCATGGTCCCTCCCTCTAATTATCTTATTAACATTTTCTCTCATACGTGTTTACAGTATTATACCCGGTGGTCATGTTTTGTTTATTAGTTTAATTTTGTGGGTTTTTTTTTTTGGTGTAGTGTGTGATTGTTGCTAGTACAGTGAACATACAGAAGCAAGTTACAAAATATTAGAATAGCTATTACAGTATATCAACTATTATGGTGATTAATTACACTATTCTCATGTATAATACTTGAGGATCTTCACTACATACAGCAAGGAGGGGGGGGGTACAGTATACACTAGCCGGGCATCAGGGCTTACTGTACCTGGCTGACGTCATGAAACAATCAAAACAAACAACACCTGGGAGAGGAGGAAATAATTACTGATGTGTTTAGAGATTAACACCTGAGTCGAGAGAATACCTTTCCTACTATGAGACAGATGAGATAAATGACTGTCTCTCTCTAACACCTGAGTCGAGAGAATACCTTTCCTACTATAGAGACAGATGAGATAAATGACTGTCTCTCTCTAACACCTGAGTCGAGAGAATACCTTTCCTACTATGAGACAGATGAGATAAATGAATGTCTCTCTCTAACACCTGAGTCGAGAGAATACCTTTCCTACTATGAGACAGATGAGATAAATGACTGTCTCTCTCTAACACCTGAGTCGAGAGAATACCTTTCCTACTATGAGACAGATGAGATAAATAACTGTCTCTCTCTTATAGGAATTAATGTAACTTAAAAACAATAAAGACAAATGTTTTAAAATACATTATGTTGTCTTAAAGTATCGTGTATTGTCTGTTTCTTTGTGTTTAGATCATTATTTATTATTATTATTTAATGTTGCGTCCTTGTGATGAAAATGTATGAAATGGTCCACAATCCTAATGGTCCCAACCTAAACTAATTGACCATTAGGCTTGTGTTCCCTCAGTTCTAATGACCTATGATCAATATTGGGTCCCAGTTCTATTATCCTTAGTAAACCCCAGTAATTATAGGCACAGTTATAATGATGTGGTTAGGTAACTTGGGCTGGGCTGGGAGCTCTCCTGGTTACCGTTAATGCTGGATCTCATTGACCGAGGGAGGATCTCATTGACCGAGGGAGGATCTCATTGACCGAGGGAGGAAGTATTGTAGGGTGGGAGAGAGTGTCAGTCGTGGGTGTGGCGCACAGCCCACTACCACATACCTGCAGGCTGTCTCCCCCCCCCCCCTCAGTAATGGCTATATCTATAATAGTGACTGGATGACATCATGCCCTCTCTCTTTATCTTCCGTCTTTGCCTCTCCCCTCCCCCCCAACACACACACACCTCTCTCTCGTGTGTGTGTGCGCTTTGTGAGGTAGGTTAAATGCGTAACCTAACCTAACCTAATTATAAATATGGGCCAAGGTTAAATGGGCTTCAGTCTTAATGGGTAGGCTAGGACTAAGGACTATTTGACCAGTACTTGATATAAAAACAGACTGGACGAGAGGTGTGTGCAGGAGTGCCAGTCTGTCTGGGAAAGTAAGGTGACGATCGTGAACACTGGATTGTATTTAGGTCATGAGGGTTCGTCCACTGCTGTAGCCATAGAGATTCAGCGACCAGGTGTTCGTCTGTCTGTTGTCTGCTTCTCGACATAGACGGACCTTCGCTGACCTTGGTACCCGGTAACAGTAATACGGGTTAGTTGTACTCATGTTCGTGGACGGTCGACCTGAAGGCCACCTAGACGGGGAATTTGTTGAGGGTGTGTAAGCCACTGCCAACATAACAACCACATTCAGGGTTGGCGAGGTGTATGACCCGGTGTTAAAGATTAATCCAGGAACACCGGACGCCTTGTAAATCGCACTGGCTAACTCTAATACCCACAATACAATTTGCCAATCGAGTAGCACCCAGCCAGGTCCGCCACTACTGCTGGGGTAGACAGTGGTAAATGGCGAGACGAATCTTCCTCATAGTTTCGCTTTGCTCCGCGGGGATTAAACCTGGGCCTGACCGATTGCCTGGCGAGTACACTGACCGCTACACAATGAGTCGCCACCTATGGTAAGTATATATATGGATTGGTGACGAGCATGAGATCAAGTGGCTAAATTAAGAATAGGTTTAACTTCTTATACGTCTGTCTGTCTGTTTGTCATGCGTTTCGTAAATAAGCTGGGCTGAGGTGTGTCATCCTTGAAGTGTCTTGAGTTTTTTAGTGGACTTGACGGAAGACTTCAAGTGGGGCCCCAAACTAAACTACTCACGAGGATTAGGTCCCTCTCCTAAAGGGCCCCATTCCCAAGGAGTTTGTTTCTTAATGGGCCCCAGTCATAATAGGTAGGTGTGTCGGAATGAATTTAGGTCTCAGGACTACTTCACCTTCCCCCCACACTACTCCACCCCCCCTCCACACTACTCCACACTCCATCCCCTCCACACTACTCCACCCCCTCCACCACTCCACCCCCTCCACACTACTCCACTCCACCACCTCCATCCACCTACTCCACCCCCCCTCCACTCCACCCCCCCTCCACACCACACTCACCCCCTCCACACTACTCCACCCCCCTCCACACTACCACCCCCTCCACCACTCCCCCCTCCACACACTCCACCCCCCCTCCACACTACTCCACCCCCTCACACTACTCCACCCCCCTCCACACTACTCCACCCCCTCCACACTACTCCACTTCCCCCACACTGAACACGACCTTGTCCTCCCTGCCAACACCTGCTGACTCACCCACCACCAACCGCGTCCCCAGCTGCTACACGTGCTGCCCCCAACCCCCAACCATCTGCACGTGCCTGCCTGACACCCACTCCACCCACCCACCCACCCACCCCTCAAACGTGTTGCCCTAACCCTCCACTTGCCCCTTTCCACTCACACCTGTTACACGGTCTCCCCTCACACCTGCCCTCACACTCTACCCCACACCTGTTGTACTTATATCAATCCTTCCTCACCTCTTATACGTACTGATATACCACACCTGTTCTCACCCCCCCCCCCGTCACAGCCACCATCCCCCCCTCCCCCCTCCGTCACCGTCAGGGAGGCTGGCTGGGTGAACGGGGGCTCGCCAGGGGGACACGCCATCAGACAATGTACCAACGCTGGAGTCTGAGGAAACACGTAGAAGTCAATATTAACTTCGTCCTTGATGCTAACACACTTGAGCCTGAGTGTATGACTTGAGTCTAGTGAGGGGAAGAGGGAAGGAAGGGAAGGATAGATAAAGGGAGGGAGGGAATGAAGGATAAAGGATGAGGTAAGAAGGGAGGGAAGAATGAAGAGGTACGGGAGAGACGAAGTGATAAAAACAAAGAAAGATGAAAAACTATGAAGAACGTAAAAAAGAGAATGTAAGGAAAATACCAACACGAAGGAGATGGAAATAGAGGAAGATAAAGATGGAGAAAAGTGGGTAACAAAAAACTTGGGACATTCCTCATTTAACTACAGAGTGATTCAGTATAAAGCAGCAGTAATAGTATCTTGTCATGGAGGTGACGCGTGTGAATTCATTCTTACCTTACAAAATACACCAGGCGATATGTATAAAATCATAATTGCCAAAGTTCTTTAAAAAAAAACTTCAATAACAATGGACTCTGAGCCTATTGTTACCGCTAATGGCATTTGGGAAACTTTTATAATTAAACCTAAGAATTCAACCGCGATGACTATTTACCAGTTGACCTCAAGGTAACGTCAAGGTACCATCCGACGATCTCAAGGTAACGTCAAGGTACCATCCGACGATCTCAAGGTAACGTCAAGGTAGGTCGTTAATCGTCAGCTGCTGAACGCTATATACCACCAGGTGAAATATGCTCAATTGTTTTCCCAGAGAGCGCACTGTCTACCCACCAGCTTGGCGATGACAGCAGGCTATCAACTAGTTAATAATGATGAGTAAAATGGACTATAAGTTGTCGGGGAGAGAGAGTGTGTGTGTGAGTGAGTGCGTGAGAATGTGAAAGAAAGTTCATAATGTGAGAGGAAAATATTAAGGGGGCTCGGCTGGGGTGAATGATATGTGAATGTGGGGCGTGTCGTCAGTAGATCTTCTTGCGGCGGTGGTTGGCACGAGGGGGGCGTCGCCATCGTTCATAATATGTGTCCTTGATGTTCCTCCTCCTTCTGCATACCTCAGCGTTTGAGTATTTAAGGCCTTCGTCGCCACATGCTTCAGGAGACACCTCACTGCTTTATGTAGAGAGAGAGAGAGAGAGAGAGAGAGAGAGAGAGAGCACTCGGGGTAACATACATACACTAAAGATCTGTTATACCTGTCCTCAATAGTGTCCCATATCTACTACTCTCACCTGACACACGCACACACACGCACACACACACACACACACACACACACACACACACACACACACACACACACACACACACACACACACACACACGATGAATCTACAGTCAATTGAGTGTGTTGAGAAATATATCGCATCTTGACTTTGGGTTAAGATATAAACTTATTTTATAGTTGGGTTATACATTATGTTTACTGTAGTCGGTGCCAACACACAAGTACGGTAGTTATTGGGGTGACTTTGACAGTATTAAGTAGTTCAGTTTATGTATGTGATATAGAGTGATTAGCTTTACGATATAGGAACGTTGTGTTGTTGGTTAGATTAGGTTAGGGTAGGTCAGGTTTGGTTAGGTTAGTTAATATCCAATGTTTTAATGCTATCGTCTCGTTTATATATTTATTGAGCTGCGTATCATTGTAAAGACATTTGGATTATGTTTTTCAGTGTATTTTGAATATAATTGTGAACTAATATAATGTAGAACTTGTGTGTATGTGTGTGTGTGTGTGAATAATTATATAACCCGCGTAAACATATAATAAAAAGTATCATCAAGGTTATTTACATTCTTGGGGTACATATGTTTATCACTTTAATATGGCATCTTAATTTACTGCCGTATATTATATTAAGGAGAAAGCTTCATTCTCCTCTGCTTCAAGAAGAGAATAAATCAGAACGTTGAAGCCCTAGTCCTTTTGTAACATTTGTGTATACTCGTACAAGAACTTATTTACCGAGGTGCTGAAGGGGGAAAAAACTGATATATCGCCTGGCAAGAATTCAGTTTGTGTAGTACCTCAAGATGAGTGACTTACCGGTGTGTGGTGTGTTAACCCTCCAGTGAAAGGATATGTTAAAGGTTTTCTTGTTAACTGTTGCTGTCTTTAAGTAAGGTGAATACATGGATTTTAATCAGTTATTGAAGCAGATTATAACATGGGGTCTCTTTTTTTAATGTTTGGTGATGGGGCTTTGATGTAGAGTGTAAGTTAATGTTTGGATCAAAGGTACACCGCGTTCAGGGAGTTTTAAGTAGTGCCAATGTTTGGATCTAGTGTTTGTTGATCTTTTTGTTGTTTTTTACTTCAGTTTGGAATGTATTGTTTTGTTAATTTTTTATTCCTTTTATTTTTATTTATTTTTTGTTTTGCCTAGATCAGTGGTTCTCAACCTTCCTTGCTCCATGCACCCCTTTCACCATATGTCAGAATGTCATTCCCCCCTCCTTTCCAAGATTGTCTGCCTCAAAAAGTGCATTCCAAATAATATGCATATAATACTGAAAATCCTTTATTTTTTCCATATTAGTATCAGCCCCCCCCCCCCTGAAAACCTGAGGGGGGAAATTTCCCCCTGGTTGAGAACCCCTGGCCTAAATGATACCAGACATTTTGAGGGGATTAGTTTTCATCGCCATAATTGTTCGATTAAGTTAGTAGTGCTGTTCACATGATTAAACGGACTAGCTTTTGCGTCCACTCCTATTGCTAGAGGTAGAAATTATATATAAACCAATCTCTCTATTTTTACCATTAACTGTATCAGAAACCACAAGTAAATATTGTAGCCTTGGGTCCTCGTAAAAACTTGCTTATCAGACTTGTGTGTTGGGAAACGTTCTTCGTGTTTCTTTACCTAAGGATGTCTCTCTGAGGCGTCGTGGCCAAAACTCTCCAGTGAGGTGATGCTGTCCGCTCAGTACTCTTAGGAAGCTCATAGGTTAGGTGAGTGATACGGCGCTCTCAGCACTCAAAGTAAACGCTTCCAATACATTTAAATTCTAATAACTTACTTGAAGGTAATGGTGGTCGAATATTTCCTTTCAGTTTAATCCCAAGCTTTAATGTAATAACTCCGTCAATCACTGCAATAACGAATGAAGTGATTGAAAATAGAGAAAAAAAAACAAAGCGTTATTAACCTTTTGTATCTGTAATTGGATAACATTTTTACATTCGTTCGCCTCATCGTGTTTGTCACAGAGCTTTCTATGATGTGATTAAATTTCACCTGTTGGTCTTGAGTGTGTGATAAGTGTTCCAGTTAAGTTGTTGGGGGCAGCAGTGGCAAGTTTAGTTTCAAGTGACTTTTACCCAGTACAATATAGTTCACTCTCGCTTGTGTGTTGTGATCTTGTTGGAGAGAGAGCAGTGTGTGTGTGTTTAATTCTTCAGTACTCAGTTGTGTCAATTTCCATACTTTGTGGTCGTGTATCAAGGTAATTTATATTGAAGTTCTCTAAGACGACTTGCTGGTAAAATAGTTTGTTGTCTCTGAAGTTGTTGTTCGATCAGCAACAAATACAGCAAGGAGCAGCAACACGTAGATCAAGGAACAGCAACAAGTACAGCAAGAGGAGGAGGAGGAGCAATGCTGGGACGTAAACTAATCACTAAGAGAGGATCAGTGAGTTGAGAGTGTCGGCCATACACTATTGGTGATCACAGCTCCGTCGCCTGAGTACATTCCCTCGGTAAACCAGGGAGCGGGGACATCAGAGCTCAGTACTATGGCCAGGCTGTGATGTCTACCTTACAGGATTTACTGTAGTGGTCACATTTACCCTCGAGCCTTACCCACAGTTTAATGCTGGATAGTTTGTGTCCTTATAGAAAAAAATATTAATGGTTACGAATTACTGTATAGAACCATTGGTAACCGCTCTTAGTATATTCAAGAATGAGATACAGTAGTTGCCTTAAGGACGACTAATTTCAGTGCACCTGGTAATGGAGGTAGAACTACATCATGTGGACTTAAAGATTTTGCTTTTTTGTATTGACCGACTCCTTATTCCCTTGACAGTTCGTGTTATGATGAAAGAGTGATGTCGGTACTGATGTTAAACTATACTAACAATAATAATGATAATAATAATAATAAAAGGACTACTATCTATAAAAATGATGCCAATGTGTGTGTTCGTAGTGTTTTGGTAGAAGGAAGTGTGTGAATATATCTTTAACTAGTTGGGTTGAAGGTTTATGGGCCTTACCTAACCTGGGCCACACTCCAAATAGTTACATAAGTTTTGAATGTTACGGGACTTGGGCCTATTAAAACTGGGCCTCTGTTCTAATGGGTTAAATTTAGGCCTATTAAACTTAAGGCTTATTTGGCTAGTCACATTTTTGTGTGTTGGTGGGGTAACGTGAGGAGTGAAAGGGTTGGGGAAAATACCCGGATTTCGGTGAATTCCCTCATTGGCGTCGACAATCGTGGTCACTGTGAGATTGATCCTCACTGTGTACAGAAGCGGCGGCCACTCTCCTCACGTTTAGAGGTATGTAATCTGTTCCTTTGTTGTAAATAGGTGACAGTGTGAAATTTAATATACGGTAGCTTAAACTGTGCTGTATGTAGAGTGACTGGATGTAAAACTTGACAGACTCGCAGGATTAAAGAACAAAGATAACCAAGAATTAGTCATTGATTGTATTAACCTTCCCTTGAAAAAAATAAAATCCCTACGTGCAGAAAATCATCCATATGACGTGACAGCAGCAAAGGATTCACTAGACGGAGGCAAAATTTACCTCCTATGTATAATGAAGGAAAGTTGTACTGGCGAGGAAGTAGCGTGGTGTAATGTGTGATAACCCCAGGGTGTGTTCCACATGTAAGTTAGCTCACATCCGGCCAAGCCCTGGTAGTAGTTTACCCCGGCGTCACTGTAGAAGGTGAAGTGAACGAACTATACCAGGATATTTACTTTATGCGACCTGACGTCAAATTCACGTGTAAATAAAAATGTGTTGGTCACTGGACAAACCACGAACAAACGGGGAACTTTAATTCACTGTGTTCAAAATGTTAGATAATTTGAGAGAATCACTTGGTAAAATATAACAAGTGTTGTGGTGTAACTCGTGTTGTTGTCGATGTACTTGGTTAGGTCATGAACTTACTACCCAACTTGTTGCTGAGATAACTACGCCATCTTTCTGGATAATGAAATCTGATTTTTCTGGTGTATATTTTTGTATGAGTTATGAATATATTATCTACACCCCAAAAAAACTAAATTAACTGGTTTTGGTAAGTTGGGTTCAGGATGTCCATGAGTGATAGAGCTTGGCAGTATTCGGTAACTGAGAGGGAAGCGGTACGCGTCACTTAACATTCTCACATAACTTTCACCTGTTGGCACCACTGGTAACGTCTACACACACACACACGCACGCGCTTCGTCTACAAGGCACAAGGTTAATTATTGATTACTACATGATATTAAACTTTATTGTCTCGCTTTCTCTCTTATATTTATTAACTCTGTAATGTTCTTTCGATGTTTGATGCTTTAAACCGTTATTTACAACGTAGTAATATTTTTTGGCATTATCTGTTGTTTATCTCGGGAATTATATGAGCATTGCTCTTTCTACAGGTGAGTGTGTCTGGGAGGAGGGGTACATGTGGTACAAGTATGTGGCAGAGGTTGTGTGGCGCCTCTTGAGTGACAGACAGTCGCCCCTCATACTGACCACAAACTTCCCACACCACCACTACCACCACCACTATCACTACCACCACCACCACAATCACTACCACCACCACTATCACTACCACCACCACCACCACCACCACAATCACCACCACCACCACCACCACCACCACCACCATCATCACCACCACCACCACTATCCCTACCACCACCACCACACAATCCCTACCACCACCACTACCACCACAATCACTACCACCACTACCACCACCACCACAATCACTACCACCACCACTACCACCACCACTACCACCACCACCACAATGCCACCACCACTACCACCACCACCACCACCACACCACCACCACCACCACCACCACCACCACCACCACCACCACCACCACCACCACCACCACATCTCACGGACCCGTATAGTTATGTATGTTGGCAGTGTCTTCTTCTTCCTAGGTAATTTCGTTGAGTTGATTGCCACAGTTTTATTTATACCCTCGTGGCAAGTGTTTCTGTTCACTCACTCACTCACCAGGAAGTTAATGTACGCAGGAAGTGTCTCCGCCTCCCACACATGTAGGTCACACAGTCACCCACTCAGTACCTATCACTCACCATATTGAGTCTCTGTTTATTGTGCTTCATGAAGATTGACTGAAGTTGTACAGTAATGCTTGAGTTTCGCCTCCTTCCTGGCTGGACCTTGTGAGAGTTGAGGTAGGGAGAGGGAGCTGGGAGTGAGAGGTTGGGAGAGTGAGGCTGGGAGTGAGAGGTTGGGAGAGTGAGACAGGGAGAATGACACAGGGAGAGAAAGAGAGAGAGAGGTTGAGAGGGAGAGGCTGGGAGAGAGAGGGAGCTGGGAGTGAGAGGTTGGGAGAGTGAGGCTGGGAGAATGAGACAGGGAGAGAAAGAGAGAGAGAGAGAGAGAGGTTGGGAGGGAGAGGGAGGGAGGGAGGGTGGTAGTGATGATGGAGGCTTCCCGTACATTGTTGTGCTTCAAGGTCTCGTACGGTCGCTGCCACCACCACCACTTTTAGCAAGCAGAGAGAGAGAGAGAGAGAGAGGTGTTTGGTATATACTGTACATATTTTATTATATGTGTGTGTGTGTGTGTGTGTGTGTGTGTGTGTGTGTGTGTGTGTGTTAATGAGATGAAAGCTAAAACTCATTGGTTCTTATGATTTACAATACAAAGCCACACAATCAACTCGCTAATAATCGACAACTGAAGAATATTAATAACATTGTCCAAGATACCCAGCTGTAACCAACCACTTACAGAACGTTACACAGTGAAATTTTTCCCTCAAACCTGATTGTCTGACTCACACTCGGAAAACAATTGATTTCTCTGATGGGACTACTATGACCTATCAGGACTACCTACTGTGATCTGTATAGACTAGAGTGAATTAATCGACTCAGGTGCCATTGTTACTGAAGCACTTACATACCCACTGACGGAGATATTGTGTGTGTGTGTGTGTGTGTGTGTGTGTGTGTGTGTGTGTGTGTGTGTGTGTGTGTGTGTGTGTGTAATAATAATAATAATAATAATAATTAACGGTTTATTGAAAAAGTTCTGCAGCCCGAAGGCTGAAAATATACATTGGGCATAAATGACTTATTACATACATTGGTGGTTTAACAAAAGCCTTCATTAGAGAAAGGTAAAGGAACATACAGTGAACATACAGATTAATGTAGGTGTGTGTGTGTGTGTGTGTGGTTTAAGATGTTGATGTGTTGTCTTTTATTTGGATTCGATTTGATGTGGAATTCACCGTAGAGTTTTGTTGGTTTAATTCTGTATTGGTTCAAGAGTGGTGGTGGGACAGCTGGTTCAAGAGTGGTGGTAGTGGGACAGCTGGTTGAAGAGTGGTGGTGGGGGTGGGACAGCTGGTTGAAGAGTGGTGGTGGTGGGACAGCTGGTTCACGAGTGGTGGTAGTGGGACAGCTGGTTCAAGGTGTGGTAGTGGTGGTAAGACAGCTGGATTAGTTGGGTGTTGTGGGGGTCGGGTTGTAGGGGTGAGATTATGGGGTAGGGTTGTAGTGGGGGTGTTGTGGGTGAGGTTATGGGGTAGGGTTGTAGTGGGGATGGGTTGTGGGTGAAGGGCGGTGGTGGGTTAGGACAGACCATGAAGAGTTGATGCCATAACCGTCGGGAGTAAATAAACATGCCAGGTAATGCATGATGTGGAGGGCGCAGGTGTGAGTCTACGCTGCCTGCCACACACTGACCTTCCGTTAACTGACTCTCTCACACCTCTACAAGGCTGCTATGTGGCAAATATTTATACCACCCCCTCCCCCCTCCTGTAGATATCCACCACACCACCACCTTCCTACTTTCCCGATATCCATTCCCTTCCACCCCTCAATCACCTGCCTACCCTCCCGTATCCACCCCCTTTCCTCCACCCCCTTACCTCCATCCCCCCACCTCCACCCCCCCACCTCTACTCCTATCATCTCCACCCCTCCTCAACTATGCTTCTGTAGATAAACTGTTTCAATATTTATCTATTTCAATACCTGTCGTCCATAGAGTTATTACACTATAGAATTAACACGACGAGAAGAGGACTTGCTGTTGCCCAGATAACGAATCAACAACCCGGACGCTGATAGTTAGGGGTGCGTGTGTGTGTGCGTGCGTGCGTGCGCGATCGTGTGTGTGTGTGTGTGTGGCGCCGGTAAGTGCTTTATACTCTGATGGGTGTTAACGGGTCTCTCTCTCTCTCTCTCTGGCCTAAGAACCGAGAGAGACTAGACTCGCCAAGTTGATGTACCAAGCGTTTAACTCGACCTTGTAGCTCCTGGTATTCTGCTTTATTTAACTTACGTATTTTTTTTTACGCATTTTTACCCTAGTGTGTTAACAGGTCCCAAGGGGCGTGCGGTGGATGAGTGGATACAACACTCGCCTCTTGTTCTAAAGGTTCATTGGTTTGCGTCTAGGGTAGTCTCTCTCTCTCTCTCTCTCTCAACTAACTGTGAATGATTGTACCTCCCCCCTCACCTTCCTCTTACCTGCCTATAACTTTTCAGTGGGAGGTGTGAAAGTGGTCGAGTGTTTTGCCTGCCCTAATAGGTTCCAATGCCCTTATTAGTGGGTCTCAATTCTAATGGATCCCTGACTTAAAAGGACTCCTGACCTAATTGGCCTCGATTAGGTTAGTTTGTGTTAGGTTAGGTTGGATTAGGTTAGTTTTGATTATGTTAAGTTGGATTAGGTTAAGTTGGATTATGTTAGACTGGATTAGGCTAGTTTGGATTAGGTTAAGTGGTCTTTTTCAGCACCTCAGAACCTTAAGACCATGTATACATACATTATAAAAGGATAATTTCTATGTTTATAATCCCAATATTTTGTTTCCTTATTGATAAACAAAATCCTTAATTAATTGTTAGTGAAAGAACGTTTACCTGGTGGTGGTGTTATCCTGAAGGGTGCAGGGGGACAGTGTAGTGATGGTGTGGTAGGTGTGGTAGGGGAACAGTGTAGTGATGGTGTGGTAGGTGGACGGGGACAGTGTAGTGATGGTGTGGTAGGTGGACAGTGTAGTGATGGTGTGGTAGGGGGACAGTGTAGTGGTGGTGTGGTAGGTGGACAGTGTAGTGATGGTGTGGCAGGGGAACAGTGTAGTGATGGTGTGGTAGGTGGACAGTGTAGTGATGGTGTGGTAGGTGGACGGGGAACAGTGTAGTGATGGTGTGGTAGGTGGACGGGACAGTGGTAGGTGATGGTGTGGTAGGTGGACGGGGACAGTGTAGTGATGGTGTGGTAGGTGGACAGTGTAGTGATGGTGTGGTAGGGGAACAGTGTAGTGATGGTGTGGTAGGTGGACAGTGTAGTGATGGTGTGGTAGGTGGATGGGGAACAGTGTAGTGATGGTGTGGTAGGTGGACGGGGAACAGTGTAGTGATGGTGTGGTAGGGGAACTGTGTAGTGGTGCTGATGACTGTAAACATCTCTCCTCTTGGTAGGTGTTGATGATACCTGGACATGTTGACAACTGCTGTTGACACCTGCCGTTGACACCTGCCGTTGACACCTGCGCTCCAAATTAGCCGCATGAGTTGATTGTCCTCTGTGGAAGTTGCCCCGTGAGTACAATAGTTCTGGTTGACTGACTGACTGGTTGAATGACTGACTTGACTGGTTGAATGAAAGATTGACTGGTTGATTGACCGGACGGCTGACAGGTTGATTAATTGACTGATTGGACTACCGATTAGCTAAGTGACTGACTGAATGACTAGCTGGTTGACTGATTAACTGGACAACTAACTGATTCAACACCTCACTGAGAGAACTTTTGTATCCACCAGTCTGCACCTTAACTGTTCATGACTAGTTAAGGGCCCAATTTTTATGAGACAATTTGGGCGGTTTTAAACTTTTCCCAGAAGTCTTCAACAGAGGAAATAGTTCACTTGTGGGCGGGAAGACACGGGTTGGTGGGGTCCCGAGAGACGCCGACGAAGGTGAGGATATAACGGATTTTCCTCACCATGTAGTCCGTTAAACAGAGGTCTCACTGTATATGATCTGTGTGTGTGTGTGTCCTGGGTCCAGATTCTCTTCAAATACTTCTCGTGGCTGAAAATAGTGTTTAAGAATAAGTTCAGAATTAATCCGAGTCTTAACTTGAATTAGATGTACGTTCACTTTGCTTCACTTAACGAATAGAATTAGTCTACATAAACTATGTCACTTTTAGCCTTGTACTAAGTGAAGGAATCCACTTAAGGTCATGTCATTGTAAAAGACCATGTCAGTGTTAATAGTCATGTCAGTGTAAAAGATAATGATCAGTGTAAGTTTTAGTAATATTCTTGGTTGGCTTCAGTGTAAATCAGTCAGGTAGCTACATCGAAGCAGCCTCAGTCAGTTAAGTGGTTTATCCCCCGTCTGAACCTTGAAGACCTGGGTTCGAATTACCTTCAGGTGTGTGTGTATGCAATTTGCTTGAGGTGATTTAACGTGTGTCTCACCTGTCCTTACCTGCCAACATATTAACTCGTTACTGTCACCATTATGTTGCGGATTGTTCTTGCATGTTTAAGACCCTGGAGTTGACGATAGCTTAGCTCTGGGGAAGAAGTACAATGAAACCTTGATTTAACGGATTTATATTGAGAGGAAAGTCCGTTATATCGAGAGGTCCGTTAGATGTGAAACGTCCCATCTAATGAACTATATAAGAGATGAAGGTTCCGTTATATCGATTGTCCGTTAGGTATTATGAAACCTTCTATCTAACGGATTGCTTTGCGATGGAAGTTCGTTATATGGAGGTTTTACTGTATATTGGGTGTAAATTCTTCTTGCTAGTTGAGATGGTGATTGGGCAGTTGGGTTCAGGAATTAATGGACCTCAGATCTATTAGTTTTCAATTCTAATGGGACCCAATTACAATGGCTTAGGGTTCATTCCTAATAGACCCCAGTCCTAATAGGCCCGATTCCTAATAGAACCCACCTCCAATAGTAAAGTTAGGACCAGGACCCATTTGACCTGCAGCAGTTGCGAGGGAAAAAAATAGATTATAACAAAGTGTTGAGAGAGAAGGGGAGGTGGGGGAGGGAAGGGGGGGGAGGGGGGAGGGGGGCAGAGGAGGTTAAAGCAGTGTGTGTAGGTGTGTGTGTATGTGGCTGTAGGCGGTGTGTACGTGTGTGTGTGCGGGTGGGGGGGCGGGGGTGCCAGCGGGTGCCAGGTGGTGATGTCGACGAGTGCCAGGTCTCAGTGAGGCCAGTGGGGCCAGAGATAGAGGTGGCTGCCGTGCCTCCCTCCCTGCCGTGTATGTGTGGGCGTCAACCTCCCAAGGTGTATATATGTGTGTCGACCTCATCCACCCATCCTCTAGCTGTGGGCGTGAACGTAGACCCTCACAGTGTAGTGGTACCTATAGCTGTGGGTGTGGGCGCGAACGTTCAAGATGTACATATGTGTGTGTGTGTGTCGGTATCACCATCAAACCTCATATTGTGGGTGATGTGAACTTGAACCTAGATAACACACTTGGCCTAGCTGCCCCACCTCACTTAAAACAACAGTGAGAGTGAACCAATTTTCCTCCCACCTCCGACAATACATCACACAGGAAAACAAAAGAAAACAAAAATTTAGCAACTTGGATAATAATACTGACAGTGAGGTAACAGTGAGCTAACAGTGAACTAACAGTGAGTTCCTGCAGCGTGGCGTCAGGCTCTAGGAAATGCCTCATGATTGTAGTGAAAATAAAGACTTAACTTATCGTGTATGGGGAAGATGAAACTGCTGTCCCTGTACTTGATGGGATATAGTGAAGTACAGTGCTTGATATTGTGTTCTGGATCAACTGATGGTAATATCCTGTGTCTGTGTGGCTCGTTCTGTGTGTACATGGTCTTGTGTGGCTCAGATGGTGAGTGTAGTGTTGATCAGTGATTTTGTAGACATGACCAGTGTGAGACATCGAATTTTGAGGTCAGGTTAGGTTAGATCAGGTCAGGTTAGGTCAGGTTAAGTGGGGTAAGGCCACAGAGGACCACAGGGTAGTCAGTGTGCCAGACAAGGAATTAACGTTTGCAAGGCCGCACCCCGCTGCTGCTGCTGCTTCTACCGCACTTCCTCGTAGAAACTAAAACTGTCGTACCCATCCAAGCTCTCGCTACCACCACCATCACTACCATCGACCTACTGCTGCCACCACCATCACCTCCACCTCATCCACGATTCGCACCATCACCACCACCACCTCCATAATATCTTTCACCACCATCACCACCATCACCACCATCACCACCTCCATAATATCTTTCACCACCACCATCACCACCATCTATTTTAGTTATAAGTTATGTGATATGTTATTTAGTTTTTATTTCATTAATTTTACGACCAAAACACTACAACTCCTGAGGTGATTTACGTTCACTGTAGGTTAGGTTAGGGCAGGTTTGGTTAGGTTAGGTTAGGTCTGGTTAGGTTACTCCTCTTCCTTTTCTTTGAGCGGGTGAATTAGTGGGTGCAGGAACACACACACACACACACACACACACACACACACACACACACACACACACACACACACACACACACCTACCTACCTACCTACCTACCTACCTCCATATTGATTCACCAAGCTTGGTATATCAATTCACTGTGGGTATGAACTGTAGGCACCATTTTCGTTTGCTTACCCCCGTCACGTAGACAACACCTCAATTGTCTACCACCTTGAATCATTCTTTAGGAATCGGAAAAAAATTTCTCCTATATCGATATGTTTTAATGTTGGTTTATTAATGTTAGCCCCGGTTTAAATTTATTGGTTTAATTTGATGTGTCGTAATGTTTTCGTAGATAAGGTCCCGATAGCTCATGCTGTTGTTTACATTCGATTTCCAACTCATGACTTTGACTCCCA
This sequence comes from Homarus americanus, assembly GCF_018991925.1. Taxonomy (NCBI): domain Eukaryota; kingdom Metazoa; phylum Arthropoda; class Malacostraca; order Decapoda; family Nephropidae; genus Homarus; species Homarus americanus. The sequence continues at coordinate 11,489,554 of NW_024738300.1, read as the reverse complement.
CTGTGTTCTTTATGGAGCGCTGTCACCTCCGTCTTGTGTGTGTTTATGCATTTCAATTAACTTCTACATCTGTGTTAGTTTGTGTATGTATCCGTGAATGTAGAACTATAGCTAAGTGTGTGGTAGTGTATGTTCCGTTGTATGGTGGAAAGTGTATTGTATATACTTCTTATATAACGAAAGGAGAAATCAGGCAAGTTTTATCGTCAAAAATCAATCCAGTGAGAAAAAAAAAAGTTGTTTGGAATTGTTGAAGGAATATCACTGATGGGGAGTGATAGTCCGGGATATAAACAGATGCTGGTAGGTAGAGGCTGAGGAAGATGTAATACTAACAGGAAACACTTAGCTGCTATCTACCATATCCCTTTCCCATACCCCCTTCCCATACCCCCTTCCCATACCCCCTTCCCATACTATCTACCATATCCCTTTCCCATACCCCCTTCCCATACCCCCTTCCCATACCCCCTTCCCATACCCCCTTCCCCCCTCCGCCGATGGTGAGTGCGATATGGCGGTACTGTCGAGTGTAGCTTATCAGGAGTGTGTTGATAAGGGTATTTGTGGAGTGAGGCAGATGTAAAGACGAATTCAGTTAATACCACCTCTATTTCACTTATACCGAAGGTCTAAAGTCACATTACTTATTGCCGTCTTGTGTCAGTGTGAAGTGTACGTTATCTGTTTCATGTTTCTCGTTATTGATAGTAAGTAAAAATAATGAACGATTCCTACTTGTGCAAGAATCATATGAAAATAAGCTCTCCCTCCCTCCCTCCCTCCCTCCCTCCCTCTCCAAGCTTATAATCACCTGATGAACAAAACACACAAACACTACCTGGGGGGAAGGGTTTGGTTAGGTTAGCGCTAGGTTTGGTTAGCGTTAGGTTTGGTTAGGTTAGCGGTAGGTTAGCGTTAGGTTTGATTAGGTTAGCGTTAGGTTAGCGTTTGGTTTGGTTAGCGTTAGGTTTAGTTAGGTTAGCGTTAGGTTTGGTTAGGTTAGCGTTAGGGTGTTTAATCATTAGGTGAAATTTAAGTTGAGTATTAATCCTAATATATTCCTTATATAATGTAAACAATACTTGATACTTTTAACCCTCTATGATAATATCATTAATTTTTTTCTCATAAATTAACGACAGATGATTTATTTTTACACCGTTCCTATAGAGGTATTTTGATCAGCTTCGGTAAATATGGTACTAAATTTTCACTTGTTAACACACTCACGGTTTGAAGACACTTTAGGTAAGTGTGTCAAGGGAAGGGAGTGGGTGGAGGAGGAATGAGTGAGTGGGTGGAGGAGGAATGAGGTAGGAGGAGGAATCAGTAAGTGGGTGGAGGAGGAATGAGTGGGTGGAGGGTAATAAGGAAAGAGGAGGAATGAGTGAGTGGGTGGAGGAGGAATGAGTGGGTGGAGGTTAATAAGGGAGGAGGAGGAGTGAGCTAGGGCGGTGGAAGGATTGTATTGTGGGCGTGAGTAAGGAAGGGGGTGGTAAGGGGGGAGAGGAGGGGAGAAGGAGAGTGTACTGAGGGAGAGAGAGGGAGGGAGGCTACCGTGTTCCGGGGTCTGTGGGTGAGTTAAGGGGATGTGAGGGGGGGCCTCTCTCTCTCTCTCTCGTGTTTTTATTCGAACATTAATTCCTCTTAAGCGCTGATCGTATCTTAGCGACGTAAAGCAAGAGCCATGATAAATCACATTAGATTCTGACCCTATGACGACGCCGGGAATAGAACCAAGACTGGGTCAGGGTCACGGGCAGGAATAGAACCATTACTAGGTCAGGGTCACGGGCGGGAATAGAACCTTTACTAGGTCAGGATCACGGGCGGGAATAGAGCCATTACTGGGTCAGGGTCACGGGCGGGAATAGAACCATTACGAGGTCAGGGTCACGGGCGGGAATAGAACCATTACTAGGTCAGGGTCACGGGCGGGAATAGAACCATTACTAGGTCAGGGTCACGGGCGGGAATAGAACCATTACTAGATCAGGGTCAGTGTTTGAAACAGTTGATATTACCATTGACTGTCTCCTCCAGGGTGTTTATTTACGGATTATAAAACGTAACAAACTGCGGGAAGGAAACTGAGGACAAAACTTAAAGAAATAAATGAATATAGTTTAGGTGTTAGAAACATCGTCAGTTATATATACCGTGAATACCTGAGACTCCTTCTGTGTTGTACTGCGACACACACACACACACACACACACACATACACATACATACACACACACACACAGACACACATTGCAAGTTGAAGGTATGAACAATTATGTGTTGATATTGTTGTTTAGATCTTGTCGTTATTTATATTTTTACATTTAATTTTTACCTGTGTGTGTGTGTGTGTGTGTGTGTGTGTGTGTGTGTGTGTGTGTGTGTGTGTGTGTGTTTTGCGCCGTGAGAGGAAGAGATAAATAATAGAAAAGTTTAATTGCAATGAACTGGATGGTATTTTTTAGTCTTGTTCTTTTGTCACAGGATTACGAAATGCGTTAGTCAGCTCAATATCCGTCTTTCTTGACTTGACTTACACATACGAGAGGATGATGTAAGTAGGCAGTCAGTAAGAAACCGTACCGGGAACTTGGCTTGGCTTGGCTTGTTGTGGAAAATATCACGGATGGTTCAACACCTCACAACAGCCACAAGACATCCCACACGTACCAATTCGGGTAACACCATTGTCAAAATAATTATATATCTATTTTTGTTTTTCTTGGTAATGATAATAGTGTGAAAGTAGTTTGAAAATTGTGTACTTAACCTCACCTCATCACGCGAGAACTAAGTGTTGAACAGTTAACTTGACGGCATAGAAAGAGTGGATAAACAGTGCTGATGTGTTCATGGTGATATTTTTATAACCAGAAAAAAATAGAGTTTATCGTAGGAAGAAATATAATAAAACAGTTAATTTTTTCAGTTTTTAAGATAAGAAAACTAATTTGACAATAGAAAAAAAAATATGTTAAATTAAACAGTGAAATTTAGTAAAAATTTTATAGTGTGAATACCTCGTCCTGCGCCTGTGTGTTTAGTGTGGCGCCAAACATTGTGACGCACGGAAACACTCAGAGTCGCACGTCATAAGAAAGTGTCGACGCTCCATTACCCTGCCTGCACTGTGTTGATGCCAGAAACCCGGAAAATATTCTCCACCTAACACTGTTGAAGGTAAGTACGCATGAGACCCAATGAGTGTTACTGTGTTAGTCTGGGTTTGTTGAGGGGAGAGAGAAGGGACATACTTGGGTCTTTACTAAATTTTGAGATGGTGAAAACCAAGAGAGGATTTTAAGGAGACTAGACATCAAGGGGCAGGTGGCTTATAATGTATAAATTATTAGATAAACGCGATAAACTACAGCGACTTTGAAGGAAGAAAAGGAGAGAAATGTGCTTTAGAATATAACTTAAGTCAGAATAATCTTTTTCTTGATAAATGTTGAAGGAATAATGAGAAAATGGCCGACATGTCAGTTGTTTTAGTGTATTATAATAATAATAATAATAATAATAATAATAAAAATAATAATAAACGGTTTATTAATAGAGTTGCAGCCGGTGGCTGAAAATATACGAACTTACATGTGATTTAGACAAAATGATATGCTTTGAATACATTTACAGGGCTGTACAGTACATAAATCAGGAGTTGTTTATTATTTTAACAATAGATGGGATGGTGCTATTATATCTATCGGTGCGGGCTCTTATGGGCTGAATTTTGTTGTAGTGGCAGACTGCACGAGGTGGGCGGGGGACTGCCGGTGGCAGGAGGTGGCGATGACGAGGAAGGTGCAGTAGTCCACTGCCAAACCTTGCTAGTGCTTGGTGGTGGAGGTCACTGAGGGATGGGATTTCCAGGGTGGAGAGAGCATTGTTGTAACCGGAGTAGTCTGCGCCGAGCATGATTCTGCAGGCCCTTTTCTGTACCTTCTCTAGCTGACGTGTGTGTGTGTGTGTGTGTGTGTCTGTCTGTCTGTCTGTCTGTGTATTTTCTTCACCTCAGATTAAAATACCAACATAACCTTGAAGAGTACCACCTGAATTACATACACAGCAATTAAGAGTCAGAAGTTAGATACCTGTACACACTCTTTGGAAAAATTATCCTTTTTAGTTTTTGTGTTGTGTTAGGGAACGTTTATGGATAAGATAGTTTGTATTTTTTTTTTTTTTTAATTTTTGGGCTCATTTTCTCTTTCTCTTATCTCTGTGTCTCTATCGCCCTGTCTCTTCTTTTTATCTCTATTTCATTATCTCTTTCTGTCTCTTTATCTCTTTCTCTGTCTGTCTCTCTTTCGTCAAGCACAATCATCATTATTTACAAGTTATATCCACCTTTTTGAACCATTTGAACATCTTGCCAGGCACTGTGGATCAGCCGCGTAAAACAGACAAAACTCAAATTGTGCGGGAACGAAATCTTTGCCTGGGAGCCTTGACAAATGTGTGTCAAGCCATTGTGACCTTGGGCTTGTTAGTGCACACCTGGCCACCATGTCTCACCTGGCCACCGTGTCTCACCTACGCTGATCTTCTACACACAATATTTCAACAACACTTCCTTAAACACTTCTTCTAAAGGACAATTAATCCCCCTAAGTAAACACAGCGCTGGAGTCTTCTCGCCACTAACACGGTGGTGAAGTCTTTTCGCCACTATTTAAATATTTTTTTTATATGTCCTCTTGAGAGTTACTGTCGCCTTATTATAAGTCGACTGTTAAGGAAGTTGTTTATATCTTAGCGCACACAACTGGACACAAATTTAATGCCATCTATGTAAAATATTCGTCGAGAAGACCAAACAGTTTAATTATATTACTCTTAAGATTGTGATCTATTTAGGATGACAATCTTTCTGCACGGAGGCCAACTCTTATGTCACGAGGGCAGAAGGGAAGTCATAAAGTAAACTGATAAACCAGAATTATCTAGGGAAACATTTTGGGTGGCGGTGTGTGTGTGTGTGTGTGTGTGTGTGTGTGTGTGTGTGTGTGTGTGTGTGTTAATATGGTTCCTCAGCATCTTATCTCCTGATCTTCCTTCCAACATTCTTATATATTTTGTGGGATAGTTGTACCGATTAAATTGTTGTTTTACTAAGCGGTTTAACCTGTGTTTTTGTTTCTTGTGGGTGTTTTATAGTGAGTGTGGGTGTTTTATAGTGAGTGTGGGTGTTTTATAGTGAGTGTGGGTGTTTTATAGTGAGTGTGGGTGTTTTATAGTGAGTGTGGGTGTTTTATAGTGAGTGTGGGTGTTTTATAGTGACATATTTTTATTTATTTATTATGAAACGAAAACAAAAATCTTGTTTATTTTAGGAGCTTCTGAAATTACGTATTCCGAGGTGATGGTAGTTAATGAGAGGTACTTAAGAATGACACTCAAGGGACTATAGGGGTTAAGATCTTTACCATTCATCCGGTACTAACGATTAACTTTAGCCGGATAACAGTACCGGGTGTCTGTAACTGGTCAAGACACCGGTTATCAGTGACAAATTTATACGCGGGTGGAAGGTACCGGGTATGAATCGGGTTTTATAAGTGTGTGTGTGTGTGTGTGTGTGTGTGTGTGGAGAGAGAACATGATGCAAGGGATGTAAGAGTTGGTTGGCACCCTCACCGTCGCCCCTGAGAGAGCACTTTTTGAAGGTGTTGTGTCCTTGGGTGACTATAAATGGTCGTGTCTGAGTGTAAACATCACACATGTCGTCCTCCACGTGTCTCTTACCTGTACGTTTTATTTGTCTCTGTAATTAGTTAAGTCTCGGTGGTCTAATGTCCTCCAGGTGTTTATCTTTTATGTGGCGTTGATATGAGATGATTATTATGTTTTTTTTTTCCCCGTCATGTCTCTTGCTGGTTCATGTTATTATCCACTAGGAAAGGGAGAATGTTTATGTGGTTTAGTAAGTGTTTATATCTTGAGGGTGTATAGTATGAATGAGCCACTTGCTGTACGGTGCTCCCTCAATATATCAACACATACGAAGTTCTTGTATGTTTTCGTGTTTTGGATTTCCATAATTTTAAACCTTTTCTAATTTTTATTTATGTCATTTTTTCTTCTACTAATAACAACTAATTCCATAAGTTCACAATGGAGTGTATGTTAACTACTGTGATTGCCATTAGGTTAATTGTGTATGTGGTTAACGTATTTTATGGCTTGTGGACTGAAACATAACCAGTGAGTTTGTTTAGTAGAGGCGCAGTGCCCCTCCCACCTGGCACACCTCACCTCCGCCTCTCACCCTCCCTATACTGTTGGTGGCACCTGGTGTAGGCCACACGCCTCTGCCTCCTCCGTCTGTCCATCTCTGCCTTCAGTGTCATCGTGTGTCCTAGCAGTAGTAGCAATATACTTAGAGTCTAGCTTCGACCTACGATCAGACACCTGGCCACTAGCAACAATATCGCCAGCCCACTAGCAGAGGCAACACTTACCAACTGGGCGTCAGCACTAGCCTACTATTAACAAAAACTCCATTAGCACCAGCAACACCTACCCACTACCAACAGCATCTGCCCACTACTAGCAGCACCTGCCCGCTAACAGCATCACCTGCCTACTAGCAGCACCTGCACCTGCCCACTAGCAGCACCTGGCGGCGACCTGTGTGCCAGCCACCCACGCTTACCATCTCCCTTGCCAATCGCCCACCGCATACCACCTACCCAGCCAAGTGTCCGCTCCACCTCCCTCCCTCTCCCCCTCCTCCTCCTCACTCACTCACTCACTCACTCACTCACTCACTCTTTACCTCCTCATCTCCCTCATTCCATCTCAACCTCCTCTTCCTTCCTTCCGACCCAACTTTTGCTTCTCTTCTCTCCTACTCCAGCCTTCCTCTCTCACATTCCATCCTTGCCTCCTTCTCTCCCCCATTCCATTTAGTGTTTGGGCTCGAATCTAAATCTTGTGAGAGACAATGAGATGATGTGTATGTATTTGGAACCTAACCTAACCTAACCTAATCTAACCTAGCCTAATCTAACCTAACCTAACCTAACCTAACCTAACCTAACCTAACCTAACCTTCAGCTCATTAAGCTCTCAGGAACGTAGGATAGGTCTCGGCTGGGTAGGTGTGTGTGTGTGTGTGCCTCACGTTGAGATACATTCTTACCAGGTACACTAAAACAACACTAAGGGAGATAAGGGAGAAGGGAGATTAAGGGAGGGATTAAAAGGGATGTAGGGAGATAGGGGGAATTTTTAGCTTCTTGGTGAATGAAAATAGGGAGAATAGGAAGGATTTTTAAACACCAATGGGGATAGAAGTAGGGAGGGAAGGAGGTAGGTAAGGAAGGAAGGAGGTAGAGATGGAAGGAGGTAGGGAAGGAAGTCATTAACGGCAGCATCTCTCAGCGTAAGGAGGTAGGTAGGTAAGGTGTGGAGGTGATGTGCCTAGCTGTAATGGAAGCACACACACCAGACCCTTGAGACAGACAGTAATGAAGTACGGGGCCCAACGTCTAAATGGGCCCCAACCTAATCTGAACATTAAAATTGGGGCCCAGATCGAATGGGTTCTAGTGCTGATTGGATTGTTGTTCTAATTGGCCCCAGGCGTAATGAATTTTTGTCCTGATGGGGCCCAGTCCTCATGAATTATGGTCCTGGTGGGCCCCGATCCTATATAGGTCCTTTTACAAATTATCCTCATCCAACTGGGTCCTTATCCGAACAGACCCCAGTCCTAATAGATCCTGATGGGTTTCTAGTGTCGATGGGATCCTAACGTAATTATGCCACACTTAATAGGATCTCCACTTATAAGGCTTGGGTCTGAGTCCAATTAGCCTTCAACTCCGGGTTTTAGGTACAATCGGCCCCTTGACGTTGGCTGACGAGAGACTTCCTGACCCTCTGAGGTTAGGTTATGGAAAGGTAAAGGTGAATAGATACTGATTATTAACATTGAAGGGAAAGGTGAGAGGATGGAGGGAGAGGGGAAGGAAGGAGAAACGAAGGAATGTGAGAGTAAGGAGAGAAGGGAAGGAAAGAATGAATACGTTGGATAAGGAAAGAAGGAAAGTATTTATTTTAATGGATAAGAGAAAGAATAGTGGATGGAGTAAGGAGTTGGATGGGAAAGGGAAGGATTTGTTTTGTTTTGGTAAGGGAAAGGTGATGGGTGAGGGAGGAGTGTGTTGAGGAAGGGAGAGGAGTAATTAATTTTTTTTAGGTAGGTAACAGGAGGAAGGAAGCTATAGGTTGGTAGTAGGTAGAGGTGAGAGCGCCATAATTTGATGAATGAGGGAGTGAGAGGAAATAGGTATTGTAGATAGGTATGTAGGTAGGTAGATAGGTAAGTAGGTTGGAAGGTACTGTAGGTAGGTGGTTAAGATGGGTAGGATAGGAAGTGATTTACCATACTTAGTCAGCGTATCGAGAGCAGCATAATGACGCAATAACTTACCTTGACACAATAACTTACCTTGACGCAATAACTCACCTTGACACAATAACTCACCTTGACACAATAACTTACCTTGACACAATGACTTACCTTGACGCAATAAACACAATAAACGAGGTATATTGATGGGGTAATGGGACTAATGTACTGTCGCCTTGAAATAGTACCACGCCAGGCAGAAAGGGGTGGGGTAGGGTAGGCAGACGTTCGCCAGGATTAGATTTCATTTTGTCGTTGTGGTTTAGTGACGGCGGGAGATACAGAGACTGGGTGTGAGATATGTCGAGTCATCCTCCTCCTTCTCTTCTTCTCTTCTTCATTCTCTTGTCCTTCTTCCTCATCTTCTCCTCATCTTCCTCTCCTCTTCCTTCTCTTCTTTTTTTCGCCCTCTCCTTCCTCTTCATTCTAACTGGTGTTTTCTTCGTCCTTTCCTCCTCTTCCTCTTGGTCCTTTTTCCTTGTCCTTCCTCCTCTTATACCCCGCCCTTTCTCTTCCTCCCCGCCCTCCCTCTTATACCCCGTCCTTTCTCTTCCTCCCCGCCCTTCCTCTTCCTCCCCGCCCTTCCTCTTCCTCCCCGCCCTTCCTCTTCCTCCCCGCCCTTCCCTCTTCCTCCCCGCCTTTCCTCTTCCTCCCCGCCCTTCCTCTTCCTCCCCGCCCTTTCTCTTCCTCCCCGCCCTTCCTCTCTTCCTCCCGCCCTTCCTCTTCCTCCCGCCCTTCCTCTTCCTCCCCGCCCTTCCTCCTTCCTCTTCCTCCCGCCCCCTCTTCCTCCCCACCCTTCCTCTTCCTCCCGCCCTTCCTCCTCCTCCTCTTCGCCAGAGAGTGTCTCTTCTCTGTGGCCAGAGCTCCTCCATTGCACACAACTAGCGGTCTCTCGCTCGTAAACATGATTCCCTTCCCCTCCTCTTCCTCCTCCCCCTCTACCCCCCCTCCCCCTACTCCCTTCCCCTTCCTCCTCCCCCTCCCCCTCTACTCCCCTCCCCTTCACCCCTCCCCCTCTACCTCTCGTCTCTGAGGCCTTCCCCTTACCCAGCTAATTTGGGACCTCCTTTGGGATATTTTGGTGTGGGAGCCGAGAGACGAGGAAGGAGGAGGAGGAGGAGGAGAGAGGAGGAGGAGGAGGGACCTTCACTAGTAATTCTGCCTTTCCTCCTCCACATCCCCTACCCCCCCCTCCTTCTACCTACCCCTCTTTTCTCTCTATCTCCCCTTCCTTCTTTCTCCCCTTTCATTCCCCCCCTTCCTCCTTCTCCCCTCTCCCCAGTCTGGCCGTGTTATGTCTGCAGGTCTCCACCACCACCACCACCACTCCTCATATTTACCCCTCCCCCCATTATATAGTTACACATCATTAAGGCTCTAGTAAAATATTGGTACATCTCACTATTTCTTTTCGTTGTGCACCGCCACATACTGTAGGCCTCTCTCTCCTGACTCAAATAGGCCTCTCTCTCTCTCCTGTCTCAAATAGGCCTCTCTCTCTCTCTCTCTCTCTCTCTCTCTCTCTCTCTCTCCCTCTCTCTCTCTCTCCTGGCTCAAATATAAGTTATATCTCCAACCAGGACTATACCATATGTTTTATCTCATGTTTTACCTAACCTAACCTGACCTGACCTGACCTGACCTGACCTGACCTAATCTACTCTAACCTAACCTGGTGTGTTGATAGCTGGTGGTGGTGGTGTGATGGTGTAGGTGATAGTGTGGTGTGGTGTGATGGTGTAGGTGATAGTGTGGTGTGGTGTGATGGTGTAGGTGATAGTGTGGTGTGGTGTGATGGTGTAGGTGATAGTGTGGTGTGGTGTGATGGTGTAGGTGATAGTGTGGTGTGGTGTGATGGTGTAGGTGATAGTGTGGTGTGGTGTGATGGTGTAGGTGATAGTGTGGTGTGGTGTGATGGTGTTTAATTTGTACTCTGCTAGATTGTGGTCTGGTATGGGCCCCGATCGTAATGGGCCCCAATCCTTCTGGGCCCCAATCCTTCTGGGCCCCAATCCTGATGGCTATATTAATTTAGGCTTCGTTGGGACTTTTATGTTAGTTTAGGTTAGGTTAGGTTTGGTTAGATTAGGTTAGGGTTAGGTTAGGTTAGGATTTTTAATGTAACTCCAGTATAATGGTGTTGGCGTGGTGACTGTCAAGAGGTAGTGATGATAGTTGTGGTGGTCTCGTCGTTATTAATAAGCACCGGAAGTGGTGATTGAGGTGCTGTCATGGGTGGTGGTGGTGTCATGGGTGGAGGTGCTGTCATGGGTGGAGGTGCTGTCATGGGTGGTGGTGGTGGTGGTGGTGTAAGGTGTCAAGTTTTTTGGGTAAGTTGGTGAGGTGAATGTTAAATTGTGGGCTAGTTGTTAATGTCACTTTCTAATGTGGGGAGTACACGGCTGTCACTGTCTGGATTTGTCTTTTGGAGTCATTTGTCTCTCTGTCTGTCTGTGTCTGTCTGTCTGTCTGTGCTTGGAGGATTTCGTAAGAGATTTCATGAGGCAGGAACAGAATTTGACGAACTTTGTCACTTTATTGTATTTAGATGATAGTTAATTAGTAAGGGCTGTGTGTGTGTGTGTGTGTGTGTGTGTGTGTGTGTGTGTGTGTGTGTGTGTGTGTGTGTGTGTGTCAGGTAAAACAGTGGGTCCCTGCCTTAATGAACATGACTGGGTCCCTTTTGCGATTAGTGTTCATTTAACCAAGTCACCTCTGAGGCGCAGGTGGTGGTGGTGCAGTGGAGGCGACGTGAGGTAGAATGTCAGTTGAACCAGCAGCACCACCAGTCATCAATCGCGGCCCCCACGTCACCTTCCACAAATGGTGTCTAAATATATTCATCGTAATGCAAACTATCCACTATATTTACTCACCCTGTCGTGTTTGTTGCATGGACGGTATGGACAGGTGCCCCAAATAGGACAGATCAATGTGGAGGCAGGTTAGTATTTGAAGTGAAAGCGTTATCACCACTCACTGTAATTCACTGGTGATCGTGGCTTCCTGTGAGGAGTGTTGGCAAGCACGAGAAACTGCCGCCAAGTATACGGACGTAGGCTATAAATGTACAACTCTATATTATTATATTTAGACCGGGACCCACTCCAAGAATATATTGCCGAGTGACTTTCTTCTTGTATGTTTTGGTAACCATTTTTTTTTTTTTTTGGTATCCGGATTTAAGGTTGTTGACAAGGCTAATGTTTGTGCTACACTTCGGTGGTGGATAAGGGGGGGCATAACTGCACCTCAGACGGGCGCCAGTCCTAATACACCCTTACATAATCACACACAACCATTAGGATTGAGGCTCACTGGGATTAGGGTCTATTTGTACCAGGGTCTATTAGGACTAGGAGCTATTAGTTCTAGGGTTTAATAGGACCGGATCTCATTAGGATAAGGCCTGTATGGACAACACTTCAATATATTTGTATCAGATTTGGAACACATTGAGTCTTGGCATCTTATACTATGGTCTATTATGTCGTGGTACGTGTGGTTGACCCCTAGAAAGGTCACAAGGACAGTGGTCTATAAAACACATTAATAGCACCGTCACGATAAGGGTCAATTGACTACTAAAGATATCCCAAGAATTGATCATTGTCTTCGTTATGCCTCGCTTGCAACAACATCCCTCACACACGACAAATAGAATCAGCTAAATCAGTAAAGACGGGAATGGGGATGAGGAAACACAGCCCAAAAAACCTTACCATCTGAGTGTTGTTAAAGTACCAGCAGTCACAGTTTGTTATAGTCGTGAATAAAATGTTAAGTAGGGGAGGGGAGGCCACTTCCTGCATCTCGTCATATGGCAGTGGATGGTGTGTGTGTGTGTCTTGCTCCTTTGGTTCTATTTCCTGTGTTTATTCCTTAAGCTTGTAGTGTGTGTCCTTCACCCTAGTCTCCTTTGGTCGGGTGTAGAATAAGGTATAGGTTAGGTTTCACTTTGGCTTCTGCTTCGTCGGTATTCTTGTCATTTTTTACCGGATTATCGACTTTTCATATTGGTATAAACTTTATATTTTTCTCCTTGGGGATTTTAATTCAATTTTTAGGTAAATTAAAGGTACAGACTCATACCAAAAGATTTCTCAATTTAAAATTATGTACAAACTTTCCATATGATCGTAGCTGACGTAATTGTTATGTTATTTTTAGATGTTATTTCACCGTACAAACCTCTATGAAATCCGCTCTGTGACTGGTACTAAGTGCTTGTCCTCTCTGCGTACTTGACCCATCATTTGTTAGTGAAGAAGTCAGGGTATCTAACTTTAGGTAGGTGACAGCTAGGTTTATGGTCAGTACAGCAGCAGGAGGCACCAGCGTCGCATATACTGAGTCTGGTAGTGTGAAACAGTCAGAGTCATGTGGTATTCTCTTTACCCCATAATGATGACGCTGTTATGGAAATAAGCCAAATGAACGTTCACTCAATTCTGGCTACACCGGCGGGAATTAAGTGTGTGTGTGTGTGTGTGTGTGTGTGTGTGTGTGTGTGTGTGTGTGTGTGAGAGAGACAGAGATAACGAGAGATAAGAAGATGATAGTGTAGTGTACTAGTGTGGGGGACTCACGATTTATGGAGGCGTTTCTACACTTCCCGACACCATTTATTGTTCCTCATTGCATTGTTGTTGGGTTTTATAGTGTCAATGTTAACAGAAATTAACCGTGTGGGCATAACTGTCTCTCTCTCCACACACACACACACTGGCTGGCTAAAATCAACAGCAACACACAAATTCTCACCATACATTGTCATTCGTCACGTGAAGATCTGACACCTTTGTTTATTTCACTTTAAGAATAACTACCGTAAACCCAACCTAAGCTAACCTAACCTACCCTAAACCCAACCTAAGCTAACCTAACCTAACCTAACCTAAACCCAACCTAAGCTAACCTAACCTAACCTAAACCCAACCTAAGCTAACCTAACCTAACCTAACCTAAACCCAACCTAAGCTAACCTAACCTAACCTAAACCCAACCTAAGCTAACCTAACCTAAGCCTAAACCCAACCCTAACCTAACCTAACCTAACCTAAACCTAAGCCTAAGCTAACCTAACCTAACCCCTAACCCTACCTAACCCTAAACCCCAACCCTAACCTAAACTAACCTAAGCTAACCTAACCCCAAAACCTCTAACCTAACCTGCCTAAACCCAACCTAAGCTAACCTAACCTACCTACCCTCTAACCTAACCTGCCTAAACTCTAACACAACTGCCTAAAAACCCAACCTAACCTAACCTAACCTAACCTAACCTAACCTATCCTAAACCCAACCTAAGCTAACCTAACCTACCCTAAACCCAACCTAAGCTAACCTAACCTAACCCCAACCTAAGCTAACCTAACCAAAGACAATAGCAGAATACAATACCTCTATTATTTGGTCTAATATGTACCTGTATACAGAGCCCCGTGGATGGTAGGGGGCATAACAATAACACGTTTTAAAAGATAACATAAAGATAACACTGAGACGTGGTCAATCGTGATGGATGGTCAACTGTTGGCTGGGGGACAAGACCTCGTGATGTGACACTCGGTTCTCTCTATTTATACTTCCTGTAATCACCACCAAGTGTAAATAATGATAAGGTGAGGGTTGTAGTGTGTGTGTGTGTGTGTGTGTGTGTGTGTGTGTGTGTGTGTGTGTGTGTGTGTGTCCCCCCGTTAATAACAGATGCCATCACTTGCTTGGAGACTATATCGTTTTAGTTGACATCACCGTTTTAAACATTACATTCCTTTCTTTATTATAAAATTCTAGAGTAAAAAAAAATGTCATTAAAATCTATTACCATCTTGAAATTCCTACATATAAATAATTTCAGCATGGAGAATTTCTTTTAGTGGTTCTGAGTAATGACTAAAATTGGATGTGGAATTGTCAGAGGTCTTGAGTCTTAGTTTACAATACCTCGTGCCTCATTGTTGACGTAATCCTCATGACGCTGTGTGTGTGTGTGTGTGTGTGTGTGTGTGTGTGTGTCACGTGCATTCCTGTCCTACATTACCACCATCAATACTAACACTTTAACCACCACTACACTCACACCATTAGACCTATGTACTAGTATGGGTGTCAGTTAATATCACCACCTCACAAAAATATGAACGTGATCCATCCTGGTGAAAAATAGGACAATATCACCCAGGGACAAATTCCTACAATCTATCTACGCCTGTCACTCTCCGACACACGGGAGTATTACGAGGTTATGCCGACACGCTAAGATTCATGAGTAGATGTAGCAGTGATGGAGAGCTTGGGAGATGGGTCATATGGCTGTAGTGGTGATGAAGAGCTTGGTGGACCCCTGCAGTAGTGCCAGTAGTAATAATAGTAGTGGTTGTAGTAGTAGTAGTAGTAGTAGTAGTGGTGGTAGTAATGTAGAGGTTGAACTTGAGAAACGTGTCATATAAAGTGAGACAGTTAAGTACTACCTGTAATAATAAGGATGGGAGACGACCCAGCCACATGACGTCCTTAATGACAGTATCAGCAGAGAATGAGGTCAAGTCATTCTTGTGTTGGAGCTCTACACCCAGGTCACCTTTCACGACGACATAACACTTGATATACGGACACCATAACAAGTGGTGTATTGTACCTGGTGTGGGTATACATACTTGGTTAATATATTCACAGCAACTATTGTCCTTGTCGTCCTACTGATGGCTGGCTGGCTCACTGAAAAATGAACCACCCTCACGGCCACCAGGGAGCGTCCTGCCCTCTTGGCCACTGTGCAGTTTTCCGTGTCACTTTTTAATAGTACCCATCATCTTCACAGCCGTTGGCAATATTCTAAACTGAACGTCTTTTTAGTTGGTTGTAAACAACTTACTTGCCAGGAACTCACTTGCCCGATTACTTTTTATATCCAGTATACTTATATGTTTTTACTACGGTAACAGCTGGGCTAATATGTGGCCTCCTTTGAACCTGTTTTTTGTTCATGTTGTTTACACTTATTTATGTTTATTAAGACACATTTTGATGATATTGTATCTTGTAATAATTTGTACAACAACCACATTACTTTACCGTAAGATGTATAGTTATTAAAAAAAAAGTTTATCACCATGATGTGCTCAGATAATGTGGGATGGTGGTGCTCAAGTTGTTATCACCTGAGGCTGTACGCTCGTTTGTTGTCCTCCTGTGAGTTGTCGACAGTGTCCCTGGAGCTACTCTCTAGCATAGACCTTGGTGCCTAGGCTCAGGTTTTGGTGACCGGCCAAATTAGGCGGGGTTTAATCCTTGCGCTGCCTAATTCAATTTCAGACTGTAGTTCCCAGCTGTGTTAAGAATAGAGGGAACAAGGAACATGAATTTTACGGATTTAATTATTGGATTTTTAGTATTGATTATAAATAATTGAGCATTACAACTAAGAAAGTTAAGTTGGAAGAGAAAATAGCTAAAAAAAATTAAGACTTACCCTGGCTGGACAAAGTTTACCCTTACAATATTGTCAGAGGGAGAGAAATATTGCTGTTAGAGGAAGGAATTAGATCTTATAGTGGTTTTAGACAGATTCAATTAAGTTCTTGCAGTTATATAATACGCTGAGTGAATTATATAAATTGACTTCGTTTCCATAAGTTTAACCCTTTGAGGACGATTTATTAACCCTTAGATGACGATTTAATCCTTTGAGAATGATATTTTAACCCTTTGAGGACGATGATTTAACCCACTAGGACTCAAAGGACTAAGCCAGGAACAGTCAAGGTGAGGATATGGGTCTTATTGGTTAGTTTTATCAATAGCACAAAACCAGCATCCAATCAGAGCACCACCATCTCTTCTCTAGACACATTCTCCTAGCATTAAGTCTCTTGGAAACTTCTCTGCGTGGATTTCGTCCCGTAAGAGTACCAAGTGAATGTATCTACTTCAGAGAGAGATATTCAGAGTATAGTAAGTTTGTTTTCTTATTTTGAATGTTTTTTGTTGTGTATTATATAGGTACAGCCAACCAGTAGACTAAACATACACCCATACATGCTTACTTGAAGGGATTGTTCATCACAGGAATCTTTAGGCCTACTGTAGTCCAGAGGCTGATATTTGGACGATCATTTTTTTCCTTCTATCTGGAGATGTAATAACAGTTTGGAAGTAAATACAGAATGTTCGTGAATTGGGATAAGTTGATGGGATGGAGTGCGTGACGGGGCGGGGCGGGGCGGGGCGGGGCGGGGCGGGGCGGTGGTGTTGGGAGCTGATGACTTCACTGATCACGACAAAGGAAGACTTGGTGGTGGAGGTGTATTGTTCTATCCCAGCCAGGCATAGCGGAGTGAGGGAGGGGATGGATGAGTAACGTTGCCGCTAGCTGGGGGAGAAAATGCATGAGAGAGAGAGAGAGAGAGAGAGAGAGAGAGAGAGAGAGAGAGAGAGACTGGAACGGTTTAAGATATTCCTGGAAAAAAAATCCATGAGTCGATGAAACAAAATATGTTCACCAAACTTCATCTTTTATCCATTGATAATATTTATGACTTAACGTAGCTGTAGTTTGTCTGTTTGTTTGATACGATGGTGACTAAGCCGCTGGAGTGTTGACCCCCTCTCCTTCACGTCTAGGGACCTTCCTGTTAAATATTTAGCGATAACCCATGAAGGTGTCAGGTCCACCACCCATCATGGTCTAGTGGCGTGACTCTGTTCAGAATTTAGAATTATATAAAAAGTCGATGAATGACATACCAGGCATGATAGAGGTGACAGATAGTTTGTTTCACAGTGGTGTCCTGTGCTCTTGCCCGCGGCTCCTGGCACTCGTACCAACCACGTGGCACCGTGCCGCAGGAAATGACGTCATAGTCTCCACGGTAATTGCAGTGCGTCCCTCACCGTCCCGACTCGATGTGACCATAATGATGTTAAGTGTGACGACCTTAGTAGGGTGTGGTGGAGATGGTGGTATGATGCTGGTGGTAGTGGTGATGTTGGTGTGGTATAGTGTTTGGTGTGGTGTTGATGGTGATTTGTCACTACTGGTGGTGATATACCATAAGTGTGGTGTTCCTGGTGTTGTTATTGGTGGTGATGATTTTCGTGTTGGTAGTGTGTCAATGTTGTCACGGTCCATAGTGTGTGTTTGTTGTCAATGGTGATGGTGTAAGTGTGTTGTCAGCGATAGTGTGTTATTAATGTTGTTGTATTAATCGGCCATGGAGTTCGTATGTTGCCAGTAGTGATGATGTTGTCAATGGTGGTGGTGTACTTGTCACAGGCAAGATCGTCTGTTATAGCTGTGTGTTCATACGTGTATATGTATGCGTGTGTGTATGTGTGTAATCATAAGTGTAGGCCAGATCACCTACCTCACCACACCTACACTGGCTGCTGTTACCCTACTGAGGTAAACACATGACGTCACCGCTCCTCAGCCAATCACAACTCCCCCTCTACCTATATCACATCATTGAACTATATTTAGTCTGGCTTGGCGTGTCTGTCTCATGAACTATGGGGAGTTGTGCCTGTGTCTTATAATAGGGACAAGGGTAGGTGGCGCGTATAGGGATATTTGGTAATGGGTTATATATAGTCGAGACGTGTGGCTCAAGGCGTCACTGCGAGGCGGCTTGTAGGGGGACACTCTGGAATTTTGCAGACGTGTTGGTATTGCTGATCGTCTACCTCTAACTAGCAATGCTATTTTTATACTATATGTGGGTCTCGATGTACTAGTGTATAAGAATAAAATGAAAAATGAATGTTATGGCGATAGACACATTGTTATGTTTGGCAATGGAGTGTTGGTATTGGTGGGAGAAGCCTGTGTGTGTGTTGGTCTGGGGCTTCCTGTACCCTACACACTGTTGTTTCTTCTGCTGCTGTGTTCTTCATGGTGATGTGTACTGTCCTTACTTTCACGTGGGATTACGAGTAGTCAGGTGTGTACTACAGGTGAACTAATTGCTTCAAAGGACAACACCTGGGGAAATCGGATTGGACACCTCAGGATGTTAAAAACCCTCACTAAAATACCTGAGTAGGGATGGTGGTGGAAGGTGTAGTAATTGGATTGACTTTTAGTGGAGGAGTTTTGGGTTGTGTACATTGATGTGAGATGTAAACACACACACACACACACACACACACACACACACACACACACACACACACACACATTTATTCTCAATTCTAGTTAGGTTTGGTTAGGTTAGGTTAGGTAATCACCAGGAACCAAGTAAAAGATTCCTATCAGTTCGTCGGCCGCGTGGTGGTGCCTGCGACCGTCTCCCTGGCAGCCCCTGCAACAAGTACTCGGGGGCAACGGCTGGTATCCGAGAGTATTTAACCCAGCGGTAAAGGAAAACAAACTTGAGACTAATATAGAATGTGGGTGTTCGGTGGTGGGGGTTAGGTTAGGTTAGGTTAGGTTAGGGCCTATTTGGACTGCGACCCATTTACGTCCTAGTTTAGTTTTGCTTTTTAAGGTGAAGGAGTCGTAGTGTTGGATAGTGGAAATTGTGGTTGAAGTACCATAGTGTGTAAGGGAGGTGGTAATGTCAAGGTGTATATGCTGAGGAAGGAGTTTAGAGAACGGCCGCACATAGGAAAACATAGAGAGAGAGAGAGAGAGAGAGAGAGAGACGCCATTATACAGCACAGATAAGATGAAAAAAATCGAATCGATGCTTACAGGAACCAACTGTTTAATTCCCATAGGAGCAAAAATTTCGTCGTCAAAGAATAAGGACTGATAGTGGTACCGTTTCTTACTGACATCGGTATCATTTCTTACTGATAGTGGTACCGTTTCTTACTGACATCGGTACCGTTTCTTACTGATAGTGGTACCGTTTCTTACTGACATCGGTATCGTTTCTTACTGATAGTGGTACCGTTTCTTACTGACATCGGTATCATTTCTTACTGATAGTGGTACCGTTTCTTACTATCATTTCTTACTGATAGTGGTTTCTTACTGACTACTGATAGTGGTACCGTTTCTTACTGACATCGGTATCATTTCTTACTGATAGTGGTACCGTTTCTTAGTGACAGTCGGCGGTACACACCCAAGTTAGTGATCCAGGGTTTAGAGTCGATGAGCTTACCGTGGTTGTATGTGTGTTTTGCTGTGTTTTGTACTATAATGTGGGACCCATTTGGCTAAATCTTTGTGTCACTCGCTTTTGGCACGGTCACTCGCCACACACACCTGGTTCTCTCTTCACTAACAACTTACAACACAGGTGCTTCTCAAGACGTGCACACGGGTAAAAAAAATTGATAAATAACTAAATAAAAGAATTGTAACTAAACCAGGAATTAGGAGTAAAAATAATAAATAAATACACCTGCGTAATATTAGTAAATTAATAGAATTACCTGTAGTTAATTGTTAAACAGGTGAGATAGATAAAAAATAGGGAATTGGAGAAAAAATAATAATGATCGTAGGGCAGTTAATGTAATATATATTCATTAATGAGGCGTACTTAAAAAAAAACTCCATCGTGTGGGAAAAATGTTGTTGACCCCTTTGACTAAGGAAAGGCGGGACTTGAGTCTAACTAAAGGTAAATAAAATTAAATATTCAAAAACAACCTGTCTCGGGTTTTGGGGTTCGAGTTTCGGGGTTCAACCTGGGGTTCAACTCGGGTTCAACTTTGGGGTTCGAGTTTTGGGGTTCAACTTTGGGGGTTCGAGTTGGGGGATTCGATTTTGAGGTAGAGTAATTGATCTTCGACATACTATGAAAGACTTGTAAAAGATGTTCTGAAACTTAACCTTTCATTAGTAAATATTGCAAAAAAATACATAAAAAAATTAGCTGGATTTGGTTTGGACGTCTTGATAAGTGTCCTTGAAAACGCCCTTGAAAAACACGGGAAGAAATACATAAAACGTGTCTTATATATTTGACTGAAATGTGTGAGATGTTCTGTCAGGTGATGCTATCTGGTGGTGAATGAGGCGGCGGCAGAGAGATGGTTGTGATCGTGGTGGGGGTGAGATTAGATTTAGAGGGGAATAATATCAAGAGAAGACCCCATAAAACTGCCACAGTCCGCGCATGTGTGTGTGTGTGTGTGTGTGGTTATTTATACACACACAATAAACTCCCTCTCCCTCCCTCTCACTCTGTTTACTACTCCCTCTTCCCATTTATGCCCACTCTATTTCCCAGTCTCACCAAGCCCACTCCAAACACCTCTAATATGCATGTACCCCACTCCGCCCATCACGCCCACTTCGCCCATCACGCCCACTCTACCGACTCATGTAATGGCCAGACCTTTCCAAGAGAGTTTATACGATTTGTTGTTTTTATGCGAGGTCGTTTTTTCTAGGTTAGGTTAGGTCAGGTCAGGTCAGGTCAGGTCAAATATGGAAAGAGAGTGGTATTGACTTTACTACTCCCATCTTTGCTTGAATCAATGTTTATATTTCAGGATTGTGGTGTTGACGAGGTGCGGGGAGGTGAAAGTAGCGGGTGTGTGTGTGTCTGTGTGTCTGTGTGTGTGTGTGTGTGTGTGTGTGTGTGTGTGTGTGTGTGTGTGTGTGTGTGTGTGTGTGTGTGTGTGTGTGTGGGGCGCTTGATGACCTCTTCACCATGATAGCCACTCGACTTACTTAAGGTGAGTCTATTCTAACACGTTCATCAACTTTTCTCTAATTGATTCACTGTGATTGCTTGTAGTTGTTGGTCATGTGATTGATTTCATTTTGGAGTTTGTGATTTAAAGTCGAATTCACTATATATTCCCAGATTGGTAGTAGTGGGAGGAAGAGGAAAGAGGATGGGGTGGAAAATGAACATAAGAACATAAGTCGACTTGTGAAAGAGACTTAGCGGTACTTGTAAGCCCGGTCCTACGGCCTAGAAAACAGTGCGTTAATATTCGAAATAAGGCAAACAGAGTATTGGGTTTTATATCTAGAAGTGTAAGTAATAAGAGTGTAGAGGTCTTATTGCAATTATATCTTGCGCTAGTCAGGCCGCACCTCGATTATGTGGTTCAGTTCTGGTGCCCTTATTATAGAATGAATATCCTTCTTTCCCATCTTCGTTTTTCACTTTTTGTTCTATTTCATTATCTTATTGTCCTTCTCCCCCCTCCTCATCTATTTCTTTTTCTTCACTATTTCCTCCTCTTTTTCATATTCCTCCTCGTCTATCTTCTATTCTTCCTCATTTTCCACTCTATCCTCTTTTTTTCCCTCCTCTTCCTCCTCCTCCTACAACCACTACTACCAATCTAAGAATATATAGCAAATTCGACTTTAAATCACAAATCCTCTCAACCTAGGAGTAACGTTCACCCATCCCATTTGTTAGTTCATTTTATCACCTCAAGCCATTTGGCAGGATGTGAAGGGAATAATTTAGTATAACTGGTGGAGGATGGAGACAGATGCTGCTTGTATTTACACCCTAGGATTGACTTCTCTTTGTAGGATTGACTTCTCTTGAGTAATACTGAAATATCTTTACGGGGAATCTTAATAGTCGAAACTGTCCTCGATTTCCTGAGATAGTATGATCGAAACTCACTCTTAAGAATTTTTCATTAATAGTATTTTGGTGTGGGTTAAATAATACGGTATATATAGGTGTTAAGATATTGGTTAACTAATACGGTATATAAGATAGTATTTTTGGTATGGGTTAACTAATTCGGTATAATTGAGTATTTTGGTATGGGTGTGTCCGTGTGTGCATATGCGTGTTAGGATTTAGGGGAAACACGTGAGGTAGTCTGGCAGGAGGCCTAAAGGAATAACCGCTGCAGTTTCCGTGTACAAAAGCGAGCTGCCACTGTTTATTTACCTTGAATTAGTATAACAGGCGTCTCTTTCCCTGTGTGTGTGAAGTGATGCTATGGGTTACACGCTTGCTATTCGTCCGGGCGTGAAGGGATGGAGGAAGGAGGAGAGAGAGAGGGGGTAAGATGGAGGGAGAGCAGGGAGTGAGGGGAAGGTGAGGGGGGGGTGGGGGTTAGGAGGTGCGCACTATGTGTTGGCCTTGATAACATTGCTACCACCTGTCTTTGTTGTTATTGTTGTTGTTGTTGTTCTTTCATAACAATGTTACTTGAACTGCGGTAGTGAGACAGTTTTTTATTTTTTATTTATTATTTTTTTTGTTTTGTTTTTCTTAATTTGGGCACTTTTGTTTTTCGTTTGTTTTACATTTATCAGTAAGTAGAGGTGTTGTCGTGTTCAGGTCTTCCATGTTTATTATTTTATCGTTGCTTGAGACAATTGACGAGGCAACGAAAATCAAAACAAAGATTTACAAGGTCTTTTTTATGTCTTGTGGTCACTTGAGGTTGTTTGTGTATTGCCTACGTCAGGGTCCAGAGTCTCCAAAAAAAAAAAAGGTTCTTACACTGATTATTTCTCGTAAGTAAAGATTCGTAAAAAGACTCACAACTGATACCCTACTGTAAATGTCGATCGAGTCTCAGGGTAATTTTCATGTTATTTTAGATGTTATTTCGGTGCTTATACCTTTAGAATTAACAGAGAAGCGTCGGTGTTAAGTCTTGATGGTATGCAGTTAACTCCTGGTTTCGTCTGTCAGCAAGAGTAAAGACTTGGGCTGTGTTTGTGCAGATAATTTTCAATCTTTATCACTTATTTTACGTGGCCTCCTCTCCCCTGGCATGGAAGCTTTGATCCTGGTGTCAGCTTTAACCGTTAAGTAGTGCCAAAGACATTACCAGATACTTCAACATTGACCACAAGCCCAGATGAGTGACCTTGACCCCGTTTTTTTAAGGTCATATAGGGTCGGTTTATTGCAGTATAGTATTCGTGTAGGATCAGCATGAGGCGGGTAAGATTCTTATTGAAGGATAGCTATATCCTTTAAGCCCATTGTACTTAGAGGGGAGTAAGGAGATACCAGCGGCATGGAAGGAGGGGGAGGTAAAGGAAGACGATGAATAAATAGGAAGGAAGGAAGGAAGGAATAGGGAGGGAGTTGGATACTAACGAGAGAGGTAACACAGGACCGACCTCTGTTTACCTTCAGTTTACTTTCAATTTGCAGCCTTAGTTTACCTTCAGTTTACAGCTAGTTAATTACCTCGTGTGGTAGTTTTCAGCACCTCACACACACCTGGTTTCTTCAACACCTATAATGTGACGGGTTTTAACTATACCACCTGATTCATAAACATATTTAGCTGGGTTAAATCATCCCAGCCCCCCAGCCCCCCCCCGCCTGCCCTTCTTGACCTGACTGATGGCGTCTTCCGTGTGAGGGATTGTTTTTTGTTTTCTAGTTCAGATTAACGAAGGTCAAAAGTGATTTCTTGGTCATCCTTGTTATTCGGCATGTGATGTTTACGTACTTATTAAATGTTGTCTATTGTGAAAGTGAGGTCAGGTCAGGTTAGATTAGGTTAGGTTAGGTTAGGTTAGGTTAGGTTAGGTTAGGTTAGGTTAAGTGTCGTACTATAAGAAGTAGTTAACGTTACAATATTGAAAGGTTTGGTTAGGTTATGTGTCCATGTTAGGTTGGGTTAGGTTAGGCAGGTCAACCCAGGTGATCAGTGTCTTAAACCAGGTCAAATGGGCCGCCCAGACCTAATGGACCCTAACAAGCAAGTATAGGTGAGGGACTGTGAGGACTACAGGGCCAATTTGACTAGACAATAGATTTGGTTGGGGTCTACTGGGACTGGGTGAGGGGATGGGGGATGGGTGTTCGCTGGAGCCCTCTTGAGACATCAGGTAAACAACTTCCAGTAAACAGATAATGGACGTTGATAAAAGGTGACTGGTTAAATGGGCTCCTGAACTAATGGACTTCAACCTAACCTAACCCTAACTAGCAACCCAACCTTAACCCAAGCCAACTAGCAGCAACCTAACCAGCCCAACCTAACCTAACCCTAACCAGCCCCCTAACCTAACCTAACCTACAACCAACCAGCAACCCAGCAACCCAGCCCCAACCAGCCCAACCCAACCCAAGCAACCTAACCAGCAACCCAACCCTAACCAGCAACCCAACCTAACCAGCCCAGCAACCCAACCTAACCCTAACCCTAACAATCAGCAGTATTAATGCCGGCTGGACTACTTAAAGGGATCACGTGTGTGTGTGTGTGTGTGTGTGTGTGTTACATGATTGTTCGTTTTTTTCCCGGAATTGATATTTAAGATTTCCTGTGACAAGCGAAAAAGCGTGAGGACATTCTTTCTTTCTTTCTTTCTTTTTTCTTTCTTTCTTTGCCTCAAAATCAAATTGGTGTTTTAGAGAGAGAGAGAGAAATTCAAATAGTAGCTCTCCACGTAACAGCCTCCGTAAATCACACACACACACACACACACACACACACACACACACACACACACACACACATGAGAAGACGCAGGCTCTTACACTAAACATTGTTGATATATTTGACCGGAAATTACTGACTGTAATGTTTAGTAGATGTGGGTCAAGGTCGATGTGTGATTTGTGGGCTTTTTTCACTATAAACAGCTGGTGTGTGTTATTTTTAGGTGTTTTTATTAGGTTGATTTTATTGTTTTTTGTTGTTTGAATTGTTGATAAATATGGTGGGTGTGGAGTAGTGGTGGGTGTAGTGGGTGGGTGTGGTGGTGTGGTGTGGTGTGGGGTGAGTGGTGGGTGTGGGGTAGTGGTGGGTGTGGGGGTGTGGGTGAGTGGTGGGGTAGTGGTGGGTGTGTGGGGTGTGGGTGGTGGTGGGTGTGTGGTGGGTGTGGTGGGTGTGGGGTAGTGTGGTGGGTGTGGGGTAGTGGTGGGTGTGGGGAGTGTGTGGTGGTGTGTGGAGTGGTGGTGGGTGTGGGGTGAGTGGTGTGTGGGTGTGAGTGGTGGGTGTGGGGTGGTGGTGTGGTGGTGGGTGTGGCTGTGAGTGGTGGGTGTGGGGTGTTGTGGGGTGGTGGTGGGTGTGGGGTAGTGGTGGGTGTGGTGTAGTGGTGGGTAGTGGTGGGTAGTGGTGGGTGTGGGGTAGTGGTGGGTGTGGGGTGGTGTGTGGTGGTGTGGGGGTGGGGGTGGTGGGGGTGTGGGGTGTGGTGGTGTGTGGGGTAGTGGTGGGTGTGGGGTAGTGGTGGGTGTGGGGGTGTGGTGGGTGTGGGTGTGGGTGGTGGGTGTGGGGGTGTGGTGGGTGTGGTGGTGGTGGTGGGTGTGGGGTAGTGGTGGGTGTGTGGGTAGTGGTGGGTGTGTGGGTGTGTGGGGTGTGGTGGGTGTGGAGTAGTGGTGGGTGTGGGGTAGTGGTGGGTGTTGGGTGGTGGTGGGTGTGTGTGGATGGTGGTGGGTGTGGGGTAGTGGGGGGTGGGAGTGGTGGGTGTGGGGTGAGTGGTGGGTGTGGGGGTGTGGTGGTGTGGGGTGGTGGGTGTGGGAGTGGGGTAGTGGTGGGTGTGGGGTGGTGGTGGGTGTGGGTTAGTGGTGGGTGTGGGGTGTGGTGGGTGGGGTGGTGGTGGGTGTGGGGTGGTGGTGGTGGGGTGTGGGGTGGTGGTGGGTGTGGGGTGGTGGTGTGTGGGTAGTGGGTGTGGTAGGTGGGTGTGGGTGTGGTGGGTGTAGTGGTGTGGGGTGGTGGTGTGGGGTGTGGTGGGTGTGGAGTGTGGGGAGTGGTGGGTGTGGGTGGGTGTGGGTTGGTGGGTGTGGGGTGTGGTGGTGTAGGTTAGTGGTGGGTGTGGGGTGGTGGTGGGTGTGGGGTAGTAGTGGGTGTAGAGTAGTGGTGGTGTGGAGTAGTGGTGGGCGTAGGGTAGTGGGTTAGTGGCGGGCGTGGTGGTGCATTGTTGGCAGTGTGGGGGTGTAGGGGTGCCAAGTGTTCCGTGGTGATGACGCAAGACCTAACCCCGCCCACCACCACTATCACTACCACCCCATTTATTATTATTATTATTATTATTATTATTATTATTATTATTATTATTATTATTATTATTATTATTATTATTATTATACATCTTTTACTGTGAATGGTGGGTGGCATAAGTGAAGGGAAGCTATCGCGTTGATGGTAAGAAGAATGGTCGAAGATGATGTGAATATTGTACTGTACTGTACTGTGTGTCAGCTGTTTTGGGGGATTCATTTTGTCAGCACCGTCCCCATCCTTCCCGACAATGGATAGAAGAAGTCTGTTGTTGTTTTTCTGAGAGCTAGTGGTACGTATCCCCTTAGTCTGGGAAAAAGATACGTTTATTATTTTTATTATTAGTAGTAGTAGTTGAAGTAGTGGTATTTTATTATTATTATTATTATTATTATTAGAGGTGAACACACTTTACTGTATAGATAACCACTCCTCCTCAGCACCATAACGCTAAAATTATACTGAGGATATCAATTACAATGTACCTACCTAAACTACTTTGGTTCATTGGCCTTAAGTGCAAAATAATGGTACAAAATATTTCTTAAAAAGTCTTATGTTATCACTTTATCCTGGTGATGAGTGAACGTTTGTAGTGGTTAAATTTCAATTCTTTTGTGTGGGCATGGCGGGGCGGGGCGGTAGTATAGCTTGGCCGCCACGCCCTACCGTCCTGCACCACACCTGTACGCGATTAAGATAAATATCTCCTGTAGGTGTTCCCCGTCATAATGTGTCTCTGATATATTTTGTTTTGCTCCTGCAGGTAAGGGCGGCTCGTGCGGTCCATCTAACTACTACCTTGACATGTATGGTAAGATTAAGCCCGTGTTTGCTCTTTATTACCTGTGTGTGTGTGTGTGTGTGTGTGTGTGTGTGTGTGTGTGTGTGTTTTATTTTGGTTCATATATCCGACATTGTCCTATACCTCTACGCCATTTATATTTAAAAACAAATAATATTTTGTGTTTTGGTTAAATTTTTGGGGTTTATATTAAAGATACCCAGGAGAGGTTTAATTTAAATCTCTATAAACAACTTAGGTGTAGTTAAGGAAGTTGTTTATGTAACTAAAGTAAATATAAAACGTGTAAGAAAAGCCCCGTTGTTTACATGGCGGCAGGGACACCCACCCACAGTGGTGTTGGTTATAGACAGAAGACCTCAGGTGATTTGATCTCTTTTGTTTTATTATTGTTTACAGAAGAAAATACAACGAGCGATATCATCTTAGTGGGTATTTATGTTCACTGTGTCCAGTTGCGTCGGTAGCTCTATACTTAACACGGTTACTGACTGATTTCTTTCTCTCACTGGCGAATAAATGTTTATGAGCGACATTTATGGATTAGGTGAAATTAATTTGTCGTTCACTGATGGAGAGGTATTGGATTAGTACTCTCACTCACTCAACGCAACTCACTCAACGCACTCAACTCACCGTACAACTAATCCCTTGTACCTATTAATTTAACCTATTCATCTCTCGTCTTTACAACACTTATTTATATTCGGGATTAATAAAAACAGATTAACTCCACTTACCAAAACAACACACTAACGTTTATACATTATATGACAGGTTAAGGATTAGTGTCTCTAGTTCACAGTTTAAATACTTATTTTATTACTGAATAGATAATCGAATTGTGTTTGTTTTGTAAGTCTTGTAAGGTTAGGTTAGGTTAGGTTAGGTTAGGTTAGGTTAGGTTAGGTTAGGTTAGGTTAGGTTAGGTTAGGTTAGGTTAGGTAAGGTAAGGTAAGGTAAGGTTAGGTTAGGTTAGGTTAGGTTAGGTTAGGTTAGGTTAGGTTAGGTTAGGTTAGGTTAGGTTAGGTAAGGTAAGGTAAGGTAAGGTTAGGTTGGGTTAGGTTGAGGATAGTCTCACCCAGGGTCTTTTAGTTAGATCCAGGTCTTACCTGTACCCCGCTCCGCCTACCTGAGATTACTGAGGGTTGATGCCCCCTCTTGCTCGCTCCGTCCCACACCGCCTCACCCACCTATGATCACTGAAGGTTGATGCCCCGCCCCACCTCACCCCACACCGCCTCACCCACCTATGATCACTGAAGGTTGATGCCCCTCCTCTCATCCCACCTCACCCCACACCGCCTCACCCACCTATGATCACTGAAGGTTGATGCCCCTCCTCTCATCCCACCTCACCCCACACCGCCTCACCCACCTATGATCACTGAAGGTTGATGCCCCTCCTCGCCCCGCCTCGCCCCGCCCCGTCTCCCCCGAACAAGAAGGGTTAGTGTGCCATGAAATTCGCCGCCAAATTACCCTAAAACGTTGCAATAGTTTGGCACTGTGACGAAGCTCCTGTCTCTGCCTGTTGGTGCTTCCTCCTTAGTCTCGCGTCTCCTCTCTTTTCGTCTTCTCTCGTTCGTTCTCGTCTCGTCCGTTCTCTTCTCGTTCGTTCTCGTCTCCTCTCCAATAAACGTCATCAAGTTCGTCTCTGGAAAAAGTAAAAATACTTTCGCGTCTGTTGATAAAAGTTTGTGGATGAATGAACGGGACGCAGCGGCCATGGGTACACGGGACTCACTGCGTGTATTAAAGGTCAGCCTGTAGCCCTCCCAGCCTGTAGCCCACCCATCCTGTAGTCCACCCAGCCTGTAGCCCACCCATCCTGTAGCCCACCCATCCTGTAGCCCACCCAGCCTGTAGCCCACCAGCCTGTGCCCACCCAGCCTGTAGCCCACCAGCCTGTAGCCCACCCAGCCTGTTGTCCAACCAGCCTGTAGTTCACCCAGTCCTGTAGTCCATCCAGCCTGTAGCCCACCCAGCCTGTTGTCCCACCCAGCCTGTAGCCCACCCAGCCTGTAGCCACCCATCCTGTAGTCCACCCAGCCTGTAGCCCACCCAGCCTGTTGTCCACCCAGCCTGTAGTTCACCCAGTCCTGTAGTCCCACCCAGCCTGTAGCCCACAGCCTGTGTCCACCCAGCCTGTAGTTCACCCAGGCCTGTTGTCACCCAGTCCGTAGTCCACCCAGCCTTTAGGTGATGGGTGGCAAGATATGTGATGGGTGGCAAGAGGTAATTGGGTGGCAGAGAGGTGATGGGTGGCAAGAGAGTGATGGGTGGTAAGAAATGATGGTGGCAAGAGGTGATTGGTGGCAAGAGAGGTGATTGGTAAAGAGAGATGATGGGTGGTAAGAGGTGGGGTAACGATGGGTGAGAGTGATGGGTGGCAAGAGACGATGGGTGACGAGAGGTGATGGGTGGTGAGGTAGCTGATGGGTGGCAAGAGAGGTGAAGGATGGAGATGGGTGATGGGTGGCAAGAGAGAGGAAGATGGTGGACGACAAGATATGTGATGGGTGGCAAGAGAGGTGAAGGATGGAGAGAGGTGACAGGATGAAGGGTGGCATGAGAGGTGATGGGTGGCAAGAGAAGTGATGGGTGGCAAGACAGACAAAGGTATTGGGTGGAGAGTGCCAGGATGAAGGGTGCCACAATTTTACCATGAACGGTGCCATAACTTAAGATCAATGCCAGGATCTAGAGTTAAACTTCACAATGGTTCTTTGGCTGAACATTTCTCATGACTGATGATGTAAGAATGTTCCTGACAGGTTGAAGTGCCTAATAAACTGTGTCAGCTTTAGTTCGACTCTTTGGTACAATCGTGGCACTCTTTTTGGACGCGTGGTACAATTTTGACCTCTTTTGGACTCTTGGCGCCCTTTTTGGACTCTTGACACCCCTTTTGGACTCCTGGCGCCCCTTTTGGACTCTTGGCGCCCCTTTTGGACTCTTGGCTCCCCTTTTGGACTCGTGGTACAATTTTAACACCGGTTCTAGTTGTTATTTTTTTGTTTCAGATTAAGTCCGGGAAATGCTTCCTCACGTCTCCATGAACGAGGAACATCCGCCACACAAACCTCAGCGCATCACATACACACACACACACACACACACACACGTGTCTCCCGGTGCAGTTTTGACAACATTTTGGCCGCCATCTTGGTTATAATAGAAAACATTACGAATCCTAGGATAGGTTTAGTGCCATGAAGGGGGCGGGGGGCGAGGGGGCGCTCACTAACTCACTAATTATGTATAACTCTTCTTTGTGTTATCATCTTAAACTAAACGTAATTTTTTTTTATAAAGAATTGTTCAGTATTTTTCAACGCATGTATTAGGTCACCTGGTTTTAAGTCCTACAGGGGTTAATGTGATGATGTCAGGCTGTCTCTTGTCTGTCAATACTTAACCTAACCAAACCTATAGGCCTCATTCTACTACATGTTGCCTTGGGTAGTTGTGAAGTAGTTCCCTTGGGTAGTTGTGAAGTAGTTCCCTTGGGTAGTTGTGAAGTAGTTCCCTTGGGTAGTTGTGAAGTAGTTCCCTTTGGTAGTTGTGAAGTAGTTCCCTTGGGTAGTTGTGAAGTAGTTCCCTTGGGTAGTTGTGAAGTAGTTCCCTTGGGTAGTTGTGAAGTAGTTCCCTTGGGTAGTTGTGAAGTAGTTCCCTTGGGTAGTTGTGAAGTATTTGCTATAGGTAGTTTTGTGGATGGTTTTCCTCTTGTTAATACGTAAGATTAAAGACTAATATATTTTAATCATAAGCTTCACATCGTCACTTTATTAAGCTAGACATCCTTGCCTGCCACTTTATCATCTTGACAGCTCTTTTGAAACTCGAGTCGACACGAAACATACATATGAGTGTATGTACAAAATGAAGATCTTTTTTAACGAATACTCAATGCATTTTATTCATTACTGTGAATAATAGAATTTTCATTATTTGTTTGTGAGAGTTGACGTTTAGATTAGCCACCTTAGTCTATTTTGCCAGATGATTAGACACCGGAACGCTACCTATGGTTGGGTTAGGTTAGGTTAGGTTAGGTTAGGTTAGGTTAGGTCAGGTTAGGTCAGGTCATCAATTAAGGTTATATCGTTCTAGTTAGTTGAAGGAAGGTGTGTGAGGAGCAGTAAAATAATACCTGCCGAATTATCCAGGTGTGTGGGTTAATGAGTACGTGAAGATAGTGCCGAGTTATATTGTGGTGAGAGAGAGAGAGAGGTCCCTGGAGGATGAGTAGGAGGTAGCTGGAGGGTGAGTGGGAGGTGGCTGGAGGGTGAGTGGGAGGCTGTATATGAGAGGCAGTGGCACATGGGGCATTAATGGTTGAGTGGCAGCAGGTGTGAAGGTGTGGTGGCGGGAGAGACAGGTAGGTGCTTGTTTATGGCAGTATTTGGCGGGCCACCTGCACACCTGCCACCACCACCCAGGATATTATACAGTGGTGATAGCCCCGCTGTACACCTCCGCCATCACCTAGAAATTAAACCACATCAGAACTTCAAAGAATCCTGTAACCTAACCTAACCACATCAGAACTTCAAAGAATCCTGTAACCTAACCTAACCACATCAGAACTTCAAAGAATCCTGTAACCTAACCTAACCACATCAGAACTTCAAAGAGTCTTGTAACCTAACCTAACCACATCAGAACTTCAAAGAGTCCTGTAACCTAACCTAACCACATCAGAACTTCAAAAGAGTCCTGTAACCTAACCTAACCACATCAGAACTTCAAAGAATCCTGTAACCTAACCTAACCACATCAGAACTTCAAAGAGTCCTGTAACCTAACCTAACCACATCAGAACTTCAAAGAATCCTGTAACCTAACCTAACCACATCAGAACTTCAAAGAATCCTGTGTTATTTAATTATTTCTCCCTACTTAAAACATACATAAACGCGTGTAGTTCTCTCATAACTGTTAGTCTCGAGTAACACATGATACTGCTTGTTTTTAAGTCCACTACAACTGACATATATATCCAAAGTAGTGGGTTTTTTTTAGTACAGCATGTTCTGTAGTGGAGATGTAAGAGTGTCCAGTGAATTAAATAAAGAAGAACGAGGTTTAGGTGTGTGTGGATATGATGTTAAACTAAATGGAACTTTGTATTATAGTAGCGGTGACATTGTTAAGATTAGTGGAGTGTTGTGATACTGTGGACGAGTTGATGGAATAGAATGATGGTTTAGAACTTTAGGGTAACATTGATCTTGGTAATAGTGGTAGATTAGAGGAGGTTATAGATGAACTGACGTGGAGTTGAGGAGAAGGAACGACCAACAGGAAAAAAAATAATCTTTCTCGACATATTGAGGTATTACATCAACATAATTACACTATGGTTATGGTAAGGTCTATTGGGATTGGGGCCCCTCTTCAGAACTATGCCCCAGGAATAATGATTGGAAGGTATTTGTACTGCAGGGACCCATTTAACCAGACGCCGAAGTGGATATTGTTGTCGTCATTCAGGTGTTCAACAGGTGAAATAATACAGTAGGTCTCCATAACAAGCTTGAAGATTTTAACATATTCAGGAGGCTAGGAATTGGCATGAGTTGGAGTGTTAGGCCGACAGACACAATACAAATATCTTCTTCACGTACACAAACACACACAGATACGATAAAGCCATATGGTAGCCAATTTGCACCTCCGATAAGACCCATCACAGGCGGGGGACGTGTGAGTGAGGCAAGTTATCCCCGCTCCACCACAATGACCTTCAGTGGGTTAATATTGGACTTGTCTTGAACGAAAAGTTGTAAATAGACTCTGGAGCTTTGTATGATGGTGGTGGCCTGGCCTATAAATACCACCTCCCCCCCCAACCCCAAGTGTACGTTTAGGCTTTTTGTAAATACATTGTTTACTTTGTGTTATCCATGTGGTGTGTGGGGGCTATAAGTGCAGGAAACAATCGTTGTAGTAATCGGGGAGATCTTGCCAGAGGACTTGGACCACCCAGTTTACCAGTCTATTTTAGTAATGAGCTTGTTGCTTAATGACTCACTGCAGTGGCTAGTGGCTGTTCACTGTCTCCAGGTAATTATAAGTCCTACCTTGATGTCACTCAGTGTGTCCCTGTATGAGTCATTCCAGAGCTGTATACACTAATGTACCGTAACTGTGGCCTCCGTTAGTTGATAATGAACGTTTTTCTTTTAATATATTCAGTAAAATAATCTGTGCAGTGTAAAGACTTGTTATTTATTTACTTCACCTATTCACCTGTGGAAAATAAACATGACTGTGTTAGTTTTGATTATAATTTAAAGTGTAAAGTACCGCAGCAGAAGGCAGGCAGGCAGGACAGAGCCACGGCAGTAGACGTCCTGGTTCGTGGAGTAGCGCCACATCTCAGTCCAGTCGTATTTACGGTGACGTGGTCATGGTCTCTCCCTCACAGGTGCAACATTCCTCTCTCCCTCCCTCCCTCCCCAACCGCACCTCACACTTCCTCGGGATTCTTACTTCCTTAAGTTTTGTCATGCCGCAGCCCATAAACCCCCTCCTCCTCCCCCTCCAACACCCCTCTCTCCCCCTCAACACCCCCCTCCCCTCCAACCCCCCTCTCCCTCACCCCCCTCCGCTCCCCCTCTCCCCTCACCCCCCTCCCCAGCCCCCCTCCCCTCACCCCTCCCCAACCCCCCTCCCCTCACCCCCTCCCTACCCCCCTCTCCCCCCACTCCCCTCTCCCCCTCTCGTTATCTAGCACTGTTATGTTTTACTCACGCTCCCATCATTAACTGTTCTCCAGATATTTCTAATTACTCTCTTGTTTATTTATTAGTACTTGGGAGACATTCGCCAAGTATGTTTACTGTAACTGCTACAAATTCACCAAATTGTTAATATATCTATAATTAACCGGCAGTAGTTGGTTAGGTTTAGTAATGTGCGTGTGTGTGTGTGTGTGTGTGTGTGTGTGTGCGTGTGTGTGCGTGTGTGTTTGTGTGTGTTTGTGTGTCGTGATATTTTAGTTTTAGTTTTTTTGTCGTGGAGGAACATTTCAGAACAAGTGGATAAGTACAGTAAATTAAGTTGTATAAATACTTAATCTTAGACTAGGTTGGGTCAGGTCGGGTCAGGTCAGGTCAGGTCAGGTCACGTAGGTCAGGTCAGGTTTGCGTCAGTGAGTGCTTTAATTTATTGATGTAGGTAATTAAAGTGTCTAAACTTCCATTTAGTCTTTAGCCTCATGCGTGTTGGCGCCTTAACTGTCGTGTATAGTCGAGATGATTCGAACCCCAACACCTCAAGATTCATTCGACCTATTCGACCCATACTGTAACATAGAGTTGGGATTCGAACCTGAAATTGAACACATTTTGGGATGACACTTGTTAATTTACCCGGAAGTAGATTATCTTTGGAGGGCCTTCAAGTTCCTGTTCAATTCGGGTAGTTCCTTGTTAAGACTGTCGGGTTAGATTAGATTCGTTGACTCCATCGTTAATACTGAGATTAGATGAATCAGTTTAGGTCAAAGTTTCATCTAGGACTTTCTTTCTTTCTTTCTTTCTTTCTTTCTTTCTTTCTTTTCCAGACACTCAGACTTTATCACCACCACCACCACCACCACTACTTGCGCCACTACCATCACCACCAGCATCACCACTTCCCCACCCCTCTTCCCTCCCCCATCCCCCCTACACCACTCCCCCCACCTACACCACAACCCCCTCCCTCCCTCCCTCCCTATCACACCAATAACCACCCCTATTACCACCACCTGCAACACCCCCCTAACTACCTTGGGATGAACGTTAAAAGCACTTTCAGGTCACCATTAAAGTCACCAGGATATACCTCCATGCATACTTGTCTCTCGTACATCACCTTTACGAACTCTATATTTTTTTTCATCGGGTCGTAGTGCGTCAAATGGAACCTCTCGTAATGTTTTTGGTGATGGAGTGGTGACTGCCCTGTTAATTCTGAGTTGGGTCTTATTTTACTACTGTTGCTTCGTGTATGGGATGGAGAGGTATTATTAAATGTGTGTATGTGTGTCTGTTTGAATGTATATGTAAGATAGTGTGTGTGTGTGTGTGTGTGTGTGTGTGTGTGTGTGTGTGTGTGTGTTTGTTTTGTAGGTCTGTTTGTCTCAGTCGTGTTGTTGTTTATCGTTGGTGAGGAGAGGAGGAGTCGTGTTTCATCCGTCGTGTTTCATCCGTCGTGCATCATCCGTCATCCTATTCAGCGTCATCCATCAAGCAGTCATCAGAATGGAGACTTTATTACGTATTATATGACGGATTAGACTGTCGCAACAACTGATATATATTGAGAGTTTGTGGGACGGGGCGCCTGAATTGGCATGACTGGTAAAGTGGGGCCCCTAACTGAACACAATCTAGCTATTAGTATTGAGGGTTCAGACCTAAGGGGGAGCATTCTTATTAGGTCCCAAATATGACCTAATCACCTGTGGGTCCAATCTTTAATGGTTCCAATTCTAATAGCCTATAGTTAAACAATCTAACAAAAAAATCTTGAGAGCCAATCCTAATACGTAGTCTCTAGTCCTAATAATCGCAAGTCCTCATAGTCGCTAGTCTTAATGGTAGCTAGTGAACTTTGATAACTATTCGGATTAAGGCTTGATCATAATGGGTTCCAATTCTCTTAGATCCCAATCGTAAAGGCTATATGAGATTGAAGTCTATTAGGACTGGGATTCATCTTGTCTGCAGTCCCACCATACTCTCGTCCTCTCCCAGGCAATATTATTACTTCCCTTGTGAACTATAAAACAGACACCCGTAAATATCACTTCACCTGTACCGTATTTATCAACTAAATTTATGACCAGGAAGGCTACCATTTTGTCCCCATTTCAAGAGGATTAAAAGTTGGGTTTCCTGGTCGTAAATTTTTGCCTTGTGGTTTGGTTACGTTTTGATGGTCATTTATGGCAGCCTTAGAGTCGATGGTTTTAGTTTAGTTTTGATTAAGCTGTTGAGTGGATATACTTTTGCTATCTGGGGGAATATTGAAAAACTTTTACGAAAATCATATAATTTTAGCAGCTTCCTTCTACCTAATTCTCTTCTTTACCTGACCTTACTGATTATGTTTTTTCTGTACGTGGGGGGGTTTTTGTTTTTGTTACTTTAATGATGCAGTTAATGATTAGATGTTGGTATTTTTCAGTCTTTCATTGACGTTAATAACTTAATGTGTACAGCTCAGTGTATGGTGGTGGTGTGCCAGATGCTGCAAGACGGGCTGGGAACCTTTCTGGCGAGTAGTTGTGTTCCATATGATGTGTTGTTGAAGGAGATCACGACACCTGGGCGCCTTGTACTCCGTGATATTACGTCTTTCAAATTTATAAACTCCTGTGTCACTGAAAACAAAAAACAGCAAATATTACGATGAGGATAATTTGTGTCAAGCTGAGTCGTATAAGTATCGAAGTATAACCATTTACTGTTGGGTCTCGTTTTACACACACGACAGTACCAGCTTTAGACAACGAACTATCTCAAACGCCTGTGCCTGAATGTCTTTAAGTAGGAGGATAAAGCGCAGGAGGATAAGTTGAAACCAGATTGAGCGTAGGTGTTGATCATGAGATGTACTGAGAAATTTCCACCATTCATGTCGTAAAAAGCAAAACAAAACACTCAAAACACAACGTAGCCGAAAATTATTGACTTTTATGGGTATAGACACTGATACTCTTGTGAAAATAACACATAAACAGTTTCCTTACCTCGTCACATCTCACCTGGTAACCATATGTTGGGTCATCATAACATAAAGCCCAGGTACACGAACTTTTATAATCACCTTTATGACTCTCCTTCATTCCTCTCAGTCGCCATTACTCGTACCCTTATACAATGTTGTTAGGGTAATTAATCTCAACTACCACATATTTACTTAGGCTTGTGCGAGGTACGTTCTTTGATGTGGTGATCGTAAATCGGGGTGTTGAGGCCGTATGTTGGTGATGGAGTGTGGTCTTGTGTCAGTTGTGTGTTGATCGGTGCTCTATGGTACACAGCCTCACTCATCATTTACAGTACTCTTCCTCTTCTACTCCTGTGTTTCCCCACTTGGTTTTTAGTTCCTCATTTAAACACTGCCACCACACACCTCTCTACCTGCTAACTCTTTCATCTTCCTGTCTTACTCTTTCATCTTCCTGTCACGGAGTTTAATCTTTTTTTTCCTGCACTTTTAATACTCCTGTCATGCTAACTACTCCTGACGGTACATTCCCAGCGGTATTTTATTCCTGTTACATCAGGTATTGTTGAAGATATACCGTTCTTTACTTACTGGTACGTGGCAATATACCAACACACATATATACATGCATTTACTTATATAATACTTACTACTGGAAATATCATTTATGTAGAGATAAACAATATGGCTTCCTTCACTGACGTCACACAAAAAGATAAACAATATGTCTTCTTTCACTGACGTCACACAAAAAGATAAACAATATGGCTGCTTTCACTGACGTCACACAAAAAGATAAACAATATGGCTGCTTTCACTGACGTCACACAAAAAGATAAACAATATGTCTTCTTTCACTGACGTCACACAAAAAGATAAACAATATGGCTGCTTTTACTGATGTCACACAACAAGATAAATAATATGGCTGCTTTCACTGACGTCACAAAAGGGCCCTTCACGTCTGTCTGTATGTAAATGATGTAAATGCGAAATATACTTAAAACTCAAGGTAAAATGACACGTAAATACAAATAATCTAATGAAAAAAATGCAAATTATGTTCTCTGTTGCATAATTGGGATCCTAACGTTGACTCCACGTTACTCGGTAGTCTCGGTATTAACTTTACATGTACCGGTCTTGCTATTTACTGTACTAGAGAAACATTTACGAGCATTTTATGAATGTGGCTGTAATTCTCATGCGATTATTCCCATGTCAGTATAAATAGTGAAAATAAATATGTTTGTTTTAATGTTTCAACGAGTTATTTATTGTTTTTTGTGATCTTTGGAAAATTATAAATGACTCGTATTTGTGTTATTATCCGTTCAGATTAAAGCTCTATCCAATCACCGCCAAGAACGATGTTAAAGTCTCGTGATATTTTTTTCTGATTCTGTAGCTACCTGTCAGTGATGAACCTCTATATAGGGACCTCCAGCCTTGATAAACCACGTGTAAACCTCCATATAAGGACCACCAATTAATAAACCACGTGTAAACCTCCATATAAGGACCTCAACCACCCTTCAATTATATCCGCATTGTGTATCGTTATGTGATGTATTATTCTTATCAATATTATATTTCTTAATCTCAACCCGTGACATTCCTTAGTGTTGAGTCTCCTTGATAAGATGATAAAGGCGCGTCTTGAGGCTGATAAGGATGTGTTATCTGGTCGTATCTGTCCTCCACTTGATGTTTCTTATCAGTGGTGTATTGCAGGAGCTCAGGGGGTGTATGTTATTGAGAGGTGTATGTTATTGAGAGGTGTATGGTATTGAGAGGTGTATGTTATTGAGAGGTGTATGGTATTGAGAGGTGTATGGTATTGAGAGGTGTATGGTATTGAGGGGTGTATGTTATTGAGAGGTGTATGGTATTGAGAGGTGTATGGTATTGAGAGGTGTATGGTACTAGCAACACCGTCATTAATATGCTGCTAGTGTTAAGTTGTCTTGGCACGCCTAACGACAGCACTTAACCAGATACTACAAGTAATAATGACACCAAGACTTTACCAGTGTTATCCTGTTCTCAGTGAGGCCGTAACACCATACTTGTATTAGGATTATCAGGTAGGATCAAGAGCGTCAAGGTCACTCACTCACGCTCGCTCATGCATTCACTCACTGACTCATTCACTCACTCACTCGTGGGGATGGGCCTCTAGGCATCACTTCTGACCACTAGACTTCCAAACTAACCTAACCTAACCCAACCCAACCTAATCTAAACCCTTAGAACCAAGGATTGTTTCTTATTGCAGGCCGAGCGTGTGTAGAATTCCTCTTCACCTGAAAATAGCCATTCCCTTGAGGTAAATATACCCCATGGTCCTTGGTGAGGAAGAAATACCTACTGTATCAGACGCTATACGGGAAGTGGAGACAAAGTTGACGGTGGATTGGATGTGGATGATGTTAAAATAGTGTGGGGGTGTTGTGGATGATGGCTGGTGGATGTAGGAAGGGTGGATGATGTTAAAATAGTGTGGGGGTGTTGTGGATGATGGCTGGTGGATGTAGGGAGGGTGGATGATGTTAAAATAGTGTAGGGGTGTTGTGGATGATGGCTGGTGGAGGGAGGGAGGGTGGATGTGGATGTTTGTGGATGAGTTAAGGTGTACAGTAAGTGGAGTGTTTGCTGGCAAGATGAGGAGGTGACCTTAAGCCTTAAATGGGTGTGACAGACGGCATACCATAGTGCCTCGTGCTCTGAACCAGTAGCCATGGGGGTGGTAAGGCACAGGTGCGCTCTCTCTCTCTCTCTCTCTCTCTCTCTCTCTCTCTCTCTCTCTTCTGTTCATTTCTTATTCTTTACATTTTTGTTCTTTTTCTCTATTCATCCAAGTTTACCTCTTTCCCCCTCACCCTTTGTTGATGCCTCTACCTGTGTGTGTGTGTGTGTGTGTGTGTGTGTGTGTGTGTGTGAAGGGGATGTTTTAAGTCATGCGTTTCGGGGCTGTTTGACCGAGTTGGCAGGAGGCGGTGAAGAGCGCCGCTGCTGACGTCCTGTGTGTGTGTGTGTGTATATATATATATATATGTGTGTGTGTGTGTGTAGGGTGTGGAGTGTGTAGAGGGTGTGGAGGATGGGGAGTGTGGATTGTGGAGGGTGAGGAACGTGTGACGTCATGAGTTACGTCTTGCTACCCTTCATCCTCAAACAAACACAAGAATGTCCCACCTCACACACACACTTTCTCTTCCTCACATTCCACATTTCCTTTCTTGTTAGTGGGCGACGGTGTCCTCCCAGTATACATCTTAATCCGGCAACATTCATTATCGTTTTTCTCTTCTTTATTTAGCAGATAGTTCTCACGCGGTCCCCCTGAGGTGTAAATTGGCACTGTCTCTAAATGTGTTCACGCCCGCACCTTTTCATCATAATTAGAGAACATTTTGTTGTGTGTGGGAGGGAGGTTAGTGAGGGGATATGACAAGTATGGGGAGTGGCCCTCCTCTCCCTACTGACATAAACAGCTAATTCAGGTACACTTGAAGCAGCTGCAGGTACCTTTCCGACCCACTGCTACCACTAGATGCACACGCAGACAAAATTATGGCGCTGGTAAGTAGAGACAAGAAATATTCCATTCATCTGTTTGATTATACTCGAGGCATGGAGCAGTTGTCTTAAGATGTTAAGTGTTTGGTTATTTAGGACGTACATTGTAGTTTTCATTCAGCTGTGTACCTGACTTACTGAAGAGTCTACTTGTTCTCACAGGTGTTCAGTAAGCAATGGTGTGGTCAGTTGTTTATTGCGTCTCTGTGCTATATATCTGATCCTTGTTAATTTCAGGTTGTTAGGATTCTACTTATGATCCTTTTAGTTGAAAATTGCTTTCCCTGCACGACCTGATTCTCAAAAATTCTTACATCATTTTGGGTGGTTAAGTTAGGTTCGGTTCGTTCTTGTATTCTGGTAAGTGAGTAATTCAGAACAGGAGTCGAAATAATCGGCATCGCATCGCATTTCCCATGAGAAGACGGCCGCACTGGGAAACAAATGTAAACAACTTAGCAACTTTTACAATTTATTCTCAGTGTAAACCATTTTTTTTCTGTTCAATATTTTTTCTAGGCTCTGTAACTCCTCACAAACTTAAAATTAATAAAGGTTTCAAATAATAGGCCCAGTATATGTTGTAGAAGCTGAACCAACCCGTGTGCTCAGAGTCATTTCGTCATGGTACTTGGCTGTGATGCTTGCTCTTCCATCATCTTACAAAGAGAGACATGAAAGAGAACTGTAGCATCATACACAGGAGAATATACTGTAACTTGTAACATGTGTTTATGAAATGTGTGGGCGTGACTTGTTAAATGGGGCCTCAGTTCTAAATGACCCTAATCCTAAACTTAATCGTTAGTATTGGGGTCTAATTCTGGTAGGTCTATATATATAGTCTTAACAGGACTCAACCTAACTATTTAGATTGTATCCCAGTCCTAAAGGTTTGTTAGGTTAGGGTGCATTAGGACTGGGGCCCATTTGACTAACTGTGTACACCCTGGCGCAGCTGGTAACGTGAGGGCTGGCAGGCAAGGTTTGGTGTCGCCTGATGCTCTCCCGGGATGCTTACCAAATCTCCCTCCATCAGTCGTCCACTCGTCCACTTCCTGGCGGCAGACGTTTGAAGTTGATCTTTGCGGATGTGAATGAATACCTGGTTACATCTCGCCTGCCCGGGTACACCAGGCTCACTCACCTCCACTTACATCCTCTAGTCGGCCATGCCTTCCATTGGTGGAGGAGGGGAGGGAGGCAGCCTGGACGAGCCGGGCAGAGTCGTTCTTCCACTGACGTGTTGTGAGAAAGTGACACATGGAACGCGGATGTTGTTGTTGGAGTTCTCGCCGTGTTTACCTCGTGTGATAAAAATTACCACGACGTATTTTGGATTAACCTAGGAGTCCTGTTTATCTTCTCATCTCTCCAGCGATTGACATGGGCCTTTTGGGTTTTGTTCAGTTAAATATGTTTTCTCTGTGAAATCTCTGCCACCAAGATAACAGTGATCAGTTTTGTATCGTTTTGGGAGTCAATACAGATCTTGTTTACGTCAATCGGCATCTTCTATTGCCTTATTACGTACACGACTGGAGATGCACTCACGGCCATAGACTACGTACACACCTTGGGCGCCGCCGTCCACGCTGTCTGTCTTATTTTCAACCCTCTGTAATTATGTGATATATAATAATGCATATTTTATAAGTAGTGTGTGTGTGTGTCTGTGCGTGTGCGTGCGCGTGCGTGCGTGCGTGTGTGTGTGTGTGTGTGCGTGCGTGCGTGCGTGCGTGTGCGCGTGCGTGCGTGTGTGTGTGCGTGCGTGCGTGCGTGCGTGTGTGTGTGTGTGTGTGTGTGTGTGTGTGTGTGTGTGTGTGTGTGTGTGTGTGTGTGTGTGTGTGTGTGTGTGTGTGTAAATAACGAGACATTAATCATACAAACAAACATTCTCGTATAGAGCAGTATGTAAAATATAGATTCATCCCTATGCATATATTTCATGGATGCTGTAAAGTTGCTTCACCTGGCCAGACCAAACACCTGACCGGGATTAGTGGTACTCCCTTAAGATGTTATAGCATAATGGTGGTGGTTGGTACAGCAACAAAGGTCACACTTGAGAAGGCTGTTATCCAGTTTGACTTTCACCCTCACTACCAAATATGACAGGTAACACAGTAACCATTACCTCCGCCTTGGAGCTCTACAACAAACCCCCTTCCTCCCCTCCCACCGTCCTTCCGCGACCAGCCCGCCTACAGTAAACAAAGTTAAGAGTCCAGAAGAGAGCGACGACGTAATAGCGGAGATGTGTGTGTGTGTGTGTGTGTGTGTGTGTGTGTGTGTGTGTGTGAAGCC
Source organism: Homarus americanus (assembly GCF_018991925.1). Classification (NCBI taxonomy): domain Eukaryota; kingdom Metazoa; phylum Arthropoda; class Malacostraca; order Decapoda; family Nephropidae; genus Homarus; species Homarus americanus. Next base: position 11,446,832 of record NW_024738300.1, on the reverse strand, counting down.
CCAGTACAGTATAAGTGGGTCACCTGCTCACCTCACTTACCTGGTCACATACACCTTACTTGTTCCTCCTCCTCCACCTTCTATATTTATTTGTGAGTACTGTCCACTTACTGTACTCTAGCAACACTCCCCTCTTAAAGTCACACTCCACAAGGCCACACACAACGGTAGGACAAACGAACACTGACTGCAGCTTAAAGAAAACGGTGATTGGGTAGGAAAAGTCTGCACACTTAATAATTTTATATACCACATGACTTATATCGTTAATGTGGATTATTCCTTACTTAAATCACGGGTGTTAATGCCTGATGTTATTTGGATAATCGTAAATCGGGAGATACCTGTAATTTTACTAATCATTGAGCTATTTCTTACTTCTACCAGAATGACCTATTAAGTTCTCTAGATTCGGAGGGATAGGAAAAAATAATATCTTGTGCCAAATTTTTGTATGTTTGCTAAATTCTTGTTTGATAATATCTGCTAGTTTCTTTAAGTGTCAGGGTATTATTTGGTCTAAAATTGTGGAACCAGTTTATTATTAGTGTTATTTTTGCATTATTATTATTATTACAGTATGTATTGGGTAATTTTACTCTACAGTACAGTATTTATATTCATTAGTATTATAGTGATTATTTAACATACTGACAGTGATATGTACTGTGTATATACTGAATATTCATCTTTAGAATGACCATTTATTTTTACTTTTTTCTTGTTCTTTTCAGGAAGTTGATGGAGAGAAGCCAACATGCAGATGGGTCGAATACTATGGTGCTGCAGCTGACAAGTTGCAGATGTTGTCAGGAGGCCCCCTTTTCTAACATCAGGCTGGCCTCTGTAGTTTTAAAAGTTTAAAAGTGCCAAAATTAAAGATAGACATAGAACAGTAAACAAATCAGAGTGGGCCACTGTGGAAAGGGGAGGCCAGGCCATATTTGTAGTGGGTTGGGCCACAGTATGGACTCTGCGCGGCTGCCTACTGACACGCGCAACATCCCCCACATGCAGCTCTTCCACCATTTGAAGCAGAAATTCCCTGATCTGAAGGACAATGATGTCAATGAAAGTATTCAAAAGGTAAGCTGGAAGTCTCCAGTTGAATGCAGTACAGTACTGCACTTGGTGCTACAGTATTTGATCTGCAGAGCTTTGCACCTTTGTGTATAGCTTCACTGAATTATACTTGAGTTAAGCACAGTATTTAAGGGATGTACTGCACAGATTACAAGGCTTCTGTATGCTTACAGGTTCCTAGCCTGTGGCCCTTTGCTTCTTTATCTGGCATATGGTATAAATATTTAATAAGTTTTTATCTTTAAAACAATTTTAGTATTAACTGTATTGTATTGATTTCTTGTAACATTGTTTCATCATGTATGGTGCTTTTGTTATTCCCTGCTTCCCTGTTGAGGGACATTAGAAATGATGTGTGTGTGTGTGTGTGTGTGTGTGCGCGTGTGTGTGTGTGCGTGCGTGTGCGTGCGCGCGCGCGCGACCAACTTTGTGAACACTTTAATCTGAACAAGTAGCTGTGTAGTTTAACCTGAATTGATATATAGATTTATCATGATCTTATTTGCTTTTGATAATCAGGCTTTTCAGTCATTACTGCCCAGTGGTGTGGCCTATGGCCACCTTTAGTGGCAAACACCTATAGTATTTATCATGATTTGTAATAAAACCTTATTATTAAATTTATACAAAGGTAAACTGGAGTATGGATTTCTTGCTAAAAATAATGATTATTTAAGGTATTACTGATTCACATACCATAAATGAGTCTTAATTACTATGACTCACTCATATTTTTAATGAATGACATTAAAGGGTAGTTGGTAGCTTCCATGATATAGATTTTTTTCTTTTCTGCCGTGTACGGTATTTCAAAGATGTCCCATTTCACTCGACTTGACAGCTTGCCACTCACTGTCCTGTTTCATATCTTGTAATGTCTTTGGTATCTGTCGAAAAGTAATTTCTGTGCATCATAAATCTTGTCATTTCCCAACAGTGCCTCGGTTACACTCACCTGTTTACCTCCAACTTAGACCTTGTACAGGGTAGCTACCTGGTAATTGTACATATACTATATTATTTTAGGGTTATTTTACACATGACACTAGAGTATTTATATGTTTAATGTAATTCTCTCTGTTAGCTATTTTGAGATTGTTTTAATAAACTTTTGAGTGCAATTTAATAGCTACATATTATTTCTCACTCAAAAGATGAAGGTGAGGTTATGTATTAGTCCCTGTGTCTAGCTCCATTCTCTGGACTCTGGGTCAGAATGTATTTTTATTACAGGTATTATGAAATTGTGGTCAAATGTATAAATATTAAGGTATCAAACTAAACCATGTACAACTAGGTAACAGCTGTGTACACTATGTATATTTTGTGTGAGTCCTCCACAACTTGGGACAGGTAACCCTTCCTACTGACATTGTTTTATCAACCTTTAGCCCTAACTACTTATTTCTAACATAACTGCTTGTGTGTGTGTGAGTGCACACCAAGCTGAATAGGGATAATTGCAAAGCAATGATAACTTTCTTTTTACTTGTTTTTAAAAATCAAACTAATCAGTATATGGTCATGTACATACCGTAATCATAATACAGTAATATCTCCGTTAGCCGGAATCACTCAGACCCGGAACTCTCCGGTAGCCGGAATTCAAATTTTCTCGGAAAATCGTTCCCAAAGTCGGAATTTTCCGGAAAATTACGGCTTTGGGAACGATTTTCCGAGGGGGGCACATTTTCCTGAAAATTCCATGAAAAATTTTCCGATACCCGAAAAATTCCGGGGATGGGGGAGTTTTTTCCGGGTTTGAGAGATGAAAATCAGGTGCGTTTTCTGGAAATTCTGAAAATAAATTTCCGTTACTCGGAAAATTCCGTGGGATATTTTTCGGGGTTCGAGAGATGATGTAGTGGGCAATTTCTGGAACTTCCGAGAACATTTTTCCGTTACCTGGAAAATTCCGGGGATGAGGGATTTTTTTCCGGCTTTGAGAGAGTCATCTCGTTACCCGGAAATCTCTCATTCCCGGAAGTGCTCTGCACCAATTTTTCCAGCTAACGGGGATATCACTGTATAAACTACTGTATATTTAAATAACATTATGACTACTGTAATCTAGCTCAACCTACCGGGATGCTATCTAACTTTACCTAACCTAATTTAGTTATAGTTTTGTTTTGTTTTGGTATTGTTTTTGTGTGTTTGTAGGGATGGGAGCTCCATGACTTGATTAGAGCCAGTTTTGATGGAAAATGGAGATTTATCCCAAATCTAAGAGTACCAATGAGTTTGGGACCTAACAGCTCATTAGCGGTAGAGTAGATACATTACAAAAATTTACCTAAACAAAAAAGCAGTGTGTCTTACTATGCTTGGCTACCTTCACTTATGGGGTCACTTTAGATGTCCCATGCATGAACAAGCAACCCCTGAGATAGGAGGCAAGCACAGTATCCATTTGGCTACTACCATACATCCTTTTAGATCAAGAGCACATTTATATTACCTCTTCGGTATTTTGAGGGCCAGAGGAGTTTTCTCATGACCCGTACTTTCTATGGCTTAGCTCCTGTTTCTTTTAGTTAACATTTTATATCTGCTTGAATCCCGCCAAAAGGTAAATAGCCCATAGCATAGATCATATTGTTTTCTCAACCCCCAAAACCAGAGAGTCCATTTTGAAGATGAAATAAGTTTAGTATTATCCTAATTTGTATGATTTTTTCCCCCCTTCCAAACTCCCCTGATGTGTGCTTCAGTTGTTCGTTATCTTCATAGTTTAGGTCATCTGTTTTCTCTCTTTTGTGTAGGAACTTTACTGGAAAAGGTGTCATTTTAATTTAGACACACACACACATATCCTAACCAATTTTGAACAAGCTTTTAAAGATAAGAACAGAGAGAATCCATGAACATATTTTACCATTTCTCAGTGCTAATTCATGTTGTATATTTTGTCTGGATTGAGTGCCAAAGTCCATACTATGAAGAGGTTGATAACACGCTTACCAGTTTTACAGTTCGTTCTTGTTATTTGTGGGGTTGGTTTTGAGGTTACGGTAATAATTGATTCCCCAGCTTTTACATATGCTGTACTGTACTATATTTATTTTTAAATTTACCATTTTGTAATATCTAGTCGATGTTAAATTTAAGTAAGATTATTTTTACAATTACTAAAAAAAAAAAAACATTTTTGCGGATTTCATAGATGTGTTTCAAATTTATAAAGGATGTGATAATGATATTGCATGTGGATATATAAAAGCTAAGTTAATCTTTGTCAAAATTAAATTAAAATACCTGTATTATAGTGGTATTTGTTATAGAATAAAAAAAATAAATGGTGGAATGAATGGTATTAGTACTGTATGTGTTAATTGAAAGCAAAGATACTGTATTCTCATGAAATTTATAAAGATGTCTTACTTTGATTACCTTGATATATTTTATTTGTAATGGTAGCTATGAATTTTGTTACCTGATCTATTAAGTCTAATACTATGTACTGGATTGCCATACTTTTATTGAAGTTGGTTTATTCATATCCATACAGTATTTTAGGCCATGTATCAAAGTAAACAAGTTGGTTTTGGTGTATTTATAGCTAACTGTTGGGAAAATTGTGTGTATGCATGACACATAATTTGTGGCATTAATGATTCATGTGGCTGCACTGTGTTTATATGTTGTATTAACTACAGTGGCATTCTTGACAGCCAACAGTAAATCCTCTTGTGATGCATGTTCAACAGAAGGGGCACACCACCACATAGGATTCCTGCCACTTCTTCTTGAGCCAGGAGCAAGCGTAACGAATGATACTTTCGGCTTAGGCCTACCTTTTCTGTTATACTTCACCGGCACACACATCATCACATCTATTGTTGAACTTGAAGATGACACAGGTGGGCTAGCTACATATCTTGTGATAGCTACGATGTATCACCCCCATCAGAGATTTTCATGCCACTGCTATTGGTTTATAAATTCCTATAGATTTGAGGGAGCTTGTGTTCAGCTTTTGGCTGCCTCATGTGCTAATGCACACTAATAATTATTTAACTGCCTGCACTAATTCAAGCACCACAATGGCCACCTATTCATCAACTATTTCTACTTTTTTATAAAATTTAATTTATTGTGTTGATCCAAATTGGTGTCTACTGCAAATGTGGCAAGAGCTTTTTGAATGCAGATGTTCAGCTTGTAGAAAGATCTTTACAGAAATGAAAAATTTTTTTTAATTTTTAATTGCAGAATGGTTGGTCCTAGTCGGCCATTGAAGTACAGATATTAACAAAAGGGAAAAGTGGTGATAAAAAGAAAAAAAAAACAATAGAACTTGCTTTTTCTTTTGGTGATAATTTTTTTTTCTCAACCATATATTGTTTAATCCACTAATGTACTGTACCTGTAAACACATACCATTACAATTTTCAGTTCCCTAAATTATTGACATTTTCATGTGAACTCGGGCAGTAGTGAATAGGGTTTCAATGATTGTGTAGGATTTTGTAAAGAATATATTGGTGCAGTACCCCTCATGGATGCTGAGCAAGGAGGGTTAAGGGAAGGAAGAAGGAATTGAAATGGAAATCTGGGATAAACTGATGTAGGAGGCAAAGTGAATAAGACCTGAATTGTTCAAGGAGTGTGGCTGTCTTATTCACTGTTTCATATAACATGATTTGAGAATGGATTTATTTATTTTATATGAACATTCTTTTTCATTTTATGGTACAATACAGTAATTATCACAGAAAGAAATTAAATGGTGGTGGCATTTGGTACAACATTGTCATGGACGGCCATGTGTAACAAAGGTTACATTATCATCTGGAAAATGAATATACAGTACTGTATAGTTCAACATTAGATAAATACAATTTCACAAATTTTATACATTTTGTAGAGTAACATACAAGAATTTTGTGATCATTAAAAATTTAATTACCGGTACTGAACTCTGTGTTGGGATGAAAATCAAGCATGGTGGGCCCCACATGACTTTTTGTTGTAATTAAAATGACATATTCTTGACTTCCTCCTGCCATCTTTTCTGTTTTTTACCCTTAGCCAAATAACTTCTGTAATACAGGGCTGTGTACTGGTGGGTTGTGTGTACTGTACTCAGATAACCCTTGTACAGTATTACCAGTAATCACCCTATCCTCATCACACCATTTACCTTAAATATAGAGGATTAGGTGCAACAGTTACCCCGTGGAAGCTAGGAAGTCTTGTTAGACCAATATCTGCCAACCAGTACACCTTGGCTACTGTTTGTTATCTTAGATTCCAGTCAACTCTACCATCAGTTCCTTGATGACAGTCTGAGAGGACAGTTGTAGTGGATAGGCTCTTCCTTTCTTTACTTGTATTCTGCAAAAACTAAGTGTTGGGCTCCATGGAACACTATAGGGTCTTATAGCTAGAGGTACCACAAATTTTCTAAGTGTTATTACAAAGTATGATCAAAGTTAGGCCTTACAGATCAGTTTCTGAAGTATGTGAATGTATCTTACAGATCCTTCTGTGTCCACATTAGCATGCTAGCCATAACACTGTTGCTTGTTGACCACTTCTCACTAACATAGTACCTTACTCCATATATTTTGTTGTTTGTTGAATTGCAAGTACCAAAACTTGCTTCAGGAGGATTGCTTTTGACCATTGTAAAAGCAGTGGGTAGCTGTGAGGCAGTGAATGTATACTCTTATGTAAATAAGATAGCCCCACTGGTTTTTAACAGCTTTTCATATTATTATTTCAATTTCCTGGCAAGTTTAATGTGGTTATGTTTTATTTTCATAGATTCATCTTGTATGAACCCTTCAGGGAGACTGAGCTTGCCTGAATTAGCTACATTGTTACATTTGCATATTGGGTGAACTGAAATTCCCTAATACAGAATTCACTAATTGAGTTACTGTACCTCCACACAATTGTATTAATGAATTACTTGTATGATTAGTGCCTCCAGAATGGTTGGCCCCAGGGGAGCAAGGATATATCTAAACTTAGATATTTTACTCATTGGCTAAACATATGTATAGTAATACCCCGCTTTACGCGTTTTTTTTTTTTTACGCGTTTCTACATTTACGCGGTACCCCGCCAGAACCGGAATGTTCACTTTACGCGGTGCATCTACTCATATACGCGGGAAGCGGCACGGGCAGGGTGCGCACAAGGTCGCCCAGTCATCAAAACATTACCGAGTTCTTCACCCACCACCCACCACAGCCGACCCAAGTCAGTGATAGTGAGGATATGGACTTTGAGGGGTTTGACAAAGAGGCCCTGCAAGCCTCTGTGGTGGATAGTGATACAATTGATACAAGTGATACAGGTGAGGGCCAATAATCTGCCCTCTGCCTCGGAATCAACCCCCCCATCCCCGTGTGCCCAGCCATCTTTTCTACTAATGTAAGTGTTAAAAAACCTAATATTATTGATATTTCTCTTAATTATTAATTGTGTGTGCATACCATCATAAAATTAAGAAGTTATTTTTACTACAACGTAGGTATTGTGTCTGAAAAAGTGGAGTTTGGGGGGTCGGCCCAGTCTCTATTTCAATTAATCTCATATGTTCTGTTGTTCACTTTACGCGTTTCCCGCTTTACGCGGGCCTCCGTGGGTTCAATTGACTGCGTAAAGCGAGGTATTACTGTATACTGTAGTTGACTTGTAAAATTTACAATTCAACATGGCCAAGTCATTTTAGCCAGCTTATTGTGATTATAAAGGAACATTTGATAATAAGAGAAATTAACCTTTAAAAAGATTAGTGCTTTGTTAAATAAACCATGCAGTGCTTAGTGCAGTGCAGTCCTGTTTTCTTTCATTGATGTAGAACAGCTTTGGACTTTGGGTTTTAACCAATGTTCTGATCAGTAAAGAGGAGGATGGGTGCTAGGTTGAGTGAGTGAGGGGTACTTACTGCCTAGGGAGATAGTAAAGGCTCTTTGAAATTGGTTGTGAGATTCAAGGTAAGATATATAGAAGTAAAAACTCTTAGACTTTCATTTTATTTTAGTTATCAGATCTGTTTATATACTTCATGTACCGTAGTCTTGAAATTTAACTGGATTTTCTCTGATGGGCAAAACAGTTTTGTCCTGTAAATCTGTACCAGAAAAGGGGATCCTGTTTGAGGCAGTAGCAGTAAAGAAAGGTAGGTAGAGGATGCAAAAGAACTGTGCAGTGATAATGATGGAATGAACATTAGAAATGAAAAGGAAATAAAGGTCAAGTTACCAGTTTTGGAAACATGCCGAGATAACTGCAGAATGAAAAATAAGGCTTTCGGGGTTGACCAACTTCTTTAAGAATGTCTAGAACAGTAGGAATAGGATTAAATAAAATATACTGTACTGTATACCAGTAACTGTCATTAACGTTAAAAAAAAAATATTGTTTATGCTCTTACCTAAATCACCAACAATCACCGTTGTCTAGGAGTTTATTGGGAAAAATCCATAAGGTTGGGTTTGTATATTCTTGGGCTGCTTCAAGTAAGCTTTGTTGTAAGATGTATTCACCAGGTCATCCACTTCCTATTGATTGGAGATATTATGAATCAGGGTGTTTTGATCCATTGGGAAGGTATGTGATATAGGAAAAATATTAAGTGGTTGGGAGTTCGTACTTAGTGCTAGTCCAGGGTGAGTGAGTGAGTTATGGGTAATGAACTATTAACAGAAAATACATGGGCTCTCCTCGGTGCCCTTGTATAGCAGTATTGGGTGCCTAATGATGGCACTATCAATATGCTGTGTTGAAAGTTTCCTGGTTTGGTTATTATTGTTTATAGTATTGTGTTTTTTCTGCACTGAATCAAGGAGGCAAAGTGCCACATTGCCACACCTAGCCCTCAGATGAGAGCAGTGTACCACCAGTGGGAGCACTTGACTAATATTGGTTATATGTTTTAGTGAACAAGGATCTTGCATTATTTTTCTAGTCATTTTAAGTTGTGCGGGCTAGTTTTAGTCTTGTTCATGGTTCAATGGGGAGATTTATTGGTTCTGGAGTGGGACACTCTTAGGTCTTCCCCTCTCCTTCAATTTTTTTTACTTGCATGGAAAGTAAGTACAGTACAATATTGTAGTTCTCTTATTGGAGAAGATTTCAACTGAATTTTCACTGTTGATTGAGGCTCTGACTTCTGATGGCTCCTCTCTGCCAGAGGTTCCAGGATGCAGTAACATCCTTTTGGTGACCCGGTCAATTCTCATTGGGGATGTGCGGGTGTATTGCCCAGGGGTTGGCAAAATGCATCCCATGGGTCACATCCATCCCACCAAGTGAATCTATCTGGCCTGCCACTGTGTCTAGCAACCAAGGAAAATTATGTTTTTTCCAATTCCAGAAATAAATCATTTTAATTATCTCCTAAATATAATGGGGGGCTGGTCAGTCATGGCAGCAACACTTTACCTGCCCACTACCTCTTCCTTATTGTCATAGCTGGTTTGTGATTACAAGAGCTGCATAGCTTAAAGGTAAAAGCCAAAAAATGTAGGGTTAATCCTGAAATTCGTTTTTCTGGTGAAGCCAGTAGCTAGGTGACCTAAAAATCTTGCTTCCTCCCTTGGTTCCTTGATTAGGCAGCTGGAATTGAATTAGAAAATCGAGGAAAGGGCTGTACAGATAATCAAATATGGTGGACAGTAACCTGGTGTTTTATATGCTGATTGGCAGATGTGGCTCAGATAAGAATTCATAACCTTCAGAGGTTAACTTTATGCCAAAGTGTTCTCATTTGAGGCTAGTGGTGTGATGGGGGAAAGAAGGGTTATCAAAATACTGCAATTCAGATTTGATTATTAGATCTACCATGTCACGCATAATGGTGGATTGTCTGAGAACAGAACACCCTAGTAAACATCCCTGAATTACAAGAGGTCCTTGGTTGAGGACTATACTATCTGAACAATATATTATAGGAACAGTCCTTCATTTATGTTACCACGTTACTTTATATTGGCTCACAATTCAGAGTGTAGAGTACCTGTGCTTCATGAGTTTTGCAATGTTTATTAAATCCTACGTTTTGCCACTATTAATTGCTTCTTCAAATTGCTACTACCTCTTTGAGTGGATGCTTTTTGATTACTGTAGTTGGTTAAACCTTGCATCTTTTTTTCTAGCCAAGAAAAACTATCCTACATAACACAGTATTTGGACAAATGGATGGTAAATGATGTTAAATGCATTATTTTCTTAATGATGCAGAAATGGCCCTTATTAACCCATCTTTTTAATTTTTTCTCATTTGTCAGTTTTAGTTTTGAATTTCATGTGTATCAGTGCTTTGATAACTAGCAGTGGCATAATTTTTACCATCAATGGTGATTTATGCTTTTCAGAAACTGGATGAAAGGTGTGAGGTTCATGTGTTTCTACCACAGTTTGGTCAAGGCTTCCAGAATATGGAATGATATTTAATGGTGTGATATCATTAACTAATGCAGCTTAACAAATAGGCTAGTGGAAGACATAATATAAATTGTTCCAGCAACATCTATATCATATGTCATTGTATAAACCCCTTCGGTTGATGTCTTTGAAATGTTCAAATTTTACAACTGCTCTGACCTCAAATTCTTGATCAACTGCTGAAGCATCATAAGGCATTCAAGTACACAAAGAAATATAGAAGCAGTTTGTCTGTTAGATACACAAATTACCGAATGGATTATATGTTGGTCGCCTAAAATATCAAGTGCTTTTATCCCTATGTTGATTATTGAAGGTAAGGATTTGAGTTTGTTTCTTTTTTAAGCAGAGAACCATATGGAACTGCCCTGTTCATTCTAGCACCACAGTTTTCATTCTTTGATTTAGTATTTTGAATATACATATATATATATATATATATATATATATATATATATATATATATATATATATATATATATATATATATATATATATATATATATATATATATATATATATATATATATATATATATACTGTAAAGGGTACCAATATTTTATCAAAAACTCTTATATACATAAACTAGATTCTAGCCACACACTTGCAAGCACACAGGATCTAGTGATGGAGATACAGTACTGTATTGTGTATGATGTACTGTAGTGCTTTATATTTCATGTTAAATCTTTACATAAAGAATTTATTTAGTAAGGTTCTAGATGAAGGCTATACAGTATTTAGCTCTTCTTTTTCTCAGATGTTACTTGATGTAGCAGAAGGCAGGTTATATACTGTACTACAACATTTATCTGTGGCTTTCTGATACAAGTATATGAAAATTTTTATTCAAGTCAACATGCAGTCCAGTCTGAACGCTAACCCATAAATACAGTACATTATTCAGTGTACATTACATTATATTGACCAGTGGTATGACGGTATCACAAACTTGGAACTCACCCTATAAGCTGTAAAGCATGGGAGATCAGTGGCAAATAACTAACTATAGTATTTTGGCAAGTTAGATTTTTGTTTTAGTTGTGAATGAGATGTAACTCCTTGTTTCAGTTTATAATAACAATAATAATATTATAGGTGGACTACATAGCTATGAAATATTGTATTATTATATCTTTTTAATGCTTGTGGTGCTACAGTATAAATCTTTTTAGGAATTAGATAATTATTACAATGCTCATCATGTTTTATATCAATTGAAACCAAATAACTGTACTAAGAACTCCATATTGTCCCCTACATTCATGTAGATCTTAAATTAAGGCGTATTTTTGCTTTCAGTATGGACTTGACCGTGAACGTTGTGAGGAGGAGTTATCTCAGAAGACCCAAATCCACCATGGTGGTTACTATGGTCCTTGGGGTCGCTCCGGCAGCGGACTATCATCGCCCTCAATGTCACGAGTTACCTCACCTATCAGAACAGGCATACCGTCCACGCCTACCACACCTGTTCTTACTACCACAACCACTCCCACAACTCAGATGTCGCACCACTCCACTGCAACACATCATGTGTTTGGGCCATTGCAGTCCAGTGGCTACCTAGTATACAGTTATGGCCCTGGGCCAGTTTATACATCTCCCACCACTACTGCTTTAACTACCAGCCCTGTATTTTATCAACCTCCAATCAATAATCCAGTAGGTTACGGGTGGCACCCTTCTGTCTCCAATGGATTTCGTGCAGCTGGTGTACAACCACCCACAAGACAGTTACAAGGGAGCTGTAGTAGACAAGATACTCCATATTGCTCCCATGAAGCTTCCAAGTCTCGATCCAGCACACCAGTTCTACCTAACTCAGCCCCAGTTGTACCCAATTCATATGACCCATTTATCGGTTATGAAAACAAAGGCCCCCCAGAACGTCGTAAAAGTGCAGAAACACATTATGAAGGAAGAAGAGGACTTCCATTTAATATGCAAGAATTTGAACAACAGTTTGAAAGATTGAATGACAGTCCACATCATTCCCCAACTCCCCCATTAAACAATATCATAAATTCTCCATCTCCAACAGCAACAACTACTACAACGATCACCACCACTACGAGCAACTGTATAAACCCCAACAACATCAATGGCAGCAGTAGCAGTCGACCTCCACCAGGTCCGAGGCATATCTCATCCTTATACCTTACCCCTGTCCCTCCCCATGGGGCACATCATGCCCCTGGACCTCCTTCAAGTGATGGCACAGTTTCAGTGTGTGGTCGATCATACACATCAGTAAACCTTCAATTAAGACAGCCATCCAGTGAGCCTCAACCACCTATCCAAATTCGCAGTAGTGGCTCCTCCCTCACCTACTCCACCTCTTCCCTTGACCATCGCCATGGCTCACGTTCCTCCCTCCAGATTTCCATAGGTCCCACTGGTGGCACAATCTCTGCCATGCGCACAAACCTTGACAATAAAAATTCCCAGGCCAACACAGCGTTCCACATCCAGTACAGCTCAAGTGCAAATGGTGGTTCCACTCCCACGGGAGCTGCATTCCCCACAACGGGGGATGTGGTAGGGCAGGAGGGGGTACAAGGGCAATCACGGCGCCCACAATCCTGGTACATGTCTGATTCTGTGCCCCCTGAATCAAGACAGCGCAAATCTTCACTACCAGAGTGTGTGGGGCCTCCAGTGTCCTTGCACCCCCTCCACTACCCCCCAAGCACTGAGACTAGCCTGGGTTACTCTGCAGGAGATCCCATATGGGCAGTGCCACCTGCCAGGCCTGATTCAGACCACATGCAAGGTATAGCAGCATGCACTACTGCTGTGTGTCCCCCGTACACCCCTCAGTGTGCTGCCTGATACCCACTTACACGGCCCCACAACCTGTTTAATGTGCCCTGGGGCTTTCTCTGCTGCCCTGTGTCAGGAGGTTGCCCATAGATTGATTATCCTGTAATTCTAGATATATGGCTACTAACTTTATATATATTTATATATATATATATCTTCTTTTTTTTTCACAAGGATCCACCTTTTGTGCAAAGTAGAATGGTTAGCTTGCTGTTAGATGTTTATAACAAAAAATATGAGCAATATTGTGTTTGGCTGTGTTGGGAATTTTTATTGATTTTACATTAATACAAAACATTTTGTTTTCTCTCCTGATATGGCTTTTTCCCAGTTCAGTAATATTGATAATTTAGTGTGTGCCATGGCTGACCTGGATCTTGCATGATGCTCATAGACCAGAGGTATTTTCATAAGATTCATGGAAATCCTTCAGTGATGTTTGATTACTGTCTAATCCCACTTTTTATGTCTCCAGTAAACGAGTGGAGGAACCAGTTTAGAACTTTATTTGAAATGGTCATATAGTTATAGAAATGCCTGTTAACTACTTAAGTTCAGCTTTTAATTTGGTAGTAATTTTAATGTTATACTGTACACTATATCTTGATACTTAATAGCAAACCGAGTTCAAGTCCTTCATGCAGAACTGTAATTGTTATATATAACTGAAACACTGTACAATACAATAATGTAGTATTGATTTTAATATCTTAGTACTGTACTGTACCGCACTTTATTTATACCTTTGTTAAAAAAGACTGAAGTAAAATGAGGCATAACATGATGTACAGTATAGTGCATTTGAGAAACTAATTTTAAGATCCTCTGTATATTCAATTCAACAGCACTGGTACAAGAGCAGATTGTACGCAAGCAAAAGCTTGAGGCTGAACTAGCAAAACAAATAGAGGAGAAAGGCAGATTAGAGACAGAGGTGGATATGATGATGCGTGAATTAAATGAACGAGAGCAGCAACGCAAGCATAACGCTGACACTAACACTATGGTAAGAACTTTGCACTGATAATTAGTTTTTTTTGAATAGTATATCATGTAACATAAATCTGATGTTTGGATGTTTATCCTGGGTAGAACAGGAACTGTTAATACCTTGCAGTAAAGCGAAAAATAGGATTTTTCTTAAAAAAATTATAACAAAACAAACTTTTAATGGTACAGTATAATCATTTTATATACTGTATATGCATTTTACACTTAATTTATATTTCAGAGAATCGAGGAAGTACAACGGGAGAATCAGCGATTACAATCTGAATGTTATGAAATGGAAAATAAAATTTTACGCCTTGGTAAGTAGTTACGTCTTCTCGGCTCATTTATTTGAATGAAGTGTAGGTTCTAATAGGAAACCAATGATGAACAGGCAACATTGTTTAGGGAAAATGCTCCTAGTATACTGTATATGCTCAGTATCATGTTCCCTTTGGCAGTACAGTACACTACAGTACAGTACTTATGTTTGATACTTGAATTATGTTTCTTTGTCACTTCTGTTTGAAGTCTTACCAAATGCTCTTAACATTATTCTCAGTCTCATTCACCTCACAATCACTTTGTTTTTTTTTTTACATCTTTGGGAGTTAAATATTCTCACTTTCACTGTACAAAAGGCTTGGAACCAGTACAGTAGACCCTCAATATTTGCGGAGGTCAGGTTCTTGAAAAAAAACCACGAATGCAGAAACTGTGAATGTGGTAACCTTATTTGAATGGGGAAAGGGGATTAGGTTCTTGGTATGAGTGAATGTAGAGGGGAAATATTAAATATTTAGAACAATGACTGCAACAAACACTGTACTGTACAGGTACCTGTAAATAATAACAATCTATAGAAAGTATAGTGAATGTGTTCTTCACTGATCTTTGATAATAATTAGAGGCATTGTGCCTGACAGTGACAAGTACTGTACAGTACAGTACAGGTAATGCAAAATTTGCATTTCAGGAAGTTTGAATCAAAGTTTTGAAAATGTAAATAGCCAATATTATGATATACTGTACAAAATTATATTATTTCCACCTGTTATCCCAGTTCTGCACATTTCTGTCTCTTACAAGATGAACATGACATTAAAGCAGTATCAGAACAAAAATTTTTGAATGCCAAAAAATTAAAATTTATGAAATTTTGGGGGGATAATTGCCACTTTAAGGTGTGTAACACAGACTGAGAAGAAAATGTCCAAATCTGGCCATAAACTCAACACCCACACTGACTCAGATCCAAGCATTATTAGTATTTTTTTTCTGGAATCACCTTTAGGTTATTAATATTCATACATTATCTACATTGTTAGCTGAGATTCCATACAGGCTGGCACAGAGCTAAGCTGTTTTCTTGAATGCTATAAGCTAAGCCATTTTCATTAATAGTGCAGGAGGGGTAACCTGTTAAATCTTTAGAAATTAAAAATTATATTTCAAGACATTTTTCATATTCTACAGGAACAGTATAGGATTTTTTCACATTTCCCATGTACAGGTACGTCAGATGTCGTAATGCACATAATTCTATGTAAAATTAAGAAAAACACAGATTTAGGAACGAAGTTCAAGCGACCTAGCAGTTGTATTGTCAGTGCACATGGCGTTGATATCCCAAGCCTTGTTTATTATTTATTATGAAGATATTACTACAGTATCTATATTTCTTGTGATCTAACGAAAGAATTTCAAGCAGTAAACCTGAGTAGGATAATGATTAGTGATTTCTTAGCACCAAAATATGGAATTCAAATTGCTAAACATGGCACGGAGGTTAAATAGATAGTGAAAATTTACCTTAACTCCATTTGTACGGGGTTTTCTCTGAGCTGAATAAAATCGTATGCCGTTAACAAAATGGAATAGAATAATGTAAAAATTAAACTCTGATTTTTAGGTATATACTGTACAGGGTATTTGAAATTGGTTTATTGGAAGTAAATATTGTGTTACCCTCAATGCGCTGTTACACTGAATGATATATTGTGGATTATGACATTTCACACTCCAATGATACTTGTAATATACAGTACTTAAATTCCAACCCCTTGAAAAATCATAAATACTAGATCAAGTTCGTGAATGGTGAATAGGTATTTATTTACTAAATTGCGAATCCAGAAACCACAAAGATGGGGGGGTTTACAGTATATAGTATAGTACTGTATAATACTCCTTACCAGTTTGGCACTTTAACAGATCCAGCCCTCTCATTCTCTCTTCCCTTCCCCAAGAGGTGCAAATTTAGACATGATTGTAGTAGTGTACATAAAGATGTTATTAGTGTAAATATATTTTAGATCATTTATACTTGCCATGCTTACATTATTTACACTTTCAGCACCAGACATGGAACCAGAAGGATACCCAAACATACCCTCCACCCAACCTTACAGTGAAGTTCCTGCAGCCTCTCAACTAACTAGTAAGTATTCTCGAGCTGTCAAGATCTTCAAAGCTATCATGGCAATGCAACACAGAGGCAGCAGAGAAGCAATGGAGGAGGGGGAGGAGGAGGAGGAGGAGGAGGAGAGCAAGGAACTTCGTATAATCTTTAAGGAGGGAAGCCTGGATATCATTGTGGAAGATTGGGACAGTAAGCACCCATAATGGCATTGTTTGTAGGGTTTCTCCTGTAGCAGAGAAGCAACCATGAAGTTACTCACTGTAGAAATATTCCTGTACCAGAAAAATAATTGGCTCTCTTGTATCGATAGAACCTGTTAATTCAGTTTGATAGAAGAACTAGATCCCTGTAAGCCAACACTCAGTTATATGTGGTATTATCAACATATGTTTGTATGAAAATAGATGTTGAACAGTATAGTATTATTTTTTCTTCCTGACAGGTGGGGAGGATGTAACATGCTGTGTGGTTTTAATCATAAGTTGTCAGTACCTGTTAATTCAGTCTGTAATGAAAATTTTATGAAGTTGAATTCTTTGAACATTTATCAATAGAATCCTTAATTTGTTTGAATTCTGGGAATGTTGTGTCTAGCACATTTTTACATTACATGTACTAAAATTTTACAATATACAACCTCAGTTTTACAGAATGTTAGTTTACCTGGAAGGCACATAATGAATCATGAGAAAAAATTTCCAAACTTTTGTTACTTTATACAAGCCTCAGCAACACTACAGAATCAAGTAAAGTGTAAATTGGTGCTGCTAGCCTTGTCAGAATGTACGTACTAAAATTTCAGGCTTTACCAGATACCTGTACAGTGTACAGTACTGAGAAATGAAAGTATTCTTTACTACTACTAGGATCTGATTGGGAGATGATATAGTGTAATAAAATGCAGATACCGTATTAGACAAATGCATACACTCACGACCCAATGACAATGTGTTGGTGGTCTGGAAAAATGTAGACTAACATTGGTGGCCTGAGATTAAGATTTTGTGAGGATTGCCCTGAGGGAAATGTATAACTTTTCTGAAATAGGAATTAGTGATATGACAAAATTATTATATTATTGCTAGTCTCTGGGTTGCATATTTTACTCTACCCTTTGTAGGTTTTTAAGTTATTATTTATTTATATATTATTATTTTATTGTATTTATTTTACTATACATGTACTTAGTCATATTTTTTCTTCAACAGGAGCAAGTTCTGGTTCAAGTTTGGGCAGTGGAACAGGCACACCTCAGACTCCACACACGCCCCACACACCGCACACGCCTCACACACCCCACACGCCCCACACACCTCACTTGCCTGGGGCTTACATACCTCCTAGACCTGCCGCCCCTCCCCCACCACCACCACCAACATCAGTCCCCAATCATAGTTACCAAGAATTTCAGGTATGCTATTTTTTTTTCCAGTAAATGGTGTCCAGAAAATTTAGCGAATACACACACTTGCATATTATCCCTTCTTTTATTGAAATTCACTGCTGTAATTCTTAAAGTTGTATAAGATATGTTCTATTGTACTCCCCTTCCACAATTAAGTATATGTCCCTAGATTGTGTAGAAGAGTTCTATTACTTGGCTGACATGATCAGTGCGGAGGCAGTGTTGAAGTTAGTTCAATTGCAAGAGTCAGAAGTGGTTGGAGGAAGTTTAGGGAGTTGCTGTCCCTATTGACAGAAAATGACCTTCCTTCCTTCCTTGTGAAAAGAAAGATGTATGCAACTTGCATGAGAAGTGTGATGGTATTTGGCAGTGAAAAATGGATGATAAAGAGAATAGCATGCATGGCCTTGAGTGAGCTGAAATGAGAATGGTGAAGAAAGATAGGAAACCCTTCTCAGAGCTAAGAGGGCAGCTGGGTATTTAGAGTATTAATGAAGTCTTGCGTAGAGGTTGGCTGAAATCTGTTTGGGCATGGAGGAGACCAATTGAGTCTAAATGGTGAGGTAAGGATCCTTTAACTTGTGATTGATTTTGTCATATGTGCAACTTTGAGTATTAGATGATGATCAAGTGAATAGGGATTATCTTCTTGTTTGTTTTCAGTAGGTGGTCCTCATTTTCTTGTTTGCTTTAATTTTTCCTTTGGAATAACTAACCCAAATGGTATGTGGTGCAAAGCAGTCAATTGTTACTTAAAACTGTCCATGCTGTGTAGGAAAAATTTGTCTTGGATCTTATTACTGAGAAGCATTCATTGTTTATTAGTGCTTGTCGTACTTTACTGATTCTCAAATGTAATCATATATTGTATCTATCATTAAAGATAGCTTCAGCTTCAACCTCCTTCACACATAATAAGTACACTTTCTATACCCATAAATTATGTTACTTCACTGCCAGGGAATACTTTGTGCTTATCCACTAATTCATTGCTATTTACCATCCTATTGAATCCTAACTGACCATTGTTACAGTTCGTGTTTTATAACAATAATATGTTAGTCATTTATATAACCTCATTACCATTCACCAGGGAGTGCGTGGGGAAGCAGTGGATGAGATTGGTCCAAAGTGGGGATGTACCAAATGCACCTTCATCAATCATCCAGATATGAACAAGTGCGAGATGTGCGACTATCCACGCTTCACCATAGGTACGGCTCCCTCCCATCATGCAGCTCTCCCCCCAAACCACCAGGGCCTATGCTACTGTCACCGTCATCATACTCCAGGTTCTGTTGCAGGTTCCATAGGGGCAGCTGCAGCTTACTCACCTCAGGGTTCCTGCTCCTCTCTTCCGCTTTCTAATGACAAACCAAGCCTAGCTAACATTCTAAAGGAAAAGCTAATTGGGATGCGTGATCGTTCGGATAGTGTATGACGGGTTCTTAGCTAGTCCTTAGTCCTGTAGTGCTATTTGAGCATTTTTTCTATTAACAGTACTTAATTTTACTAATTAAAGTCTGCTTTATATGATATGTTCCATACATTAGTGCACTTACTGTATGAGGTATAATTTTTTTTGCCCCCGGTCAGTTGACAAAAAAGAAAATACAACTTGTTTAGGAAGTTATCATATTGTTATAGAAAATTATAAGGGAATATTTTTAGTAGGACGGGTATCGTCCTGGGTGTACACTTCATTGGCCGGGGTTTTGAATCCCCCATCAGCGGGTTTAAGGTTGACAAGCTAGTTCATTGTGTTTAGAACCTGTGTGTCAAGAAGTTTGATGTGTCTAAAAAAGCCATAAAAGTCAGAGTAATTCTACCTCAAATCTCAAGAATTTTAATCATACACCAAAGATTCAAGTGATGGGGAAATATCTCCAAATCATGGGAATTATTGTACATGTTTAAGGTCAGGGTTTCATAGTTGACATGACAGTGAATCATAGGCCAATGCAGTATAAGAAATTAGTACATCCAAAAAAGTGCAAAAGTCAGTGGAACATATTGTGTATTACAGTCTGTCAAATATATATATCTCAGAATTATGACAATATTTATATATTGTACACATATATATACTGTATATATATTATATAGCAATAAGTTATGTTTAGATGACTAACCACTTAAAACACTGACTGTTTGGTGAGTGTGGTTTTGAAAGGTTGGGTTTGCTTGCTTTTTCAATGTTACAATAACAAAGGCATTTTGAAATTAAACTTTCCTTCTTTTTTTTTCTTGAAGTTGCAAGGGAAAAACTCAATGACATGTACTACTCCCTTATCTGGTCATGGGTTTGCAGCTGTTTCTCTTTCATGCTGTCTTGTCATACTCAACACTCATTGCCTGGTATTGTAGTGTTGTCCTGCATTTTGTATCTTCTACTAACATTATATACATAGGGAAAGTTAACACCAAAATTTAAGTTATTTTTTGTTGTATTTTATAAACCTTTAGTGTTATGTGATATTATATGAAAAGTCATGATTTAATTATGTAGGATTAAATTCAATCAAAATTTTAGTTTTGTTACTATTAACATTGGATTATTTCTGATATTGATGAGATGAAATGGAATTCATTATAAAGCCTGTTTGGTAAGATGATTCACATACCTGGAGAGAATAAGGAGACAATATAGGTGAGTTCCAGTGTTTACTAATAATGATTATCATTGAAATAAACATTGCTCAATTGCCAATTATGTGCAATAGTGTACTATGAAGTGGTTTTCATATGCCTTAAACATTTGGTTAATTACATTAATGTTTTCCCCACATATGCATTTCCATATTAGACCACGGTATGAGTAACACATTCAAAAACTCATTATATCTCTCTAAGATTACCAATTTATGTTCACATAGTACTGCCATTATTCTAGCTCCTTCCTTATTACCTTTTACTTTTCTGGTAATGGTTTTTAGAGCTATGCTTAGTGTCTTCCTTCTTGGGACAATTGCAAATGATTTTTGCTTCATTTATGTGACAGCCAAATCTGATAACATGTTTTCCAATGAATAATATTGTTGGTGGGTTATTGATTTTGAAGGTATGGAGATGATTGCCACAATTGGTTAGGACACAAAATCCCTCTTCCCCCCCATATTCAGAGAGTATTACTTTAAGTAACCATTCCCTTGCTTAAGAAATGTTTTATAGTGGTAGATCTTATAATGATGAAATGACATTACAGCAATAGAATTACAGAATCATCTTTCCAGGAAGATTTGGGCAAATTATTCCTCTTAATATTTCCTCTGTGGACACTGAACCACTTGCCTATTGAACTTTTATTTTGTACCAGAATTAGCATCACCTTTAAGGTTCAGGGATGAAGAATGAGATCATCAAAAGTAAAATCAAGAAGTTGATACTGTAAATTGTGTATTTGGGTGGAGCAGTCTTGGAAAATGGGAGACCAGAGGTAGAGATGAGAAGAATACGTATGGGCTATAAAATGGAAGAGGGTGGTAAGAGTTATGGAGGATGGGAAGATCAGATTAATTCTGGAGGGGAATGTGTTCAGCAGTTGATTCCACCCCACCTCAATGGAATAGACTAGATATGATCGAGCAACAGCAGCAGTGGCTGCAGGTACAGTATATGAGAACTGGATGAGAATGGTAGCAGGAGTGAAGAGACAGGATAGAAGATAGAATGAGTTATGAGGGGGAGAGTGGAGTGGTAAGGTCTTTTGACATATAAGCTAATGAGGTTATACTGAGGTGGATAGATCATGTACAGTGATTTGAGGAGGGAAAGCTGGTGAGAATAAGTGAATGGAGGGATAGTTATAGAAGAGAGGAAAGCCTAGATAAGAGATAGGAGGAATGTGTTAGGAAGTACTTGTAAGGCTTGCATTTCATTTCTTTAAATTGCAGATGATCCTATATTCAACAAACAAATGCTTTTCAGAGCTGGTATAAAATAAGTCTGTTAAATGCATAGTGAATGCTGTGGTACCATCTGTTTGTAATTAGAGCAGTTCATTAAATTTATCTGAAAGTCGTTTAAGGACATTTTAAGTTTTGTGCATCCATGTGCTCTGGGAAGTTTGAGACACCTCCAACATTGCCTTTAGTTGGTTTCAGAATTTGTATGAAAATATACTGCTAGAGTACAATAAACCTGTGGATTAAGACTTTTTTTTTTTTAACACCTTTAGTTATGGACCACCTTAATACTGTATATGAATGTGTAATTTTCAACTCTTGGACTGTCATTGGGTATGAAGCACAGATACAGGAAGAGGCAAGGCTTAGTGATGATAAGAGCAGATTCCATATACTTTTACCCAGGTTTAGAGCAGACTGACACGTAACCTACTGTTCCTCAATTAACATGACTTAATCAGGATCTCTATACTTTCAAGTTTGAAAAACCCATTGATAATATTATACATGTTTAGTAGTTGTCATTTGTACCGAGAAGAAAGGTCATAGGAAAAAATTTAAGTTGTCACATAAAGCTTACTAATGATAAAAAATCATGAGAAACCCTGAAAAGATATGGAAACTTTGGAGTTAAGGGAAACAAAGAAAGGTGAGAGAAAATTATAAACAGCAGTGCAGTATTGAAGGAGTAGTGTGAAGTGGGAGAACATTAGAGATAAGTGTGGTGCTACAGTGTAATTATGGCAAGTGGTTCCTGGTTTTGTGGGGAGTCATGCATGGTATTATTCCTGAAAACACATTTTTCGTAAACAAAAAATTCTGTTGAAGTACAAAAAATTGGTGTTATAGGTACAAATTATTGAATAGATTTTAGTATATTGCTTTTACCATAACTTAGAGACATTTATTCAGTACAAGGGTATTAGAAAAATTTACATACCGGTAAATACCAAAAATGTTTTCCGTGTTTATCAAGGCAGTGGTGATAATGTCATTGAAAGAAAGTATTATGTTTGAAAGTTATAAGCCTGTGTAGTTTATGATTGGGTAATGACTGAGCATTTTGTCCATGGTTTGTGTTAATGATTTAGACTTGTATGTCTTGTGGTTTTCAATTATGTACAAAGTTATGGTTATTGATATTTCCTACAAACTAGTTAAGAGTAAATGTCTCTTATCTTAACACACTGTTGTTTGGTGAGAAGGTTTTTTGTAATTTAATGATTAATAATGTTTTACTGATTTCTTTCTTGTTTTTATATGGAGGAAATCCATCCAATAGCTTTTCCTTAAAACTTATAATGAGGAATAACAAGGTAAGAATTCTTTTACTTAATAAACTTCTGTTGTTTTGTGGTACTTGGTGCATTATGGTGTAACACTTTATATGTATATATACTATATTAAAAGGGGGAGGGAGGGAGGGGAAGAGAATATATAGCAGAAGAAAATGGAGTTAAGAATTAGAAGATAAATTATATTATCATATGTTTTTCAGATTCCTAAGTCCATTGGTTGTGGAATAAACTTTTCTTCTTCATATTTGAAGAAAAACATTTCAGTATTTCTTTCTAATCTTGTCTCCTTCCCTTTTCTTCTATTGTAGTATAACAATATGAAGAGCTGTAGGGTCATTCTGTAACTAGTTCAGTAGCCATAATTTATTATTTATTTATTTATTTTAATTAATGTATAAACAAAAGGTATACCATGCCAGCTGGTCTGTTAAATAATGTCAGGATAAGATTTCTTATTAATTTAATTTTCAAAAACAAAATTGTTGCTTATTTATATAAAGAAACAAAGGCTTGTGATGGGGGTGCAGCAGCAGCAGTGTATTTGCTTCTCACTGCTGTCTCCCAGGTTCAGTGCCTGGGTTAGATGTGAGAAGGGTGTTATCCAGTGTGGCACTACGGTACCGAACATTGTGGGTTTTCTCTGGGTATTTTAGTTTCCTCATGTACTAACTCTGGACATTAAAAGTTATAACAAAGTAACATAGAACAGAATGACCACCTGAACAGCTAGTGAGCTGACAAATGGTGGAAGTAATAAAAAACAATATTATTCTATTAGTATTAATATTATTATTGCTATTTTTGTTATTAAATATTGGGCAGGAGTTAATATATTAGTACAGTATCCACAAAAATATTGATCCCTATAACATTTTTACCGCACTTGACTTTTAATAAAAACATAAGTTAAGGGTATATAGAAAAAACACTAGCCAACTATTATATTATTTATTATTTTGTCATGATTTCTCGTAATTTTATATGCAGTTGGAGTCAATTTGGCATTGATTCAGCAAGTGTTTGGAAATAATCATTCCCATCTCCATACTGTAATCTGGATTTGCTTAATCTCCTACTCCTGCTGCAGGCGAGGTATTGATGATGTGTTCTGTTTTGACAGCTCGTATTTCACCTGCGTCCATGCATTCTCTATTGGGTTTAGGTCCAGTGGGTTCCCAGGCCACTTTAGCACTTGAATATGCTTCATAAGGAGTTTTTTGGGGGGTAGGGCGAGGTGGCATGTTCAGCTCCTTTTACAGTTAGTAATAAATTGTTCATTCTGACATCTCTTGAAGAAGGTTATGAGGGACTTTATTTCTGCTGCAGACATTGTCAGCTTACTCATCATTTCTTATCTAATAAACATGTCAAGTGGCCTCGGAGGTCGTTCTGGGCCTCCCCCTTCCTCCTGGATTTTCTTAAGAGGATTTTTTTCACCCAACAGGGCAAGAATGTGAGTCATACCTTCACCTGACATGTTCTTGGGACCCACGGTGACTGTTCTGAGAGATAAAAATTGAGCTACTGGGTAGTATGGCTCTTTGTGGGTGGGTGCATAATTTATTTTATTTATTTTTTATTTTTTCCCATCATCACATTTCAACAGACACTGATACAACTACTCTAGGTTACAGCTGAATACATGACCGTGTGGGAATTGTGTGCATAGAAATCCGAGCATAAAAAGACACCTTTGGTTACTTAAATGGTATTAATATTTTTTGTGGATACTGTATCATCTTCACTCATTTATAAAACAAGTAGAAGAGTGAACCCTGTAATGATTATATAATTATTGCTAAATTCAATAAAACTAAATTTATGAATCGAGACATTGTAGGACAGTATCATTGGTGTTAGGTCTTTAATATTGACTCATTTCTCAAATTCATAGATAAAAATTGATACAGTATGGGCAAATGTTATAATGTCAAGATTTATTTCATTATACTGCAAATGAATAACTTTATGAATGTATATTTTAAGAAGTGAAATTGTAGTCAAGATAGAGAAAGGTGTGAGAAAAATTGGGGAAGGGGGTTGATAACGTACAAGATGGCATAATTAGTTGTTACAGTTATTTGTACAGTGAATGTGGTGGGAGTTACTGTAATTGTAAAAGAATTGTTTACTGAATGAGGTGATTAGGGCCACATAATGCTTAAGATGAGGTGCAGTGAGAGTATGGGATAACTTGTGTTGTTTTGTGATAGGAAATCAAAATGGAATTATATATAGAAATATGCAGGTATTGTGAAGTGGAGGTTTAACTGCAGCCTCCTTATTGCAGAAGGTTTGTACTACACCTTGGGTAATCTAGTAAATCATAACATTTTATAAGAGTATTTTTCATGCTTGGAAAGTCAGGAAGTTTTACAGAACTTACTAATGTTATGAAAGTACAAGACAAGGACTGCCTATAATATTATGGTTGTCTGTACAGGTATATGATAAAGAATATGTGAACATTTCTTAATATATTTTCATGTACAGTGTATATAACAAAAAAGAGTGTAGAGTACAGTGTATATAACAAAAAAGAGTGTAGATATTAGGTTTTGCTTGAATAGGAAATTAACTTTTTTTTAGAGATCTACTGTATATTCACCTCACTGTAGGAGAATGCATTATAGAAATAGATTTTGAATGGGCTGTAAGAATCTTGACTTCATTTGAGATGGGAGTGAAGGAATTCAGTATGTATGAGGAGATAGGTACTGTACTCTTTATTCTTCTTGACTTGTATTAAGTGAATCTGGTAATATTAACAGACTGAAACCATTGCATTACACAAAATTGAGTGTTTTTAATATATATATATCCTTTCATGAGACCATAATTTTCACTATTTGAGATAGAATTTAATGTTTACTATTACATGAGCATGGTTTATTACCGTGAAGTACAGGTATGGGACCATATATCCGGCATGCTTGGGACCTTGGGGTTGCTGTGTAGATATTTTCTGGAATTTAGAGCACCAGGTCTAAAATGTACAGTAAACCCTCTGTGAATTGCTGTTAAGACTGTGTTCAGATAACTAGTGTTGCCCCAAGAGTAGATTTAACCGTATTAACTTTAACTGGATCAAAACTTAAAATTGAAGGCATATACAGTATACGTCAATAACAAAAGCATCTAAATAACAATAATGAAAGCATAAAAAGAGCAAAAATTATGCAAGTTAGAGTACAAACTGCTTTAGCAATGCAGCAGCGTCCTTAGCAACGTTGCTCCACGCCTCGGACCTTCCGGCCTCTCCACACACACACATTCTTGCCACATATCTTCATGGTGGAGACCCATAGATACGTAAAACTTAATCCTCACTTGACACAGGATTTACTTGGTGCTTGTTTTAAATACTGTAATTTATTCCAGAACATTGCCGGTTTTTGGAGCATTCTGCGTACTGGGACACTGGATAAACGGTTCCATACCTGATATTGATGCTGAATGAGGGAATTCTTTATGATGATATTAAAGAATAGATGATTATATTATTTATATCATAATGAGTATGTATAAAGATATAATTCAAATCCTTGTTCATAATTTGCTATTGCTTAAGGCTACTTCTATACTGTCCTCTGTCAGAAGGTTTTATTTATTCTACTTTCATTTCTCAGGAGATATGCAAGATATTCATATCCAAGTTAGGCACCAAAACTTCCAATCTCCACGTAAGCCAGAGCTGCATGCCTGGGGTGGCGCCATTCTGCTTTTTCCCTTGTCAACACACTGGGGATATTCTGTTGTATTTACTTAACCAAGTTATTAGTAACCATTTTTTCTGTGGAGATATACAGTATTAACTTTAACTTACTCTTAAAATTGTTGAAGAAAATTTATTTAAATCACTTAGAGTACATTTAAACTTAGTACTTAATGTACAGGTACCCCTTTATAAAATAAATTTTTAAATTTCACAAGGATAATAAAACCTAGTAAAGAAACTTATTACGTAGTAGCTCAAGTGTATTGGGGATTGTGTATGATTTACCAGATGGTAATAGTCATTGCAGTTTTTATATAAGGGACAGTACTGAGGTGTATGAAGATGGATTGCCTACCATTTCTCATTAATGACAACTCTGTTAAGTTTATCTCCATTATTTTATCCTGAATAATCTCAAAATTTTTTGTAAATTATTTGTATGGAAATAAGCGTTCATTTATGGTTCCAAGACCTATACAGCAGGGGCATTGTACTGCATACTTTGTTCCATATAGTGTGTCATGATGCTATTGGGATGATATAGCCATATAATACATCATTTTTATTATGTTGTTAAACTTATCAGTGGCTAAACTTGCCAAAAAATGATGTACATTTCAAATAAAAATTTATTTAGCTTGATTACAAGAAACATTATTCTTGAGTTTGTGTAATGATTTCAAATACAACCGTATCTTAAACTCAGTACAGGTAGATGATTTTAGGGGTTGATGGTAATTGTGACCCAAGTGATCATTATTTTTGTTCAACAACCTTGAGGGTACAGTACTGCAAGGTAAAAGGATGAGTTGTTTTTGGGGAAACTACCACAGATAAAGATTCTTTATTATTGACAACGTTGAAGGTTAAACTGTATAAAGTATGGCTTTTCCTGATAGTAATTAATAGTTCTACTTAACCATTCAATGTACAAGAGATATTAGCCAGTGGCTGAGTTTGCCAACAGTCATCATCAGAATATCCCCATTTAGCAGTAGGGCCAGTAGTGCTACAATCCATGGTAGGAGACAAAAATCACCTGGACCAGCATATCAGCAGTCATGTTACAGAACCTAGGATTAGATTTATATACAGTATATATGTAAATATATTAGGGTTTTCTTTATAGATATAATAACCCTTTTAACTTTTCTCCTGTGCATTAACTTAATTCATGATATATATCTTAGTCTGCCCTCGAGAACAAACTCAGTCCAAAGCTTGCCTGTGACACCAGCTCTAGTTGTCTGTCAGAAAATTAAACAAAATGGTTGTATTACACCAGTAATATACTTTGTTGTTTCTTTGAACCAGTCCATTCCATTCCACATCTTAACTTGGCTGCCAGTGTCAGAGGTTACAAAAACAAATGTGAAAAATCACATTGATTGTGCCATATACTTTGCCAGTGTTTTAAATAACTCAATGGGTTTAGAATCTTTATTGAAAAATGAAGCAAGTTTGTATCAAACTGTGGGTGACTCAGCTGTGATACATAAATTGTACTTTCTAGATCAGGAAGATAATACAATCTAAATATTATCTGGATATTAAAAGGTTATGATAAGTCCAAGAAAATTATTTAGTTTGAAAATGCAGTACATTGACTTATTCTTGTGTGTTCACATTCTCTGCACACTCAGTTGTTTGCAAGGAGATAGCTAGAATTAGCTAGGTGTGAGGACAGACTAAGGTGGAAATCATGACCAAAGCTATTTATGTAAGGAAGAAAATTATCTTTCCTACCTCAAATTCTTTACCTTTTGGTGTACAGTACATGTGATACACTGCTCACACTTGTATCAGTTTTATATGTAACACCATTTCCCTTAACATGAAATATAGGTGTTTGCATGTACAGTTTGTGCATTTTAGTGAAACAGTTTGGGACAGAGAAGGTAAATAAAATTATAGTTTACTGAGCAAATACCGGTTGTGTAGAATTCTGTATTTAGTATCTCCAGTATACTGTATTATTACTATTGATCTTGTTAGTAATGGGATTTTTGTATTAGATAGATTTCCACTTACAGCTAATGTTTGAGAGAAACTTACAAACTCTGTGTTTTTTTTTATGCTTATGTACAGTTGGAGACAAAATTACCTGAATGCTTGGCAATATCTGGCATCTACTTTTGGATCATAATTGTATCTAATAATGCTGCTTTTCATCACATTTTGTGTCAGAACCACAAAATGGAAAAAAAAACGGAAAGAAAAACCTGAGAAAACAATTTAAAATTCAATTCCTCATATGTAATGATCCTCTAGTAGAGACATGTCATATACTGTACTGCCAAATGTCCAGGGAACTTTGTCTCTAACTGTAAATGAAAGGCTGCGCTAAATACATGGCAAGAAAACCTGGCAGATTGACACTGTAATGATTTTTATATGCTTGTGATGCAGCTTCTTGATTTTAACAAAAGGTGCCCAGTCAGGCAGTAACCAAATCACAGAGCTAATGTGTCATCTAGCATCCTTTTTCTCACATAAAATTCATTGCAATGTGTTGAATAATTTTGATAGTTCATTTGTACATTGCTGGGATGCATTTATTTACTCTATTCAGGCACATTTATCACAGGAGTATTTTAGTCTTTCCCATTTCTGGTCACTCCCTCAAATCTTGAGTCAATGAATTTGAAATTTTCCATGTTTTTATTGGGTTCAACATGCCCAGTGATCTTCCTTTCACACCTTCAGTATCCCAAGTTTTCTTTTATTTTGCTTTGTTAGTTTTAGATTAGTAGATATATTTTACAGTATTCACTATCAGATGGTAAACAGCAGCCATTTTGAGTGGAATTCATAGTTTTCAAGAAATGATGTTGATTAGATAATGATTAATAATTTGCTGGTTTATGTGTGTGTGTGATGCAATCCCCACTATATACACTTTAAAGGAAATGGGATTTTATCAGTAAGTAAGTGTCAGTTCTCCCTGAACATGGTTAGTTAGAGGGTTAAGAGGGTCGGTATGCTGTATTGATTGGAAATACTTTCATGCATAGTAAAGGACAAGATTTTTTTCAGTTAATTAGGTGTTCCTGAGTCTTCTCTGTTTTGTATCTTCAAATATTTAACAGAAGGAGCCATAATTAAACTTAATATTAAAGTAAAACATAGTAGCATAAAATTCTAATTATTTTTGTTCCTAAGTTCAGTGGTAGCCGGACATCTACTGTACAGTACTTCCCTTAAATACTGCAAATACTTGTGAATATTGGCAGAGGGATGTAACGTTGTTGTTATATGGGCATATGGAGGATTACAAATGATTGTCTCGTGCATGGATGCTAATATATAATAGTATAGTTCCTGATTATTAGTTAATATAAGGAGGGTAAGAAGATAGCATTGTGTTTTAGTGTATTTTATTTTAAGATTATATTCGTAACAGTATGACAAACAGTGCTTAATATAGCAGGAAATTATGTAGAATAAATCATTGGTATGTAAAAAAAAAATATTATACATATACTGTATATAAGACTGTAACTAGCTCTGTGTTTTAATTAGCTTTTGTGTATAGTATTCCTATTGCTCGTTGCTTGGCTTACCAATATGGATTGCTAAGCTGAAACTTTTTGAGTGAGCTTTTTTTTTTTCCTGTGCATGTTTCTTTATCTTGTGTGTGTGTTTACTGTTGTTATGCTGTTATGTCAAAATTTAGGATACAGTAATTACATTTTATTGATACTATTTCCAACTTCACAGACTCATATTGTAGCATTATAATTTTATACATGTAGGCGGGTAGTCTTTGATTACCTCGGGAGTTGCGACCCTGCTTGCCAGTTTTGCCTCCCTGTGGGTTGGTGTTAGGAAGGGATTCCAGCCATAAAACTTTACTTCAACATGTTTGATGGCAACTGGGTCATCATAACTGAACCCATCCCCTGGTTTCTGCTGCATTTTCTTGGTTGGTGCCTTGGGTTTGGGGTGGCGGGCATCCTGTTCTGGTTTTATCCAACAGTTGCCATCAGGTAATCACAGCTAACCCACACAAACACGGAATATGGCTGTTAAATGATGATGATAATGTGATGATGATGATGATGATGATGTTGTTGTGATGATGATGATGGTGATGATAATAAGACTATAGTATTGTAATTATGAAATTGCTTTATTGTTCACCTCTATCAGTATCATTCAAGTCAAAGGAAGAACATATGTTTAATTTAACTTTACCTTCAGCTGTCACCTCGACCTTTGGTATTGGTTGAGTGTGTTTTAATGCTGAGTGTTGAGTGAAAATATTCAGGTGAAATTTAATCAATATTTGTGTGTGGCTTTAATGGATGTGGAAAAGAGTCTATGATAGGTGATAAAAAATTTATGTGGAAAGTATTGAAAATGTAGTTAATAAATGGAAAGCTGTTGAATTGCCAACCAGAGATTCTATTAAAATTGCCATGTGTGTTTATGTCATTAAGAGACAGGGACACTGATTCCCAATAGAAGGACTTTATCAGAGGTATATAATGGCATGATTCATCGGGTGGTAAAAGAGGTGAAAACAGGAGTAATAGAGATCGGTGCAAATTGGGTAATTACTGGTAGAAAATGCATAATGAAAAATGCAAGACAATTGCATGTTTACACAGTCATTCTGCATATGCATGTACACACACTTCCTGCATACATCACTGTGAAGGGTGCCTATTTATGTAATGAATTAGATATCAGAGCTGTAATTTTTCCCCAAGACATGCATGCTGTTGGATTCCCTACATTAGATATGCAGTGATTGTAAATATGATTACAGTAGTTTTATCCACATGTACAGTCTGCTGCTTGCTGACTAACCACACCCGCTCTTTTGACTTTCTAGGGTCACAAGAATATCCAGGCTGGGCGATGGTGTAAACTTCTCGTTCCTTGCTTCCTGTCTCTGGCACAAAGGTACACATGCACTTAACCACTTTCTTTAACCAACTGTACTAATACTCTTCATTGTTAATATCATTATGACGAACATGATGCATACAATATTGTTAATTTTGCCACTGTTAAATAGGTAGGCCTTGGGGTACAGTATATCATGTACAGTATTCCTCATTTGTGGTAATTCAGGGGCAGATCTAGGAATATCACAGGGGGAGGGGTGTAAAGAAGTTGCGGGTGGAGGAACACGGTGAGCACAATGAGCCCACCCAGCTGGGGGGGGGGGTGCAAACAAATGACTGGAAGAGGAGTAATGGATGCTGCTTCTGCCTGATAATGATGCTGTTTTTGGTGTAGATTGTTGAAAGCTACAGTATGTTCAATGGTATTCATGATGAAGAAGGAACTCTGTGAAAAGGAGGTTTTATATCAAGGGTGAATGATATTGTTTACTTATTGGCAAGTTAAATACTTGATCCACATTTGTCATATCATCACCATTTTATGACTAGTACTACTGTACCTCATTAAAGAAAAAATTATTACTGATATAAAATAATATTTTGTACCCCTGTTCACCACAAAATTTGTTTTGAAAAGTTGCAATTTTTGTAATTACTTGTCCAACTGAATCTTGGACAAATTTAATTCCTTTTTCAACCTGTAATTATTTTGATGCTGACTTTTGGTGTTTTTGTGCTTTTCTGGATATACTGTAGTTATACACATTAATTCCCTGTGAATATGTGATTTTGGAAAGAAAAATTCTTGTCATTCTTCTTTAGTTTTAATATTTTGCTCAAAATCTAAATATTCTTGTTAGTGACTTATTGAGGGGGGGGGGTATTATCTGGTAGTGTGGTGTGCAAATAGTTGATCTAATGAGTGAGTGAGTTTTTGAGAAACCGGTAAGCAGATATTTTTCTTGATTTTCCCAACTTCAAAAGGAAAAGCAGACCAAGTGGAAACTAAAGTTGTTCAAAATTAGTAACAAAGTTTTCTCAGGGTGTTGGTTAAGACACAGTGCTTACTTTGAGTGGCAGCTAAAAAAACTCGACTGCATAAGAATTTTCTGGTATCTAGTCTTATATTTTTATTTCCTGCTTGTAATATGTATCCATGCACTTTTAAAAAGGGATTTTGGTAAGCAGTTTCACATCAAGAATATCTATGCTGAATCTGATTATCATTATTTTCCAGCTTCATTAAATAGAGCTCCAGTAAAAAAATTTTTTTAGCAATGATAATCCCATTTGCCATAATGTTGCATTTCTAATCCATTTAGTAAATTAAATGTGGTTAAGGCATATGATCAAAGAAATGTCTTGTGTTAATGAAAGAGTGTGCTTTGCCCATATTTTTACATTTTACTGTATAAGGTATCTAAATTTTGCTAGTCATGATCATTTTATAAATAATTTTAATTGTTATGTAGTTTTTTAACATTTCAGTGAGAGACCTTCCTTAACACTGTTGCTGTGGCACCACGGCAATGGGACCTGTGGCACACTTTTTCTTTGGGTGCCTCACCTGCCTGGCACTGAACACATCTGGTTGAAGATCATGTGCAGCATGTTTGTCTTTTAGCAGCACAAGTATACCCAAGGGCTGTGTGCACTCTATCTTCTTCCCTCTGGGTAGATTGCACCACCCAAGGAACGCAAGTATACTTTCGTCAACCTTTGCCTGGGTTTGTCGACTGTGTGAGGTCGTGCATACCTTTCTCCTTACAGGGTACTTTGCTCAATTTTTCCAAGGCATGAGGCATTATCAAGCATTGTTCAGGGGTTATGTCTGCTTGCAAGTCATTCTCATCAGTAACTTGCTTAAAAAAAAACGACAAAACTTGAAATGTTCCATTTTTTATGTAAATTTAATGTAAACTTTTTAAGTTTTTTAAGTTCTTCAGTGAAGTTGATAAATTAAGCAGACTGGCACCCAATACAAAATTAAAATTTTAATTTAAAAGTACTTAATGCTTTTAGTCCCTCAGAATTTAAGCTATTCCCTGGTAAGGTGTTCAAGTTGCACGTGAAGGGGTTTTGCTGTAATAAATGTTATTGGTACTAGTGGTTCACATGACCACACTTGCTCACCAATGTTAAGCTAAAGAAAGCAATTATAACTAATTCACAATGACTACTGTGAAAACAATAAGAGTCTTACTTTTGCATAGTCAGATGATGTTATTTAAAACAAATGACTTGTTAAGTACGTTTTTGCTTTTGGAAGAACTTTCATGCAACTGCATAGAATTTGGTCTGTATGTCAAGTGATTTTATTAATATGATAAGTCATAGTATGGTTGTGATATTTGAAGGAATATTTTATTACTGTACTAAAATTTAGACACTTATGTACATTATATCACTGACATTTGTAAAACCTCTCATATTCAGTTGGTAAATTTCAATACTGTTTACAGAGTGAATACATGCCAATTTTCCAAGGAAGTTTAACAGCTTATTGGGCATCCCTGTTTACCTATAACTGATTATCATTCCATGGGCCAGAGAACTGTATATCAGTTTCCCTAATTCTTTTAGTCTTCTGCCTATGCACTTCTTTTATGATGAAGTACACAATGGATATTGCTGTATTTATATTCCGAAGATTTTAATCATTTCCATTTAAAGACACTGTGGAAACCTCTGGCCCCACAATTTTTGTTTAGACTAATAAATGCTAGGTGTATGAGGCTTAAATCAGTAGAGTATCCTGCTGGCAAACCAAAGATGTTCACATTTGCCTCCTAGAGACACGAGGTAAGCAGATTTATCAGGGTTATATTTTATTGAAAACTCAACTGATTATAAAGTCGAATCAAACTAATGTGGTAATTTATACAAACATTACAGTAGCATCATGAAGAATTTAGGGTATTAAGGCCCTTTATCCATACTAGGGTGAATTTGTTATTCAGAGGTAATAATTTGTAAATACTGTACATGTATTTTGTACTACATACCGTATGTACAATGTATAAATGTTCAGGTTCCAACTTCTGACAGGTATCAGGTAAATCATGTATGTTGAGAAAATCTAAATGCTGCTTATCCTCTTACAAACAGAAACTTCTGTTATTTTGTCTTGTGAACAGGACCTCGGTAATGGAAACTAGCAACTTTGTATACATATGACAACGATGTTGTTGCATTAAATCCTACGATATTATCTATTTGTTTTATTCATGTCACATATTTTGTTGACCGTTATTCTCCTGGTGGCTTGTATATATATGACCCTTTGAGACTCACCTTATAAATATGTAGTTTTTGGCTACACTTTGTACTTATAATGTCTGTGATATAAAAGCAGGTGTCCAAGGAATTAGTTTTGGGCATCTCAGGTGAGCAGGAGTATGTACAGTAGTCTTGGGCATCTCAGGTGAGTAAAGGTGGCAGCATACTGGGCACTTTCCTCCAAACATGTTGCCCAATTTGCTGGCTTCTGGCTTGATGACCCAACAAGCAACAGGATTTCGGCTGTTGCGAGAAATGGACAACGGTTTGGCCCGTGAGTCCTGCTAGCCAGGTTAGTGCTCAAATGAGCTTCATAGGTGTTGAATATTCAAGTAACAATCGAAATAAATCATGAAAAAGTAATAATTTAAAGTATAACACATAAAACAGTGACATGTGTGTATTTATTCATCACTTTAAAACTTCTTTTGTATTAATAAATCATTATTCAGGGTCTTCTTTGACCAACCAGCTGCCACCACTTTTAAACTGACTTCACGACGCACCCATTGTCGTTTCTTTAGCTTTTGCAGATTCCTCACTTGCTTCAGCAATTGAAGAACTATAGCACAATCCTGCAAGGCCTTAACTATAGTAACGGGATCCATGGAGAAGTTTGTGGGGTATGAGATTGTTTGGTTCACACTCAGGATGGGATGGAGAAAGGAAACTCACAATGTGCTCTCTATATACATGTTGTATTGGATGTACAATGCAGCTTGGTGCTGGGAAGGCAGCATGGTTACAAGCGTGATGTAGAGAGAGCTGGTTGGTGAGGACGCTCAGAGAAGGACAGCTTGTGGGTCGCCATGCTCGCCAGCGGGAGAGAGGACCGCCAGGCAGGCGGAGGTGTTGCTGGCTGGTTGGTGTAGGTAGAAAGAGAGACAGATCACCACGAGGTCAGGTCTTAAATAGCGGGGGTAGGCGTGGCTTAGCAGTTGACCCCCGCTCCGTGGTGTATGGCGGCGCTGGTTGACCTAGACCACGAGGCATACACTGGGGAATTGGTGGGGTCGGCTAGGCAGCGACAAACAGCGTTTGTAGGGGAGAATTCCACTACAAGTTCATCTAGACGCTTGGTTGTTGTTTTTGTTGCGTTGGGCAGATGTGCCAACAAAACATCCCAGTGTGACACAAACACCTCTTTGTTTTGCTGGCCGGACCGTGTTTGCCTAACATGTTGGGAGGAAAGTAACAGTGCCGCCACCTTAAGAGTACTGTACAGTATAGTCTTGAGTGTCTCAGGTGAGCAAGAGTACTATAGTCTTGGGTGGATTAAGTGATGAAGACATCACTGGATAAAATATATGGTAAACTAATTAAATATATGAAAGGAAATACTGATTACTGAAAACTAAGATTAACCTTGAATTGTTAACCATAAATTCCACTCGTGAACAAATAAAGTTGTGATCCAGATAAATTTGTAGATAATGAATGTAATAAAGTTACTAGGCTCAGAATAAATCACTTATAAGGGGTAGTTAAACATGATAGTAATTTTATTATAGCTATACTGTACTTAATATTAACAAACAAACACCAAAAATTTATGTAAAAAGTTAAAGTAATACTAACTAATACAAGAGAAAAATAAATAAGTTCACTGATAGTTGGATAACAAATATGTTCACTGATATAATGGAAAATATTAATATAAACACTATGATGGCCTCAGATGGAGAAATGCATGGAACACTTTGGTAAGAATCACTGGTCAAGGAGAATAAAAGTCCTGTCCTAATACAGTATAAAAAATAATCACTAAGAAGATTCACAAGTAGGACACAAAATTGTTAGACTAAGCCTGTATCTAAGACCGTGATGGGACCCGAAAATGCGATGGAGACAGGAACCACCACAGATCGACACGTTGAAGAGAGACGAGGACCCAAGGAAATCTGCAGAACTCTCAGCTCCTGAACATCGTAATGGGAGGAGCTTGAAATTGCTGAAATGTGGGTGAAGAAAGTGCTAGTGGTGCAAAGGCTAAATGTGAGAATGCTGGTTTGAAGTAGTTACTGGTAGGTTCTGTAAGATTCAGGTAAAACTTATCTGTATAGGCCCCACAAGTTTGGCTAAATGAGGAGGAAAGGGGTAAATTCTGGATGAGTTGCTGCATCTAGTTGTAGAGCTTGGTGAATGGGAAACGTGCACTGATTGGTGACCCACAAGTCAAATCTGTGAAGACTTACTAAGTTATAAAGGTGTGTACAGTGTGATGAAAATGTTTCAGAGCTAGAGGAGGCTTAGGTATTAAGAGTATTCACTAAAGCAATGTACAGTACAGTATGGCCCAACTACTCATGGCACTGTCCCCACCGCTTTTCATAAAAAAGATATTGAATTATGTCGTCTACTTTAAATTGCTCCCATTCTTAACTAAATTCAAGGTAAAACTAATAAATTTAACATTTCAGAGGCTAACCTAACTTTTGTTCCCTAATTTCCGAAGGCCTGGCTGAAGTAGACTGGTTCCCTGTTGTTAATAGTCGTGGACAACAGGTATGGGCCGACGAAACTCGATAAGGTCAATTTATAATAGGTCAATTTATAATAGAGGACATAATTCAATATTAGTTTTTTCTAATGATAAGCTGAGAAAAAATGTGATGTTCTTCTATGACACTTTTGGCGTTATAGATGGAATTACCTTATAATAATCCCATCCTCGTATATCAATATATGGTTTAAGAAGACTGAAGGAACGTCTAATACTTGTTCTAGTCACCTTTAAATGGTTAATGTTTAGTACTGTATATTAGGTAAGACAAGAAATATATTAATTATTCTTTGGTTTAAATTATCAGTTTACAAGAGAGATTTCCGATATGCCAGATGTACAATAAATGTAATTGAATTAAATATTTGTTATGTGACATTTTTGCACATTTATTAACAAATATTCATATACAACACTTCTTAAATATTAAAGTAGTTTTGAATATATAAATTTGATATATGGATTACTTATAGGAGTTTTAAATACGATAGTTTGTGTGTTTGAGGCTAGAGAGTGAGAGTGTAATGTCAACAGAGCCAGCTGAGTGAGGACGTGAGGTGAACTGTTGGTGAATTTGTGTAAGTACTGTACTAACTCTTCAATTCATATATTATTTACGCTAATAGGTTGATTGTATCCAAGTCACGCCCACATATGTGTCAGTGTAGTGTGTTGTGTTCACTAGGTACAGTTGATAGAAATAAAGAAAACAATATTCTTAGTAAAGAAAGAAGAGGGCAGAGATTTAGGTAATAACAAAGTCTAGGCTAAGTTCTTATTAACACTAGCTTACTCTGATTGACCAAGTACTTTCTGTTTAATATGACGGAGGTCTTCCCCCTCACCTTCCGGCTAGGAAGTTAGGTAGGTTTCTTGGTTGGTTAGGGTCGTAGTTCCGTTAGGTCTCTAGTAAATATCACCTCTTTTATAATAATAAATTTCCATACAAGTAAAAATAATTATCTAACCCAATTTATTGATGCATGGCTTCGGAAATTGTAATTGGTTATTTCTTGAGAATGTACACTTCATCTCTCCTTGAAAATATTGCTAGACTGCTAAAGGGCTTTGATGAAAAACAAACTTATAGTGAAGCTCGGCAGCTTGTGACTTTATCCATCTTAGAACTATTGTTTATAGGATATACGGTACAGTTTGAGACTCTGCTGTTGATCATTTGTCAGAGAACATTAGCACAGATCTTTAATAGGTCTGACACACTGTGGTGACTGATGCTGATTCATCTTCCTCATCCTACTCTCATCACCACCTAACCTGTATCAGCTAATTCAGTCTCTTCATCTACCTCTCCTTCTACTGCCTAATAATAGCTTTATATATAATGGGGAGGGTTTAAAAGAAGTTTTGGTTCTTCAGATTTATAACCAGTTTTTCCAATGAGTCTTTAACTTAAAGAAGGTAGTTTTGCCTGTTCACTGTTTTGTTCAGTCCCTAACTTTCAAATTTTTAAAGGTCAATTGTGCAATATACAGTAGTTATGAATAGCTTTAGACAAAAAATAATACCAAATTAATTTTTCCAAACATAGTGAACATACAGGCCTCGTGGCTCCAATTGTTGACATATCGCTGATTTTAGCCAGTTAGGCTGTAAACCGAGATGTGCACAACTTCAAAAATTACAAGATTTTTCCTTTACCAGTGGAAGTTTTGGTGTGCAGGAGGTCAAACCTACAAAGATAATACTGTATCAATAAGGCTTTTGTAGGCTTTATACATATTTTTTCTGGCAAAGATAAATATAGAATTAGTTTTTCAAATATTTTGACTGCCAGATACATGCAGGCCACTACTGTACTACAGTCATAGTGATAATAAACATCATTACTGTATTATCTTTGCACCTGAAATTAATGGTACTGGTAGTTTAATTTTCAGCTGTGTCAAGATGCCGCATGAGTTCGTGACGCTGGTGGATCAACAGGAGAAATTGTAGCAGCAGTGATGCTGCTGTACGGAATAATTTGGGTGTCATCGAATACTGCCAAGACATCAATGGCTGCTTTGTCGGGGCAACAGCAGGTTAGTGTATTGTACTTACTTGAAATAATGTAGCAGTAAGGATAATGGTATAATAACTCATCTCAGGCCACCTTATACACTGTGTATACAGTACAGTACTGGATATATGTACAATAGACAAAAGTATCCATGGTTATTTACATCTTAAGCACACAATATACTGATGCTACAATTATTTTCCTTATTTTTATTCTTATAGCTTGTACAGTATACAGTTATCTCTTTATTCATAAGACAGATTCTATGGTTACTTACATATAACACTTTGCTGTATGCAACAATCATCTTGGTGTGAACAGTTGTCAGCAACCAGACTTTTGGACTTTAGTGTTTTTCGGAATGTGGTCTGCCCCACTAGTCCGGAAGAGTTCCGTTCCTGCAACTTTCCTTATCACTCTAAACCATTTTTCCCATTGACTCGCTATATGAGTTGAGATGCGTTTTTATGGAAATTGTTTGTGGCCCAAAAACGTATCGTAAGCACATATATGAATGGAAATAGACAGTTTTAAATAATGCGACAATGATTTATTCATGATGTAACATGACAATAAATGCAATACACTTGAATTGAACTCACTAGAAACAATGTTGAGTGCTGCAGGAGGTGGTGAGGTGAGGTGAGGTGGAAGTTACCGCCTTAAAACATCATGTGTATTGTCCAATGTAATTCCTTTATGGAATCTTTTATCACCAATGCTTTTCCTTATCTTGATGGTCATTTTCCACCTCTTAATAAGGGTACAAAATAACACAGATGCATAACTTACACAAACTGGGGAAAGAATTCAAACTGAGCAGCGCCATTGTTGTGGTGGCTGCTAGGGTGAGCGGCCCTCCAACCACCATGTCCACTCCTGATTTTAAATTCTAAAATTTGGGTGAATTTCTTTGTTATATACTGTAAAGCAGTTTTTGTGTTTTAAAAATTAAAAAATTCACCAAAATTCTGGTACAGGTTTTATCCATGTCAGAAATTCTTTTGGGCCAGCAATTTCAATTTTCCTAAGTTCGAATTTCCTTAACCGATTCCGTCAGATAGTAAGGGTTGCCTGTTAGTATCCCTCGGTTAACGAAAGCACAATCCATTCCAGCAGGCGTTAACCTAAAAATCTCGCTAACTCAAACCATTTTTCAATGGGTTTTTGGGTAATTGGTTCTACAGCTCACCGAAAATTGCCTTAAATCTCAACAAAAAGGCAGAAA
>NW_024738300.1:11400381-11405794 GCF_018991925.1 Homarus americanus | reverse complement strand
CAATTTTCCAAAAATTTTCGCTAATTTTCCGAAAATTTTCCAAAATTTTCCAAAAATTTTCAGAAAATTTCCAAAAATTTGCCAAAATTTTTCCCCTTAAACCTTCTTCTTCTTCCTCTCATCAAAACACTAATCCTTATTCTTCTTATTCTTCTTCTTCCTCTCATCAAAACACAAGGGAAAGATCGAAAGCTAGAGGGAAGAAACAAAATTCGAAGTGGTCCCTGGGGGTTTAGTCGCCCTGGCAGGGCTTCCGGAGTCGCCCAGGCTTTCTCCTGGAGACGGCAGATTCACCAGGGGCCATCCCAGGAGAGGTGACGCCTCCAGGGGCCCTCGCAGGTATGGTGGTGACTACAGGGGCCCAGAAAGAGGCGGTCGTGCCTCTAGGGGCCCTTCCAGTGAAGGCGGTGACCCCAGGAACACCCCCCCCCCCCAGAGGCGGCAGCGCCCCCGGGGACATACCAGAGGCATCCGCTCCCAGTAGTCCTATAGCTTGCTTGGTCATGGTGTCGTACATATTGCATACGTCCAGCAATCCCTGACTTAACTGTGATTGGAGGATTAAAATATAAATCCACCAATTAACAGCCAATAGGAAAACAGAGCAGCTAGTCAGCACAACACCCCAACTTATGTTTACCTGTTGGATATTTATTTTCCTTTACATTGTTCATGATGTGATGATACTGGAAATACATCACCGCTCCCGCCGGCGACCCACACCTCGGGGTGACCACTCTTACTACCCACAGCCACCAGCAAGCAACACCTCCTCCTCCTGCCTGGCGGTCCTCGCTCTCGCCGGCGACCATGGCGACCCACAAACTGGTCCTCCTCTGAGCACCCTCACCAACCAGCTCTCTCTACTCAACGCTTGTAACCATGCTGCCTTCCCAGCACCAAGCTGCAGTGCACATCCAATACAACATGTATACAGAGAGCATATGTGAGTTTCCTTTCTCCATCCCATCCTGAGTGTGAACCAATATCACCTCCCAGCGACACCCCTGGGAGGCCCCTGGTGTCGCCGAAAACCCTGTGAGAGCCTCTGGGGACATCTTACCTAATGGAGCAAATTGGAGGGCCCCAGGGAGCGCTGCCCCTGTAGGGCTGCTGGGGGCAGTTGTTTTTGCAGTATTTAGAACAATGAGAGATATCACGTTAAATAAATACACCGCTCATCGCATTTCCAGTATAATTGCACCATGAACAGTGTAAAGGAGAATAAATATACAACAGGAAAACATAAGTTGGGTGTTGTGCTGACTGACTGCCCTGTTCTCCTATTGGCTGTAATTTGGTGGATTTACATTTTAGTCCACCAATCACAGTTAAGTAAGGGATTGTTGGACGTACGTAATATGTACAACAGCACGACCAAGCAAGCTATAGGGCTTCTAGGAGGGAGCGCCCCTAGTAGGGCACCTGGGGCACCACTGCTCTGGGAGAGCCCCTGGGGTGACTGTCGCCTCTTAGAGGGCCCCTGGGTTAGCCGATGCCCCTGAGAGGGCCCCATGGGAGTCTGCCGCCCCTGAGAAGACCCTTAGGGGTGCCGCTGCCATTGGTAAACTCCTTGGGTCTCCAACGCCCCTGAGGCGGCCTCTGGAGTTTCCGACGCCCCTGGCAGGGCCTCTAGGGGCGCCTCCAGCTACTGGGATGACCGCTGGATTCGCCACCGCCTCTGGGAGAGCCCCTGGGGTCGTCGACACCCCTAGGAGGGCCCCTGGGAGTCACTCCAGCCTCTGGGAGGGCCCCAGGGTTCACTGCTGCCTCTGGGAGGGTCCCTGGGGTCGCTGACGCCCGTGACAAGGCACCTGGAGGCACTACTGCCTCTGGGAGGGCCCATAGGGGCGCCGTCGCTGCTGGGCAGTCCCTTGGGAGGGCCCCTGAGAAGGGCCCATGGGGCGCTGCCGCCCCTCCTGGGAAGGCGCCTGGAGGCACCGCCGCTCCCTAGAAGACATCTTGGGGTGCCACCACTCCTTGGTGAGCCCCTAGGGTCACTGCCTCCCATTTGGGATCACCGTTAA
This sequence comes from Homarus americanus, assembly GCF_018991925.1. NCBI lineage: Eukaryota > Metazoa > Arthropoda > Malacostraca > Decapoda > Nephropidae > Homarus > Homarus americanus. The sequence goes on along the minus strand of NW_024738300.1, from coordinate 11,403,767 downwards.
TATGGGAGGGCCCCTGGGAGAGCCACCTACCCTGAGAGGGTCATTTGAGTCTATTCTGCCACTGGGAAGGCCCCTGGGGTCTCCAACGACCTTGGGAGTGCCCTTGGGGTCTCCGACGCCCCTGGTAGGTCCCCTGGGGTTTCCGACGTCCCTGGCAGGTGTCCCTAAGTGCTCCGCTGCCTCTGGGATGGCCCCCTGGTCCGCCGCTGCCACTGGGAAGTCCGTTTGGTGTGCCGCCACCCCTGGGAGGACCCCTGCTAGGGCCTTTGGGTTTGGCCTTACCACTGGGAAGGCTTCTGGGGTCTCCGACGTCCCTAGGAGGGTCTCTGGGGTCTCCGACGTCCCTAGGAGGGTCTCTGGGGTCTCCGACGCCTCTGGCAGGGCCCCTGGGGTCGCCGATGCTCTTGGGAAGGCCCCTGGGTTCGCCGACGACACTGGGAGGGCCCCTAGTGTCGCCACCGCCTCTAGTATGGTCCTTGCAGTCGCTGACACCCCTTGGAGGGCCCCTGGGTTCACCGACTCCCGTAAGAGACCCCTGTGGTCGCGGAAGCCACTGGGAGGGCCTCTGGGGACGCCGTACCTGGTAGGGCAAATGGGAGAGCCCCAGGGAGCGCTGCCCCTGTAGGGCTGCTGGGGGCAGTTGATTTTGTACTATTTAAAACAATGGGAGATACAATGGGAGATATGACGTTAAAAAAATACACCGCCCATTTCATTTCCAGTATCATCACATCATGAACAATGTAAAGGAGAATAAATATCTAACAGGAAAACTTAAGTTTGCGTGTTGTGCTGACTGACCGCTCTGTTATCTTATTGGCTGTAATTTGGTGGATTTACATTTTAGTTCACCAATCACAGTTAAGTAAGGGATCCCATGGGCCCTCTTAGGGTGTGTCAGGGCACCCAGGGGTTCTATCAGAAGGCGGCAGGGCCCTTAGTGGCTCTTCCGGGGGGCGGCAGGGCCCTCAGAGGCCATCCCATGGGGCAGCAGGAACCCCAGGAGCCCTCCAAAAGGGCGGCAGGGACTCCAGAGGCCTTTCCAGGGGCGGAAGGTCCCTAAGGGTCCTCCCATGATAGTCAGAGTCCATCCCAGATGGGGGTAGGGGTGGGGAGGCATGGGCAGGGCCCCCAGTGGCCCTCCCAAAAGGTAGCAGGGCCCCTAGGGGAACATCAAGAACATCAAGAAACACATTATGCTAGCTACATATTTTATGAACTATTGAGCGTAATATGAATATGTGACTAAGTAAACTAACATGTACGATTGTGATCAGTGCAAAACTTTCCCCTCCTCAAAGATCATATTATGTAGTATAGTCAATAAAACATTTACAATAATTATATACTCTTAAAAAACAATAATAGTTGGTTACTTGTAAACGATACATACAATACTCAACATGTCAAATAGTTTCACATGCATTAAAAAAATTCACATCTAATGAGTATTTTTTTTTACAGATATAGGTAAGAAAAGTCATGAAATTAACAGCCATGCATACAGTAAGAAAAAAATTCTTGCATTAATAATACATAATTAAATTAAAATCGCATTCGTTACGTTTTTCTATGTCAAATTTGTTTTACGCGCAGGCATATGGGAAGGTTTCACTCTAGAAGATTGATCAGAAGCTGACTTAAGACTACAATGAGGATCAACATTAAGGTGGCGTCACACTAGTACTTTTTCCGTTATTTTATTGCATAAGTTTTTCTAAAAAATTCAATATTCTGAGCGCTCTCTGTCATACATGTATATAGAACTAGCGCACCAATCTTTCCACATTCGCTAATTGTATACAAAGAAGATGGCATTGCACGCCTTCCTCTTCTTTATTTTTTACTGTATCTATCGTTCCTTAGGTCCCAACAGGCAACGATGAGATCTAATATTGTCTATCATGTATTCTTTGGGCAGACGTATCCACACAGGAGTAGACAGAGAGACCGTGGAGAAGTTAAACACATGGCTCAATGTAAACAAGCATATCAGATGTATTTACGAATATTAACATCCACGCTGACATACGAAACACGATGCTCCTCCACCCTAGAGTTTAATACCGGTAAGTGCTCGCCCGCCCACCCCCGTTTGTTTTCAGGCGTGCGTTTTAATATCACTTTGTAACTTTCTCAATTTAATTTTTCTCATCACTTTTATCGCAGGATTGTTACCAACGTTTGATTATGACATTTTATGTAAACTTTTAATTTGTATTAAGTTTCCAAAGTACACCTTAACCATTCTAAATAAAAGTGTTAATGTTGACTTTGAATTCATGACCACTTACTGTGCCTCGACGGTCAACATCTGAGCTACTGTTGACACAAAGTTTCTCTCCTACTTACATACGATAAAAAACGTCAGTGACTTTTACAGAAGCAATTACATCAATCCCATAACCGTGACTGTTTTTGTTGTCTGTTGGACCAGAAATCACTGTGTCATGTTAAATTAATTGTGAACGTTTAAGGTGAGCCATAAACAGTGTACAAATACGCAGGTGGGTTGGGGAGATGTTTGTTAGTACATTATATTAAGGTTGTCAATGTCGGGTCACCACACCACTCATGACCTCCTCAACCCTCTTTAGATTTACTGTATACGTATATATTATTTACAGTACACCTTAGACGTTCACAGTTGACATGATACAATATTTTGGCACCATTCAGCCGCTACACTAAACCTTTAAAGTTGTATTGCCTTGAACAAGTTACCCTGATGCTGACGTCACCACCTCTAACTTTAAAAATGCCTCCCAAAGATGGAGTCAAAATGTAGCAGTAACTCTACCCAGTTGCTTTTTCCTTGCGCTTCACCCCACCAAAACTGGAAGAGATAAATTAAATTAACATATAAAATTAGAATTACATATGATGAGTACAATGAAAATTTAAATACCGTAGAGTAAAAAAATTAATGACTCCGTAAATACATAATTTTACAACTAAAATCTATGCTGGTACAGTATTACCCGGGATGAGCGAGGACTTGTTCACGCAGCTGCATCATCACATAACTCAGTTGACAAAAATACCCAAGCGTGACTTATTGGGTATTTACAAAGTCCCTTGATGCGGAAATGACATAAAAAACATCTATATGTACTTCATCATTGTTCGTACATCACTACCCTTACGCTTACTATTCCTCCAATAGTGTAAGTCACAATGAATACCAATAACAATATCCTCCTATCTTTATCATCACTTACATTATCACGAAAGCTAAGAGTTTTGATACACAATACGAATGTGCGCTCGTAGTAGGGGCCAAAGGTATCCCAGTGTGGCAAATTACATAGAAGTACTGCACAGTGCGGTGCGCGGAGAGCCCCTCGGTCCTTGTGGATTACAGGTTCTCGTTCTGACTGCTCCCT
>NW_024738300.1:11212433-11400281 GCF_018991925.1 Homarus americanus | reverse complement strand
TACTAATATTGATGACACTTTACATTAAGACACCTTATGGTAGCTTTTGAAAATTGTTGCAGAAAGTCTTTAATGACTTTTACCAAAAATATAAGATGGTTGAGGAAAATATCTAAACTTACCGTCGAGTATACAGTTTCAACAACATTTTCATTTCCTTTCAGTAATCTGCTTATAATACTATTATATATATTTTCTCTACAAATATTAATTTAATTAAAGGATACACAAAACAATGAAGGAGAATCGATGTTTATATAAATTTAAAACTGGAAGAGTACATGCACACATTTTCATAAGAAGTTGTTTTATATTGCATATGAGATCCTATTGGGATAGTCAATATATCAAATATATTTGTGGAACTTATCAGACTCTACAACAAACATAATATGTCAAACTGCCTTTAGTTGGTAAACTATCTTCATATACATAAAGAACACTTATTAGAGGAATGACTCTGTCTGATTCTGGGGTCTCAAAACAGATCTGCTGGCACTTACTTTGTGATGTAGGAACTGGTCATATCATACTCACAGATGCAACTGTTCTCTCTACATAGAATACTCAAGGAACAAATGAAACAAGTGTTATTGTCCTGGTTGCATGATGAAAAAAAATTCTTTAGTATTGATCACAATAGTTATTGTCAAAAATGGTGGGAGGCATGTACAGGGGTTGGTGGATCAACACACGTGAAGGCATGATTATAAACTCTCAGGAACAAAGTTAAACACTCATCGTTGCTAGAACAGAACAGAACAGTTGTCTCGTTATAAACCATATCGTAGGAGCATTGCCAAAATCACCATCACTGGGACACAATGATGTAAGTGTTGAAGAGAATAATTATGAACAAAACATACTGATCGCGAGACACGTGAGTATTTTGTCTAAATCCAGTTCTGTGACGTTGGCCACATACTTCACAACTGTACCTGACAACAATTTCGAATCTGTGTTTTTGAGCATCATTTTATGCCTTTAAAGGGAACTATATATTTTGTCATGAATCCAAGTACTGTGGCTAAACCGTGGAACTGGAATAAGTTTTTCTGTTAACCTTAGAAATATTTGTACAATCTGTAGAAGTTTTTAACCCCCATATAAATGAGCGAAGCCACTTCCTCCTCAACAGGTTAGTTCAGTGATTCTTCGTGTCAATAAAAAAAAAAAAAAGAAAATACGATTCTCAGAAACTATGGTCTCTGCCCATAGTATCAGGCACAGATCATACCTCGCTGGGGTATATCTCTTACTCTGTTGTATAGTTTGTGCTTGTAGAATTAGTTACTTCTAATGTTGTTTGGAAACTATATATTGCCTGTTTATAAATTCAAGTGCCACTAATAAGTGTGTGTGTGTGTGTTTCACGCATGTCTGTTTTTGTGTGTAGACCTTGTTTCAGAAATTTTCCCACCTTTGCAATAAACACACTGTACAAGATCCTTAGCTCAGTGAACATGTCTGATTTATTGTTATGGCTATAGGTCCAGTTTACTACTCTCAAACTGGGTCAAGTGCATGGCAGGTTCAGTGGGCTGTTTAAAAAATTAGGCCTTAGGAATATTTTCAGTCTCCAGAAATAAGGAAAGATTTATTAGAATTAGAGTTTGAAATGGTAACACATTACATGGACCAAGGTCTACCAGTGGATGAGTAGTACAGTCACTATCAAAATTTTGATACCCGTGGTGAAACGGAGTCTCTGAACTGACTTATCCTGACTGTTTTCTGATGCAAGTGTGCTGTTTTATCTTATTTGGGGTCAAGCAAACCTTTGATCTCGGGCGTAATACGTGGACTTATCTAGGGCACTTGACAAAGTCCCACATTCACAGGTAGTCTCTAAAATCCAGCCACATAGAATCATAGGCCAAATTTTGAAGTGCATTAACAACAGGTTCAATGACAAGACACAAAGGGTGGTCATAAATGGAGTACATTCAGAATGGAAAACATTTCTCAGTAGTATAGCACAAAGTTTTATTCTTGAATCCAACCTGTTGAGATCTACATAAATGACAGATGAAATTATATCAAGACATATTGTTAGGTTTGTGGATGACATGAAGATATTTGGGAAGATTGCAAGTCAAGACGATGTTGCAACCATGCAAAAAGATCTGCACAAGCTGTTCAAATGGTCTTTAGACTAGCGAAAGACCTTTAACAACACAAAATGCAAGACTCTGCATGTAGGATGCAACAACCTAAATCACCACCATTCTGTTAGTAACACTTTCCTGGATACTGTCGATAAGGAGAAAGATATTGGTGTTGTCATAGATCAGTCACTGATGGAGGCAGAACAAGTGGAGGCAATAGTGACAAAAAAAAATCAAGATTTGGGAATTATAAAGCATAGCCTTCAAATACAAAGATATGAAAATGCTCCTTTAACTGTACAGATCTCAAGTATGTCCCAGTCTGGATTACTGAATACAGGGCATGTAAACACTACCTTCAAAAAGACCCAACATCATTAGAAAAGGTGCAACATGGTGACTAAAATAATTCCTGAACTATGTCATCTCGGTTATCCAAATAAACTGAGGGCCTGAGGACTAACAACCCTTCAGACAAGACACAATAAGGCACAACTCATACACATTCAAAATTTTAAAAGGGATGGAAAACATGAATCCCGGCCATTCTTTTTAGATTTCACGCACCACCAATACAATGGAGCATGACTCTAGGCTTACAAAATTATCATGCAGAATGACACAACGAAATGTTTCTCCACACAGAGACTAGTAAACCAATCAGCAGGAACAGACAGTACTGTGCTTTAAAATAGCCCTAGACAAGACTATCAACAACAAAGGAGGAATCCTACAGAGACCTTTCCTCACCATTCTCGGTCCAGTACTGTTTTTGTTGTACATAAACGACATAGTCCACGCCAGCACACTCATAAAATACAACTTATTTGCAGACGATAGTAATTTCTATGCCAGCAACTCAGACCTCCATTCCTTGATGAGAACTATGAACACTGATTTGACTAAAGTCAGGACCTGGGTAATATGTAATAAACTGACCTTAAACCTTGAGAAAACCCACTATACGATCTTTCACAGGAGGAAAAACTTACCCCCAGACTTGGACCCCCTGTACCTTGGTAATACAGTCCTCAAACGCGAACAAAATACTAAATTCCTCGGAGTTATTGTTGATGAGAAAATTAACTGGAGAAACCACATACAAGCCATTCACAGTAAAGTCAATAAACAGTGCGGTTTCATGTATCACACTCGACAGTCACTCACTCTCACAGCAATGAAAGAAATCTATCATGATCTTGTTTACCAACACCTGATACACTATCACACACTATAGGGGGTTTCTGGCTCTTCAAAAACACAATCTCTGGTTACTGCACAAAAGAGAGTTGTACGGACAATGACCTACTTGAAAAAACAGATCACACAAACGAAAAATTTGCTAAATTGAAAATGTTAAAATTCAAAGATATTAACACCTACTGCTGTGCCCTCTTTGTTTAAAAATCTATCAATCACTTGCTTGACAGTAATTACTTCCAGTTCCGGAATAAACAGAGATACAACTTAAGGCACCCAGAGCTACTAAGACCACCCCCCATGCGCTCCTCTCAGTCCCAGACCTCCATAAAATATCACGGTGTGAAAGAACTTACCCCCACCCATCCGAGCAAAGACTACACTCCCTTCCTTTAAATCATCTCTTAAAAAATATATACAATATTGTCAAAGTAATAATATTTCTTGTAATACCTACTACAGCTCCTCCCCGACTTACGACCTGCCTCAGTCGTTCCAAAATGTTGTCAAATTACGTTTTTTCAAGTCCCAACGTCAGTACACAGGCAAAATTTTTGTTTGTAATTCACTTTAAAATGACTGGCAAGCTCATTTGAGTTTTGTGGTGTTGAGAAGAGAATGAGACACCCATTTTAGATTTTCTATGTACAGTCGGCCCTTAACATTCGCGGGGGTTAGGTAACAGAGATACCCGTGAATGTTAAAAATCCGTATACTATTGCTGCCCCCCCCCCAAATAATCCCTGGCCCCCCATGTCCTTATTTACCGTATATACCTGTGTGTAGTTCGAGTTTTTAAGACCAAATTATTTGGCAAAAATTGGGGGTCGACCTCTAAACGGGTAATAGTTTCGTTAGGTTGAAAAATATTTACCAGTAACTACCAGTAAACAATGGAAACGATGCACCAACACACCACCAGCTGTGAGTGTCGGTACAGTTGCCAGGGCAGATCTCTTGCGAGCCCAAAGTAGCCAAATCCATGGTATGGTAGCACAGGACGATGTAAAACAAAGTATTCATTTATTAAAGTTAATTTATAGATACTGGACATAAATTTTTGTTCATTACATTTGAAACATCAATCTTTGTTAATTAAATTTGAAACAAGAGAAAACTACGATACTGGATTTTCATTAAAATATTACATCACAAGTATATTTTACCTTAACTGTGACTGAATGAATATATTCTTGGAAATAAATATGGAAATGTAATATTTTTGCTGGAATGACGTACATATTATAGTGGGAAGTGGGATAAAATCATGACGAAAGACTTTCGCTTTCTTTCGTTGTTCAAAATATTTTACCGTAATCGCTTTTCGAATGGTTTTCAGTTAAAAAACTGTTGTACTCGTACTGTATTACAATAATATTCTATCCTATCATTAGCCTTATAATCCCACAACCGAAAACCATTCAAAAAGCGATTACGGTAACATCTTTTGAACAAAAGAAAGCGAAAGTCATTGCTTTCGTCACTTTCCACTGTAATACGTACATCATTTCAGCAAAAATATTACATTTCCATGTTCTCAGAAATAAATGGCAGTTTTGTTGAAACGTAATGTACAGTATTTAACATTAAAATGCAAAAATAGCTATAAAAACAATTAATACACCCGTAATGTACTGGCTGGCACCTCCACTCGTCCCTGCTCCCGCCAGTCACCTCCACCCCGCTCTATCCCTCCGCCTCCTCCACATCGTCACTACTGTTGTATTACAATAATATTCTATCCTAATTGATTTGAATAAATACTACGATACCATATTTCTGAATATTTTCATTAAAATCCATCCAAATCATTTTCCTTGCCATCGGCAGCACCAAACAGCTTCTCCCAGTCCTCTCCTTGAACAGGGCTAGAGGGTACGTGTTTTTTTAATCGTTTTCAATTAAAAAAATGTTACATCACACGTATATTTTACCTAAACTGCGCCTGAATGAATATATTCTTGGAAATAAATAGTAATTTTGCTGAAACGTGATGTATTTCAATGTAAAATAGGATAAAATACATGACGAAAACAAAAGACTTCACCTAACCTTCCAATGTTCAAGAGATGTTACTCGTTTTTTTAATAGTTTTCAGTTAAAATACTGTTATATTACAATGATATTATATTCATACTGTGCTTGATATAATACATTCACGGAAATGTAATATTTTTGCAACTACAATGCTGATGTCAACACAAGTGTGGTTACAGCGAGACTGACTAAGTGAGGGAGAGCTATGCGTGTGTGTGTGAGGTTGCAGGAGCGGGCGGTGTCCCGTGTTCGGTACCGCGAGCGAGTTGAATGGCGCGCGATTTGAATGTACATCAATTACTTCAATGTACAGAATATTCCTCTGGCGGGGCAATCCGCGTATTTGCGAATCCGTGAATGCTAAACCCGCGTATGTGAAGGGCCGACTGTATTATTTAAGCATTTTAGACTTACGACCTGGATTTGGGTTCGTAACCCCGTCTAAGTCGGGGAGGAGCTGTATATTTACAATACCAGCTTTTATTGTACCATCAAAACCGTTTTATCGGAAATTATCATTGCAATAAACATACAGCCACTCCTCGACTTATGACGGGGTTAGGAAACCAAATCCAGGTTGTAGGTCGAATTGGTTGTAAGTAAAAAATGCGAAGATGATACATAGAAAATCTAAAATGGGTGTCTCTTTTTCTTCTCAGCACCACAAAACTCTCACTTTAAAGCATGCCAGCCATTTTAAATGGAATTACAATTTTTTTTGTCAGTATACAGTGCAATCACTAACGCCGGGACTCGAAAATATGCAATTTAAAAAAAATTTGGTACGACTGGGGTGGTCGTATGTCCGGGTGGTCGTAAGTCGAGTAGGTCGTAAGTCGAGGAGTAGCTGTGTTTGCCAACTAGACATAATCCTGACAGCTCTGTCCTCTTGTTCAACCTTACTACTGTACAACCCATGTTGTACTGCTCCCCCATTATACTTATGTTCTTCAATTTCACTGTAATTTATGTATACAGGGGGGATATATATATATATATATATATATATATATATATATATATATATATATATATATATATATATATATATATATATATATATATATATATATATATATATATATATATATATATATATATATATATATATATATATATATATATATATATATATATATATATATATATATACACACACACACACACACATATATTGTATATACAGTGACCCCTCGTTTAACGAACACCTCGGTTAACGTAATTTCGATTAACGAACTTCCTTCCATAAGGATCTTCAATTTGGTTAACGAAAAAAAATTCGTTTAACGAAGTTCTTACGAACCGACCTCAACATGTTTTCGCTTGCACTGACCGGGCAACCAGCTTTAGTATCAGTCCGCCAATACATTAATCGGTTCTAGGGCTTAAATTCCTTACTATTTTAGTAAATATCAAGAAGTTTATACTATTCAATAATTTTAAGTTTAATATTCAATTTTTTAGTCATTTTAACAATTATTGAACATAACTGAAGGTAAAGTGACTAGTTTAATGCGCGGCATCCAGCCTCTTAACACAGCAAACAGGAGTTAGTCTCTCTCTGTTTTCACTGGAGGTAACATCTTGCTTGAGACTCTCTTCAACTAAATGCTTTTTTCTGTGTTTCCAAGCAAATTATTGGTCATTTTGAAATATATTTTACATATTGACAATATATAATGCAGTGCAGTGTTGATTTAAAGAAAATAATCTTGAATTACACCAAGAGAGCTAAAATTTTATGGGTGAAATGGCGCCATGGGGTGACTTCTCTTCCACCCCAATGCCTTCTCTTTTTCCTTCTCCTCCACCCCCATTCTAAATCCCATCATCATCATCATCATCCAGAAGCCTTCTACATACACACCTCAAAGTAAGTGAACTTTTCTACCATTTTTGTTGAATTTAGGAAATTTTCGGTGAGCTGGAACCAATTACCCAAAAACCCATTGAAACAATGGTTTCGGTTAACTAACTTTTCGGTTAACGAACGACCTTCTGGAACGGATTGAGTTCGTTAACGGAGGGGTCACTGTATATATATATATATTATATTATATTATATTATATTAATAATAACAATAATAATAATAATAATAATAATAATAATAATAATAATAAATAAATAAATATTGAGGTGATAACCGTGGTAACATTATGAGATGTTCTAATTATCACCATGTTATTGTACTATTCCGGATGATACTAAATGTTACATTATATTTCCTTGAGATAAATGTATAGTATATATCAGGTGCAGCTCAGGTTCTCAACTGGCTCAGCCATGTTAATATTGTTATTATTATCTACTCTGTATCTGTGTTTTTCTGGCTAATAAACTGTTTCACTTCAATTCAATGACCACCTCTAGTGGGTGGCCATTAGGTTAATTTTGAGTCAAGTTTAAGCAATAACTAATCTTGACATTTGTTTTTTATACCTGATGTTACACAACTGCTTGTATACTTAACACTAACACTTTTACACTAAAACACATTCAAATATTTATACAAAACACACACACACTTTTAAACAAACACAAGTGCATATAAACACACACTTTCAGAGGAATACACTATTGTGTATTTTTAATCTAGATTCTTAAACAGCATATAAAAGAGCATCTTTGTATGAAATTTAAACAAAATCTATGCCATGTACTCAAACACAAGATAAGGGGTCAGCAATTTTGATTGGGAATACTGTTACTGGATGTTTTCTTTTCTGGAAAGTGAACGATAAAATGCTTAAATTATAAAGTTAGCCGATATTCTTGAGAAAAGGCATATAAAGAGGATTTATAATTTACGGGCACAGCGTAATTTATGTTTTAAATACTACAGTACTGTATACAGTACATGAACACAAGCATTAGACAACATGATGTTAAGTAACAGAATACCTGTATAAGTCTCACCTCCCCACAGGTCAGAGGTGTTTCATCAGTTGCTGTTGATGGCATCACAAATGAGCCTGTCCCACAGGTCAGAGGTGTTTCATCAGTTTGTATAGTCGAGTCTTAGCTTGTCATACCGAGATGTGTTGTTGGTCCTGAAACTTCCTGGAAATAAGAGGAATAACTATACGTACTGTATAATACAACACTGCACTGTAAAACTATTATATTATAGGCAGGGGTTATTTGACCAGCATCCAGCTTAATAAACTACAGGTTATTTGACTGGGATTTAAATAAAACGGTACTTTTGGCCACAGAAAATTATAATATTTTTACTACAATGTACAGTATTGTGTCGGCTTATAGCCAAAAAGGGTAGTCTGGTGGTCGGCCCAGTCTCTATTTCAATTAATCCCATATGTTCTGGTATTATATTTACGTTGTTTCGGCTTTTATACGCTGACCTCCACGGGTTTAATTAATGTGCGAAAACCAGACTATACTGTATATATTTTTTCTATCTATGATCATAAATTGCCACAGTAGGTAGGCATGAAAGATGAGTAAAAGCCCATGCACTGTTACAAGATAAATCCCTTAAATCAAGTTACTTCCAAACGTTCATAACCAAAGCATCAGCAGGTGTTCAGTTTTCTGGGTTAGGCAGTATAGTACTGCCACTCAAGGCAACAATGAAGAACAGATTTCATAGACAGCCATGGTCAGCTATACAAGAGGAGGAGGAAGGGTGACGATACATTCCTGTGCAGAAACTAGAGTCTTGTAAAATTTATGACTTCTGTGTCAATTATTTTGATAAAATGTTTAGACCAGTTAGTAAATAGAGAGCGTCTACAGTCTACAGCACCAAAATAAATTCCAAGAAGTTCTTCTAAAAGTAAAAAATTAGTAACAACTTCAACTGTCAGGGGCTGAAATGGACAGATACCTGACATTACAGTTGCTGAACTTTTAGACGAGTTGAAAACCATTAAGAACACATTTGCAATATTCCTTACAAAACAAACATCTTTCTTCTCCACCTTCATCAGTGGAAAGTAAAATATTCAATGATGGTGGTAATTGTAATTGTTTGAAATATTAATTTAAACTAGGCTTGTGTGTTGAAAGGTCTGAAAATGTAGCTGTGTAATCATATTAAAAGCTACTGGTAGTCCACCACTACTGTACAGTATATTGCATTCTTTTCAATAATTAGCCAACATGGAATACAGTCTCTCCCTCGACTTACGACGGGATTAAGGACCCAATTCCAGGTCTTATGAAATTAGTCAGAAGTAGAAAATGCAAAAATAATACATAGAAAATCTAAAATGGGTTCTCTTTTGTTCTCAGCACAGAAAACTCTCACTTTTAAGCATGCCAGCCATTAAAATGGAATTACAAACGAAATTTTGTCAGTACACAAGGCAATCACTAACGTCGGACTCGAAAATACCTAATTTGAAAATTTTTGGTACTTACTGGGGCGTCAGATGTCCGGTGGTCGAAGTTGGGTAGGTCGTGAAGTCGAGGAGTGTAAGGTACTCAGATAATAAATACTACTGTATCTATATGTGTGTAGTTTAATAATTTATGAATTGATTTTATGCATAAATTAATGTTGTGAGCTGAATTATAATGAATAAAGTTAGTGTTCGCTTGTATAACTGGTTTTATTTTCAAATGGTTTCATTACACAAATTACTCTATGAACCTGACAACAGGCCGGCAGATAACTTGAGAATTGATAAACAACAACCCGCAAAAAGACGCCACAAATAAATCAAGTACAAGAACATACACCCCAATTTATTAAACAATACTACTTGAAAGAAATTGAAATGTATCAAAACCCACATACGGGATTCCATTCCAACAATATGATTCTACCTTCATGTATACTGTTCACAGAATAGGTTTAAGATCCTATTGTACCTAAAGAACAAAAAAGGATTTACACAGACAATAGGCTCAAGTGAATCTGACAGGATGTTTATAAGAACATGTGTTTGAAGATTGCTGGTGGCCAAATAACCATCGGCTATTTGACCATGCCAGCTGGCCAAATAACTTTCGGTTATTGACTGGGACCAGCTTGGATTGTTCATAATATTACTATTACACCCACCTCTCGTTTTACTTAGGTTACGCTCTTGAAACCACCGCTTTAATTAAAAATGCTGCAATTTAAAAAAATTTCCCCATAAGAATAGTAAATGAAGCAAGTTAGGAGAACCATCATATACCGCAGGGTAAAAAACAGTGCTCTCACTTAAACCAAGCACGGGCCAACTTCGTCATCACCTGAAGGCTGGTGATCACCACTTCACGCCCATTGCGATTGTTTTTCGTGCCTTTTCAGCTTAAGGCACCCCAGAGGAGACATGAACGTTTTCCAGACATGCTCAATGGGGAAAACAGCTTTAAAACTAAAAACGCACGTGATAAAACACACAATACAGAAAATGTAGTGTTGGTGTGAACTGTGAAAGTGATATGTGCTAAACTTGTTGACTAGTCATTACACTATTATTTAAACGTTGAGTATTTATCACCATCTTCTTTTAATTATCTTCTGATACTCCGAAATTTCGCCTCTCCTTATATAGACATATAATAATGTAGGTCGGGTTAAGTTAGGTAAGGTCAGATCATACATTTTTAGGCCTATACAGCACCATAACTGCTATACTTTGAGGTGTTGGTTTTCTTAACAAATTGATTTATAATTTAATTTATCTTACCTTCCTTGTATCCTTAATTTTGTATGTAGTATCATTACAGTATTATTTCTCATTTGATCGATTCTGTTTTATAACAGTTTGAAATTGACAATAAAATATTATGTAGAATTTTCCGAGACCAGAAGTACTTTAGTATTATTTCAGAACCCTTCATATACGGTCATGTATGAGAACACCGCTGCCACCAGAAGGAGTTGTTCAGTTTTTCCACAGATGTTCTTATCACTATAGTACGTGAGGTAAAACTTCAGTTTGTCATCCCTATGTTTTCTGAGAGTTTTGAAGTGTTTTGAATGATTTTGATCTCACCTTAACCTAAATCCAAATAACCCAGGAACTATATCTTACCTAACCTAAATTCCTAAGACGCACAAAAATCTTAAATAATACCAGTCCCAGATTTTAAAAACGGCGACATTTACTAGAACCTAATAGAACGTGATCTAACCGACCAAAGATACCTTACCTAACCTTATCTGACTGCCTGAAGCTGGCCCCCACCGCCATATTAAACAAGGTACAGTTCTTATTTTATATCTGCTACCACTGAAAATATCATTGTTGAAACATCATGGTGAATTTTATATTTTTGAGGATGATGATACTTCCAACTGAGCGGTCGTGGTTGTAAACAGAGCACACAGTGACTCGGCAGATTTGTTCGAATATGAATTACAGTAAATAATTACCCTTCCATGCAATAAAGCACCTAGAGATATTATAGTGTCATATATGATCAGTTTTTATACCGCGGTTTTTTACCCCACAATTTACCTCGTCCTTACACCCCGCCTACCTACAGGTGCTATATGATTATAGATAATAAAAAATAAATAAATAAAATACAAAAATATGGTAAAAAATTTAATTTATCCATAATGTCAGAAATACCTATTGGGATAAAACGAATATTAACCAAAAAACTTATAATTAAAATAAAAAAGTTTTGTCTCCTTTTAAAATACCATCATAATAACATCTGTGGCAGCGGTGTTCTCATATAAATTACCAGATATTGTTTCAACGATACTTATAATTTATTAAAGGTTTAAATCATATTAGTAATATCAATAGGTAAATCCAAACGTACACATTAGATCACACACAAAACATATTAAATAATTATTCATATGGTATAACAATGCAGATGCAATATATCAAAATTATACATAACCCACAGTAAAACAGTTAATTTATTATATGACCGGTTAGCAGTCAAACAGCCCCTGCCTACTGTTAACTCTATCTTACACCACCATAATCCCTGGCCATAACCCACCATATACACACACAGTTAAATCCTGACAATACAATATTACAGCACACAAACCAAATTTCCTCAAGACACATTCCGCCATATGTTTATGCTGATGCAGCGACCTGTGCCTGGTATGAAATTACTAAAGTGATTAAATTACACTAAAATATAAATAATTATCATAAATGGTATATATTTTGCTGTTTATTTACATATATGGATATTAAAAGAAGGATAAATATCAAAGGAAATGTTGAAATAACTTCTACCTGTCCACGCTGCCATTGTGTTAGCTGCTGGCTGACTTGGGAAGACGTCCGACAAAACAAAAAATGCTGAAGAATTACCACGAACAAACCGCTAAATAGTTTTTCTTGCTTGAACATAGATGATATTAACCAATAAAACAATATTTAATGTAATTTAAAACTCTTTTATGATCACTAAATTAGTTTTAATTAGTATAGGTTAATTTACTTGTGTCTTACGAAGAAAAATAGATGATACAGAAAATAATGTTCGTAGTATAATTTTTAAATATTATGACTAATCTGCTCAATTCAATTTCAATTCATTTTCAATCATTCTTTCAACTACTCAAAAACACCTCTAACACCTGTATTTTAATAAAGTATTGCTGTATTACCTGATGAAAAAACAACAAATTCCAGAAGTAATAACATATCCGGGTCCTTGTGGCCAAATTTTTACTCACAACCTGTCCTTTAAACTAAGCGTCTCGAGGGATTTAATTGTACTCATAATGATTCCAGTGACCTCATAGGAAAGCCTGAGGAAATCCCCTAGGAAAGTCCAAAGAAACCCCCAGAATGCCCCGAAGAAAGCCCCCAGGAAAGTCCCCGAGGAGAGCCCCAAGATAGCTCTCGATAGAAAGCCCTGAGGAAAGTGCCAGGAACTCCCCGAAAAGCCCCTGAGGAGAGCCCAGGAAAGCCCCCAAAGAAACCCAGGAATGCCCCAGGAAAGTCCAAAGGAAAGTCCCAGTAGCCCCAGAAACCCCCAGGAAAGTCAGAGGAAAGCCCCAAGAAAGCCCTGATGAAAGGCAATGAATGTTATAAAGAAATGAACGTGTGTAATAAAGGTAGTGTACTTTTTGATATAAGCAAGAGAAACGGATTGAGATCTTAGTTTAATTATTGATACAATTTCGTTATTACAAGTAATATTCAAATAAATAAAGTCGTTTTAAGAGAATAACTAATTGCATTTCACCTAGAATTATATGAATTATCAGAAAATTTACATTTCATTCAAGAACCAATTAGATAAATAGGATAACTAAGGAACTAAATTTTGTAAATAAATGATGAAACAAATAAGAATAAATAGAATTACAAATAACAACTATGTGAATTAGAGAAAAAATAAATGAAGAAACGAGTGAATGGTAGGTGTATAAAAGTGTATGAAGGATAAACAGATAATGAAACAGCTTTTGGAAGGAGAATGAAGAGAATGAGGTACAGTACATGATGACGAAGAGAGTTTCAACGTAAAGCTGTCATGGTTGGAAAGAAAGTGGGAAAATGCAATATAAGTAAACTAGGCTTCAGGGGGCAGGCTTGGGGACAGGGGCGAAAATTAACCACCCCTTCAAATTTTGTTTCTTCCATCTAGCTATCGATCTTAAAATGACCACTTCGAATTTTGTTTCTTCCCTCTAGCTTTCGATCTTTCCCTTGTGTTTTGATGAGAGGAAGAAGAAGAAGGTTTAAGGGGTAACTATTATATTTCATCACAGAAAACTAAGAAGAGGTAACTATTATATTTTATGACAGAAAATTAAGAAGGGGTAACTATTATATTTCCTGACAGAAAACTGTGAAGGGGTAACTATTATATTTCATGATAGAACTCTAAGGAGGGGTAACTATTATATTTCATCCCATGAAACAATTTTATTTAATAATTTCACTAGTTTTTATGAAAGTATCTTTTATAAGATCAATGCATTAATTTGTAAATATAAAATAGACACGGCATTAAAATCTTATTTGATTATTACTGTAATTAATTATTTAATTACATAAATTCATGTAAATATAATAAATATTGATCTCAGATAATTTTTTATTTTTCTATTAAACTTACTTATATATTGACAGTCTTGGTCTGTCCTTCACTGTTGACAACAGTATTGAAGTCGTTAGGTTTGTTGGTGATATAGAGATGAATGCATTAGCTCTGAGGGTGCAGTACAGGCGGTCAGTCAAGCCAAGTTATTCTATTTGATGTTTTCTTGGGGCTCTTTATGTTAGGGTGGTCCCACCATGATCCTTGTGTCATTAGAAGGATGATACCCATTCTTTTTTGTTTCTATTTTTTACTCAGTTAAATCGGTCGTTGTAAACAAGGAAATACATAACTTTCTCCTATTATAACTGACTTTCTACTCGCCCTGTTAAAGCTACATTTATTTACATCAGTTGTAACATTAATGAGGGGCATCTGTACCGTTCTGTACTGAACTATGATTTCTCCTCCACGTCTCCAGACGCTGTTGTGGGGGTTAGCAACACTCCTGAGGTTCAGGGCCGCCTATGGGCAAGATGTTCCGAAGGATGTCTTTAAGGTGGCGAGATTAGAATCCCAGGGCACGATTCCTTGGCAGACGCCACGGCCCACCGCCACGAGTCAACCTTTCCGAGCCAGGCGCCCGAGCTAGCAAGCGAGCCTGTAAACAACTTTGGCCCACTGACTCCATCGTATGATCATGGTCTATCTACTGTTCTTGGTTATATGTATGGAGCCGTATATCCATGCAGGGATGACCATAGAAATATAATCATCCCAGGTTAAGTATTGAACCACTGAATGAGAGTTCAAGGTACCAGGTTGTTCCTTGCGAGCTAACAGGAGGTTTGTATGTTACTATAATTGTGGAGTTGTCCAGTGTGTTATGTATTCGTCTGTGACCATGAAAAAATAACCTGAGAGAATAATGTTATAACCAAGAATTGAAGAGGTAATTTGTTACTTGTTAAGTAAGACCTGAGGGTCCTGTGATATCTTGTGAATAATAATTACGGAATCTCATTTGTCAGTAATAATTCACAATTGTCTAATGAAGTAAAATATTTGGAGGTATTTAATAAGGTAATAAGTTCTTGAAGTGTTTGATGACTTAAGTAAATTGTGGTTCTGTTTTGTCTAATGAATCTAAGATGCATCTTATCCACTCACTGTGTTAATAAATATTGAATTAGTAATCTACAGTATCACCATACTCCTTACATTGGTTCCCAGAAAATAATACTTATTCACGTGCCTATACATCTACCCTACTTAAAAACTTTCCATGAGTTATGTTATATAATAAAAGTCTGGGTGGTGGCAGCTACCCTTTGTAAGTATAAAAGTATTGTACTAAGAATAACATGGTTAGACTAACCCATGTATAAGAATAGACGTAAAACAGAGTATACTTCAGAAAGGTAGAAACATTGAAACTGAGAATATAATATATATGAAACAAATGAAAACTTTGGAAAGTACAAGAAGAGAAAGATAAGACATGTATGTACATTGTGGAACTAAAACCACAGCATAGAAATTATTAAATAAACACACCATGAAACTTTAATACAAAACACATACATAACTAAGACAAGAATTACTTATATAAGAATACGAAATAAGAATATAAAGTATATTTATAAATAAATAATTGAAGAAGGATAACTATATAAACAGGATACTCATTGAAAAGAATGCTACAAAGAACATATAAGTATATGAATAAATAAGAATACTAACAGAAACGAATATCTGGATGGTAAAATGAAAGGAGAAGAACACATCAGCAAACACACGATCACAGACAAGAGCGACACAGACAAGAGCGACAGCACCCTGAGGAGAGAAAAAAAAACTCCCGAGATACCTCCCAAAACAAGCGGAATTCCACCTCCTGCTCCTCCCTCAGAGCAGGTGCCCAAGAAACAGCCACCACTACTAACTGTCGAGGAGGAGAGCGACTCAACCATGAACGCCGAGAGCAACTACAGCACCAGCGACGAGGAGATAATGATAGGATAGCCCCAACTCCTTGTAATCTCAAGATAACACAGTGGAATGTACAAGGCCTGTCCAACAAACGGCATACTGTACAAGCAGCAGCCATAGCTAAAAATATTGATGTCTTCATTCTGCAAGAAACCCTGATGACCAAAGATAAACAATTCCGCTTGCCTGGATACCAACAGTACTCTGTACCAAAGGGGCCCAACTCCCATGGCAGCATGATTCTCGTCAGGGCGACCATCCCCAGTTCAGAAGTAGAACCAGTTCACTGTGGAGATGGAGTAGAGGCATAAGCTGTTCGGATACACCTGGCAAACGACAGTCTTGTAGTATACAATATCTATAAACCGCCTACCAAACGACTAGAAGCCGGTGAACTACTGACACAAGCAACACAGGAACTTGTGCTCATTGCTGGGGACTTCAATGCCCACCATCCAACGTTCAATTCGACCACAAGAATGAACCAGGATGGTCATCACCTAGTGGAACTGCTGACAGCTGTTCCAGAAATAACGCTCATGAATACTGGGGAACCAACACACATAATGGGAGGAACATTGGACCTCACATTCATCTCCACTGAGCTCGTTCCAGTAGCTCAGTGGGAGATAGATGATGAACTGACCAGTGACCACTTTGCAACGACAACTACTTTGAGAATGGAACTACTCCCTCCTCCCCCACATCCGCCACCCAGATGGAATACCAAGAAAGCAAATTGGAAATTATATCAAGATGAACTCCAAAAATGGTTTTCGAACTATGAACCAGCAGAAGATATTGACCAACTAAACCAGGACCTTACTGATGCCATACAACATTCAGCAGAGAAAGCAATACCAAAAACAAACCCTACAAATAGACACCACAAAGACTACTGGTTCTACAATGACGAAGTCAGAGAACAGAATCAACACATTCAGACAATACCCTTCCCCTGAGGGAGTGAAACTCTTGAGAGCTGCTGTCCAACATGCTCGTCAAATTACGCAGAAAATTAGGGAAGACAAATGGCTCGAGTGGTGTGCAACCTTTAATGCACACACCAGCCTGAGTGAACTCTGGAGAAAACTCAGGATAGCAACAGGAAAACTGCCCAAAGCTTCAGCCCGCCCCCAGCCACTACAGGAAGCAAATCGCTTGGCAGAGCACTTTGCAGAATGCTTGCATCAGCTCAACTACCTCCTGAAATAAGACTTCATCTACAGCAAGTACAACTGGAGAGAGAAGTAGTAGTCAGACATGCAATTGAACAAGCTGACACTACAGACTGTCTGTTTACTATAGACGAAATCAGAAGGGCCAGGAAAACAAGCAAAGACACCGCTCCTGGCAGTGATGGTATAACCTATTCATTGCTCAGCAATGCAGGACTTGCTGGTGAACTTGCTCTCCTAACAGTTATCAACGCATCATGGTCAGCAGGCAAACTCTCGTCATCTTGGAAAGGAGCAAACATTGTTCCTATTCCCAAACCCAATGATCCCCCGAATTTCAGACCAATATCAGTAACAGCATGCATCGGCAAAACCGCCGAAAGGATGGTCCTTACACTACTCCTCTGGAAAACTGAACCACTTCACCACAATATCTTTGGATTCACCAAAGGTCTCAGCATTGCACACAGTTTGGCCACTCTCCTGGGATCGATTGGTCAAAATAAGGCAATCGTAGTATTCCTTGATCTAGAGAAAGCATTTGAGCTGGCAAATGCACAGGCCATTGTAACCACTCTGGCCCGGAAAGGCGTCAAAGGATACCTACTGGCTTGGATTGCTGACTATCTCCAAAACAGAACAGCAAGAGTTACTTGTCAAGGACAAGCCTCAGATCAGGAAGGACTGGAAAATGGCACACCACAAGGAGGAGTTCTTAGTCCAACTCTCTTCAACATCCTCATGGAAAACTTGTGTCGGCTCCCCTTTCAAGAGGGTACCAAACTGCTGTGCTATGCTGACGACTTAGCACTGATAGTAAAAGGCAGAAACCAAATCAGCAAAGTCCAAAGAGCACTAGACCTCCTCAGTGAAGAATGTATGAGGCTCGGGCTCAAGATATCAATCCCCAAATCGAAAGCCATGAGGATTGGACACAATGAGCCGGTGACACAACTTCAAATACAAGGTATTGCCTTACAATGGGTCAATGTATACAAATACCTGGGCATCTGGATTGACAAACGCCTCAAATTTGACACTGAGATAAACTATCTAAGAGACCGAATAGGCAAGAGTCAACATGATGAGAGCCACGACAGGACCCAAGGTGGGTGCGGGACATGTAGTCCTAAGAACGCAATATATACACGCCATTCGATCATTAACAGACTACGCCACACCGGCTCTTAACACACTGTCTGAGGGGCAGTGGGCGAAATTAGAAGTTGCCCAGAATAACGCTATGAGAGCCATTGTCAAGGCACCTATGTGGACAAAAATTGAAAACTTACACATGGAGACAGGTCTCACATCTCTCCAAACCAGAGCGGAACGATTAACAGCGTGCTTTGCAACAAAACTGATTACCAGGGTTCGGGAGGATGACATTCAAGAATGGACTCTTACGAGCACTGAACCTTAACAGAGATGTCTTTAACAAGAAAACATGACTATTGTGAGCAGCTGACGCTGTAAATCGACTGAAATTGAAAGACACAATCCTCAGCAAAGGACCTGATACAATGAGTCCAGACTATAGCACCCCAGCACCGTGGGAGTCCCCGCCAGCAGTCTTCAACATTCTACAAACTGGGACAAGAAAGACTGACTGTAACCCACATGAGCTCCGACAGATGGCAGAGAGAAACATGAAGGCTCTAACACCTCACAATAGTACAGTGTATTACACAGACGGTTCTGTAGAGACCACCAGTACGAAGGCAGGAGCAGCCTTCACTATAGAAGGAGGTAACACGTCCCTTTGGAGAACCTCAGATGGATGCTCTACTTTGCAAGTTGAGCTAGCTGCCATACTTGGAGCCCTAAGACACGCTTCCATAAACAATCAACAAGGCGTTGTAATACACACTGACTCACGATGTGCTATTGAAGCACTACAATGCAGAGAGCATAGAGACAACATTCATCTTATAACATCTGTTGTTGGACTACTGCAAGGTTTAAAACTACAAGATCGGCAAGTTATCATTAACTGGGTGCCCAGTCATATCGGAATCCCAGGAAATGAACGAGCTGATGCTGCTGCCAAGGCTGCGTTAGAACAGCGAAACATCGAGATGAACATCCCGCCCAGTCAGGAGCAGATAAAGAAGACCACAATAACACGAACTGCCCAGTGGAAAATAGAGAAACATAGAAAATTAACACCAGTATCACGATCGGCCAGGTGGTACTATCTGGTCACGAATTATGAGAGACCACCACTCATTAAGGATATAACAAGAAGGGAAGAAGTCAACTTCCACCGACTGAGACTGGGATACCCATGCATTTGGGAAATAATTGTATCAGCACCAGCAGAGCAGCGCATATGCAAGACCTGCCACAGCGGAGCAGAAAACACACTGCAGCACTACTTCATAGAATGCCCTGAAACACAATTAGCTAGGAGAAACATACAACCCCCTATCACAGCAGAGAAGGTTGCCAGAAAGCTAACCACCAACCACTCTCAAGAAACCCTACAGTTTCTTACCGAGCATCCCCCCCCCCCACACTGGTGGTGATGTACATTTAACCAAAAAGACGCTGGTGTTTTATCCCAGCAGTGGGTGGACCAGCACTTTAGCTTAAGGTCCGCGTAGGTAATAATCCTACAAATCAATTAAAAAAAAAAAGCAGGTTATAGACCTCCTGGGAGGGGGTGCCTCTGGTATGGGTCCTGGGACCGCCGCCGCCTCTGGGGGTGTTCTTGGGGTCACCGCCAACACTGGAAGGGCCCCTAAAGGCACGGCTGCCCCTGGGAGGGCGCCTGAAGTCGCCGCCGTACCTGCAAAGGCCCTTGGAGGCACCACCTCTCCTGGGATGGCCCTTGGTAAATCCGCCGTCCCTAGGAGAAACTCTGGGGTCACCACCGCCCCTAGGAGGGCCTCTGGGAGAGCCGTTGCCCCTGGGAGGGCCTCTATAATGGTCCCTAGGGTCGCTTCCTCATTTAAGAGCGTTCCTGGGGGTGCAGTCGTCCCTGAGAGGGCTTCTGGAGTCGCCGGCGCACTTGCAAGGGCCCCTGGGGGACTCCGCTTCCCCGAGGAGGGCCCCTGGAGTCGCTGCTGCTCCTGTGAGGGCCCCTAACAGCGCCGCCGACCGTGAAGGAGCCCCTGGGGTCTCCGCCGCCCTTTGGGTGTGGCCACTTTTGGGAGGGCCCCTGGGAGGGCCCCTGGGAGGGCTCTTGGGGGCTCTGCCGACCCTAGGATGGCCAATGGTGCCGCCGACGCCCCCGGGAGGGCCCTTGGGGGCATCGCCGTCCCTGGGAGGGCCCCTGGGGTTGCCTCCGTTTCTAGGATGGCTCCTAGGTTCACCGCCGCCCCTGAGAGGGGCCCTGGGATCATCGCCGCCCCTGGATGAGCCTTTTGGGGCACCAATAGCTTTGGGCGGGCCCTTGGGGGCACTGCCGCCTTTGGGAGGGCCCCTGGAAGTTCCGCCACTCGTGGGAGGGCCTCTGGGGTATCTGGCACTCCTGGGAGGACCCCTGGTGGTGCCGCACCTGGTAGGGGAGAACAGAACAGTCAGTCAGTCAGCACAACACCCCAACTTATGTTTTCCTGTTTGATATTTAATCTCCTTTAACTATTCATCGTGCGATTATACTGGAAATGCGATGGGCGGTGTATTTTTTTAAAGTCATATCTTCCATTGTTCTAAATAATGCAAAAACAACTGCGCCCAGCAGCCTACAGGGGCAGCGCTCCCTGGAGCCCTCCCATTTGTCCTACCAGGTACGGCGCCCCCAGGCGCCATCCCAGGGGCTTCGGCGACCCCAGGGGCCCTCCTAGACACGTCGGTGACACCAGAGGCCCTTCCAGGGGTGTCGGCGACCCCAAGGGCCCTCCCAGAGGCGGTGGCGACCCTTGGGGCTCTCCTAGGAGCTGGCGTCGCCCCTAGGAGCCCTGCCAAGGGTGTCGGAAACCCCAGGGGCTATCCCAGGGGCGTTGGAGACCAAAGGACGCTTCCCAGTGGCAGCGGCACCCCCAGGGGTCTTCTCGGCGGCGGCAGTGCCCCCAGGGACCCTCGCCAGGAGTGGCAGCGTCCCATGGGGTTCTCTCAGGGGCATTGGCTAACCATGGGGCCCTTTCAGAGGCGCCAGTGACCCGAAGGGCTCTCCCAGAGGCAGTGCCCCCAGGGGCCCTTCCAGGAGCTGCAGCGCCCCATGGGGCCCTCTTAGGGACATCTGCTACCCTAGGGGCCCTCGCAGATGCGGCAGTCATCCCAGGGGCTTTCCCAGAGGCAGTGGCGACCCCAGAGGCCTCCCAGAGGCGTCGGTAAACCCAGGGGCCCTCCCAGGGGTGTCGGCGACCCCAAGTGCCCTCCCAGAGGCAGTGGCGACCCTAGCGGTCCTCCTAGGAGCTGGCTGCCCCCTTAGGGGCCCTGCCAAGGGTGTCGGAAACCCCAGGGGCCAAGTTGGGTCGTTGGAACCTAAGGACACTTCTCAGTGGCGGCAGTGCACCCAGGGGCCCTCCTAGGAGCGGCAGCGCCCCATGCGGCACTTTCAGGGGCATCGGCTACCCAAGGGCCCTCGCAGAGGCGGGAGTCACCCCAGGGGCTCTCTCAGAGGCAGCGGTGCCCCCAGGGGCCGTACTAGGGGCGCCCCCTCCCAGAAGCCCTATAACTTGCTTGGTCGTGTTGTTGTACATAATGCATACGTCCAGCAATCCTTTATTTAACTGTGATTGGTGGACTAAAATGTAAATACACCAAATTACAGCCAATAGGAGAACAGAACAGTCAGTCAGCACAACACCTCAACTTATGTTTTCCTTTTGAATATTTATTCCCCTTTACACTGTTCATGGTGCGATTATACTGGAAATGCAATGGGACCCTCCCTTGGGCGGCGCCCCCAGGATCCTCCCAGTTGCGGCGCCCCTAGGATCCTCCCAGTTGCGGGGCCCCCAGGGGCCCTACTAGGGACGACGAACCCAGGGGCGCTACCACTGGCCCTACCATTGGCCCTCCCAGGGGCGGGACCCCCAGAGGGCCTACCAGGGCCGGCGCCTTCAGGGGCCTTACCAGAGGAGACACCCCCAAGGGCCCTAAAGAAGCAGTGCCCTCAGGGGCCTAATCAGGGGCGGTGCCCCCAGGTGTCCTTTCTGGGGGTGGCGCCCCGAGGGGCCCTCTCAGGGGCTCCCCTCATGCCACTGTCTCTCTGACTGTCAACAAAATTTAATACACTATTTCTGCGTTCGGGAAGGAACCATTTAGAGATTTTAGAAAGTTAAACAAACGCCTTAAGTACATCTTTTGTTTCTAAGGGAATGAGTTCTCAGAGTACTCGAAGCTCTGAAAACAACTCTGCTTCGTCAATACGTAGGTGCTAGACAGCTGCTATAGTGTTAAACAGATCGCCAATGTTCTTTTTCTTCAATCAATTCTTATAACATACGTGTATCTATAGTATTCATTAAACACAACCTTCCTTTCTCTTCCATCCAGTTGGTTAAGATTGAACAAGAGTTCATTTGATGACTCATGGGATTTTATTTTTTCACTAAAATGTTTCCACTCAGCACAGCCTTCCTTTACTAGTTTATGTGTGGCATTTGAACTACAACCATCACACCACCACCACCACCACCACCACCTGTGTGTGGCGCACCTCAGCCACCAGCCCAGCTGACCTAGCCAGTCCCACAGTCAAATATTTGATCTCAATCTTTTTTATGCAGGTTTCACCCCCGCCTATTCTACGGGCGTGATATTTGCGTCGCATATTGAAATTGGGAACTTTTCCCCGCTCTTTTTGGCAGTGTTAGGGGTTTGCAAATTATAGTTTCAAATGTAGATGGATACGTGTTTTGTGTAATGTTTAATAGTTCGGGAGATTATAAATTTCGGAGATGTATCTTGTGAAATAATTATATATTTTAGTGACATCTCGTAGTTGATGAAAACACCTTGCCTCCATAACTCATAGCGTCTTCACATTACTACTGTACTTCGTTCTCATCTCAAACACATGTTGAGTGGAGCTTCCTCCTAGTGTATACAGTCACCAACACTCGACCCTCCATCAATTATTTTACAGATCACAGATGTCAGGGATTTTTCCATTAATAATGTAACTATTTTTCGAAAAGCGGGCTAAGTGTAGCTACTTTATTCTATATAACTGGATGTCAAATTTAAAACGATAATAGATATTTTAGCATGAATTATGTAAACAGTACTTGTGTTTCGCCTGGCTACTGCAGTACTCTACTTCACAGATATTTTCGCGTTTACTTATTTTTTGGTCACTTTAGAGAATTTGATCGAGAATGACTAAAAGGAAATTTAGTACAACAAGGAATGATGTATATGTGTGTGTGTCAGTGTGTTTGCGCTTCAGAACCAGCCTATACGACACAGGTCTAAAAAAAAAAAAGATTCAGAAAGACCGACGATGAATATTGGAGAAGTACTGGGTAGGAAGACGTGCTCCAGCAGCCTCCAGTATAGCACTAATACGCCCCAGTCTGAACCTTCCCACACGCTCCTCTCCACTCACCTGTTCAGCTTGATTCCAACTTCCGCCGGCCGCCACCAGGTGTCTCTCCCTGTCTGGATCACGTGAGCAGCGAGGCGTATGTTGATTAGCTCTTCACAGCCACCTACCCGCACTTCCCCCCCTTATTGTTCCATTGTACGTAAGTAGGTAATTGGCCTTCTTGTGTCCTGTTAGCCTCTCAATCTTTAGTCTGTAAAAGATGCTCCTGGTTTATCCTACACAGTGCCTTCATCCTGGTTGGACTCTCGACAGAACCCAAGTCGCCATAAAACCTCGACCTCCTCACCATAGCTACTAAGGGAGAGGTCGCTGCAGAGGTCAACCTGGTTCTAGCATTAAATTCAACATCTTGCAAATCAATCAGTGTGCACGTCTTATATATAGTGTACTGGAACCTTTCAATGTTATATAGTTTCAAATAGTTTTAAATTTATTCCCATGTTTATTGAAGAAAAAAAAATGTGTCGCTTCTTAAATTGGAAACTAATATAATATAAACACCTGTTGAATCATATAAAGGCATGTGTTCTAATGACTGTGCTCTCTTTATCTCACTATTGGCTCACCTTATCTCTTGTTTTTCTCTTTCTCTCACTCTCTTTCTGCCTTTCTCTCACTTTTTTCTCTGTCTCACTTTAAATTTCTGTTTGTCACTCATAAATATTGTCCTATTCTTCCTCTACAAGTCCTTCTAGGATCCTCTTCCTCTTCCATTGTCTTCCTCCTCTTCTTCTATAAGTCCTCTTCCTCTTCCATTATCCTCCTCTTCCTCTCTCACTGTCTTTCTCTTCCTCCTCTAAGTGCAGCTCTTCCTCTACCACAGATCTCAATCTTCCTCTGGTCCTCTTCCTTCATCACCTCTCTCTCCAGCTGACTCAGTAACCCGGCCTCCTGCCCTACACCCAGCAGGAATGGGAGACCCTGTTAAGGTGCGGTCACATGACTTAACATGTTCCGTTGATAAAAATCGTTGAAACCGTTTCATAGACAGGCAGTAAATTGGCGATTTCGCTGATTCAGTAGTCACAATGTATAGCATGCTGACTGTTTTAGCAACCAAACTAAGCAGTAGTATCCCTGTATGTGACAAAGTTGCCCTTATCTTACAAAACGCGCCAGGCAATTGTACATAAACAACAGATATCTACTGGGAAAGATGATAATGTGTGATAAGCTGTTTCACCAACCAATGACAGATGAGGAGCAATTAAAACAACTATATCACACGAATGAAAACATTTCAAGGTGTGATGAAAAATGTCCTAACTAATTTTGTAAGATCCCAGTTTTTTAATATTTGGCTGTTGTCTCTTAGTTCTATGTCTGTAACCTTCTTAGTTATATTTCTTTTATTTGATTTATTTTCTAAGTCTTTCTTTTCTTTATTTATTGTATATTTTTCAATACTCTTACTTATTTGTTTAGTTTCTCTTACTTCCTTTTATTCTCAGCTTTACTTAGTTATATTCTATTTTGTGGATTAACCTGGAAAACCACATCCTTCTCTATTCTTACACCTTCGTATGATCACAACACGTACATCTTGGGCTGCCACCACCCAAGCTTTTCTTTAGAATATAACTTCGACAATTATCCTCTCAATTATAATGGTAGCGTGGTAGACAATTGAGTTTTTAAGTATTTTCAGGAATGTCAATTGTTAGAAGGAATGAGCAGTTATGCACTCATTCTACTTGATCAATATTTATTAAAATCAACTCTGATCATATACGCCCCGACGCCACCTCAAGATGAACATAGGTCACATCAAAACTTATGTACATACCATTTAACTCCGTTGCAGTATACATTGGGCGATAAAAAATCAATGTTATGGGTCAGATTAATTTCTTAAGGCTCTTGCTTATAATCTCATCAATATTCGAGCTCGCAATGCAATAATTAAAGAGCAAAATTTGTGCAGAATGGTATTTTACATTTTGTGCTGAAGGGGCATAAGACGAGAATGAGCTAGTGACTCTCGGCTGTTAAAATTTCAGGCTTTGAGCAGTTGACAGGTTTCTCTTAAATGATTAAAGACATTCTTAAATACACAACTGACAATAATTTCAATGCAGTCATCAGAATCTTTGATGATTATGAATTAAAACAGTCTTGCTTCAGTGGCGAATGGAACTCTTGTACATCTTCCCAGGCAGAGACAAGATGTCCACTCACCCTTGCAAGCTCTCCACTAAATTTACTTGACGATTTCATTAAAAGTAAATATAGTTAAAGCTTTCAACATCACTGACAATGAATTTTGAATATTTCAGCTGTAAGCAGGTATACATAACTAATACTAACACATACGCATTCATTCTTAAATTTAAATATACGAAACACCACATGTGATACTAAGAGATTCTGAAACACATTAGAGAAAATGGATGTCTCCGTCTACAGAAGCTGACGATAGACGTTCCAGGAGGGGGCTAAAAAAATAAGTTATAGCTACATGTTTTATGAGCTATTGAGCATAATATGACTCATCTCATTTTACATTAACTAACATAAATGACTGTGGTCAAGTACAAAGCTTTTCCCTCCCCCAAGATTCATATTACATGGTATAGTCAATAAAACATTACAGCAATTACATAATCTTCAAAACAAAATACATTGTGATAATTGGTTATTTGTCAACAATACATACTGTGCAATATAACAAATGTAAAATAGTTTCACATACATAGAAAAAAAATCTGGTCACATAAAATGAGTTAAAAAAATATTCAGGCACAGATAAATAAATTCATATTATGAGATTCTTACATTCGCAACACACTACACATCAGCAACACACTACACATCAGCAACACACTACACATTAGCAACACACTACACACTAGCAACACACGACATAATAAGAATAAACAATACATCTGTTACATCTTGTCCATCAATTTTGTTTTACATGTAGACATAAGGAAGGTTTTACTTTAGGCAAATGATTAGAGGCTTAAACAGGACCACAACAAGGTTAACCAAAAGAGTTCTCAGGCAAGGTGTAGCTAACTTGACTCCATCCGACCGATGAATGAATTGGACTGACTTTTTATTGCCCAACGTCTATCTTCGTTCACGAGACGAGGCAAGATCTGAGGGTCGGAGTTAACGTGACGTCCAACAGACAATAATGCCGATGCAACAGTCCTCACGAGATACTGATCAATCATTACCCTTCTGTTGCTTTGTAATAATGCATTTAAACTGCACCTGGTCCATGTATCCATACACACCTGGCTGGCCATCACTAAAGTCCAGTACAACTACATCTTATCAAGACTGAGGCCTAACTAGAATACGACCTAAATAATCAGATGGTCTTAACTCAAGTGAAACACATCTTCCAACCTCCATGTCCTTACCTCACTTTGACAATCCTCCCCCCCCAAAAAATCAAAATTCACAATCACTCACAAGTGTAAAACACCACAATTACCTTCCATAATCAACAAATCCAAAGGCAAATCACAAAGGCAACACAACACCACATCACCATTCAATTACACTGGGTTCCCCCTTCTCACACACCCGAAGTCTAGTAGCCATGCCAGCCACTAGCTTCCACACTCTTCCCTTCATCAGGCTCTGATCCTGATGGGAAATCCCTAAGTGGAGCTTGGATGTCACTCATCTCCACCACCATGACTTTCCCCACACACCTCTGAGTCTCCAGCAGTCTTTGCTACTGAGTACTTGCCTGCATGGCTTTGCTAAGCTCTCCTCGGAACTCACACACAGGGTGTAACTTATCAACTATGACTGTGATCATCATGCCTTGATGTCACAACAAAGCTTCAACTCAACTTCACAATAAATAAATAAATAAATAATCAGTCAATACCCTTCCATAGCAAAGTGGGTACAACAATTGACATATAAAATGCTCAGAATACTGCTTAAATGATTAATCATAAGAAGATTCTTAATAGTATTGGAGACTGACACACAGAACATTACTCCAATCCTCCAGAAAGAACAATTTACACTTTCAATACACAAAAAGTACTCAGAGTAACGCTCAACTGATTAATCACAAAAAATAATTGATATTATTTGACGAGAATTTCTCAAAGAAATTCTTACTCCTAAGATTTCACTAATAAAGTACAACCTATTGGTGGTACAGCGGTAAAGTGCATAACTCTTACCTTGTCAAGGGTTCGAGCCTCGGCCCGGACCCACGTGAGAAGGGTGTTATCCAGTGTGACTCTCACTACCAAACACCACAGGTTTCCCGGTCTCCAGTTTCCTCCTGTACTAACACTGGATAAACCTCCCAAACGGCTAGTAAGGTGATAAGTGGCCAATATGGTAGTGCACAATCCATTTTCAAAGATTGCATTTACTAGGCGTCCATATCACCATAAAGTCTTCAACACAACCAATGCAATGCTGAAAGAATATATAAATTAGTTCTCAAAATCACATACAGCGCACTTACTAACAATGCATATAGTCTACACTGCAAGGAATATTAATGCACCACTGTGAATTAAAATCATTGGCAAAAAAATACAACACTGAAAAATATTACACTAAATTCACGTTATATCAATGAATTCAATGGTCAGAAAACTGACGTAAACTGAGAACTTGAACACATTCTATTCTAGTTCACTACCACAAATAGATGGTATTGGTACAAATAAAAATTTAGTTACACAAGCTTTGTACAGTGTGGTATTCAGAAGTGACCCACTTCCCACAACACCATCAACACGGTAGACGTTCACTTGCCACACCCAATGCCTGTAAGTGTCAATAACATTAACGCAATTGAACAAAATAAAATTACACTGGCATGCAAATACAACTTGTCTGAATTCTCCCCCATCCCCCCAAAATTGGTTAGGTTAGTTTAAAAGTTCAAACAATGACATTTTTGGGGGATAAATTTCCTAATGATGAGAGATGTGTAAGATGTGCTCAATAAACTAGTTGTGGTGGCCGGGATGGAGGAAGTGGGTCACGCCCTAGTGGCTGGGTAAGTGTGGGTGTTCGGTAGGCGGGGATGTCCTCACACCAAGTAAACACAAACATTACAGTGAGGGTTTTAATCGATGCCGCAGAAGTGGTTAAGGGCAAGTCTGTTGGTCATCCGCCATACCTATTTTCTAGACGTAAATTTCACATCTTTCTCTTCTTATAGGGATACATCTCTAAAGTAAACACACTTGGATACGTAACCACCTGCTGTTCTTAAAGTTCACAGCACATACTCTTTTGCCTGAGTTTGGGTGCATGCAGTATGGAACAGGGCTCTCCACCATAACCCTGAGAGGTAACCCTGGGATCTTCACTCTTCTCTGGCGGCCTCCACACATTAAGTTCTTCAGTTCTTAATTCCCTTACCTCATTCTAAATCCTTACGACTATGTAGGTGTTTTTCCACCATGCGAGGATAGGATACTGCAGTCTTAATGTGCACTAATCAAGGACATGTACCATTATTTATAGAAAGTGAATGATGAAAGGGATCAGATCATCAAGTGGGTTGCCTTGCCGACTACTGTGTACCTTTCAACTCAGTCTATTCCTGCCCGGCCAACACCCATCCACTAACTGTACAAGTGTCTGGGGGAACACTGAGTAAACAGGTATTTGACAGCCACTGGAAGGTGTCACGGAGGAAGGTACAGGTCGTGGGGTAGGGGGTGTCAGGTGGGTATGGCACAGGTCTAGGGGTAGGGGTGTCAGGTGGGTATGGCACAGGTCGGTGGGCAGGGGGTGTGGTGGTATGGCATGGCTGTAGGGGTAGGGGGTGTCAGGTGGGTATGGCACAGGTCTAGGGGTAGGGGTGTCAGGTGGCACAGGTCTAGGGGTAGGGGTGTCAGGTGGGTATGGGCCAGGGGTGCTGTGGGGGTAGGGGTGTCAAGGTGGGTAGGTGGGTAGGTGTGGGGGGGGTGTCAGGTGGAGGCAGGCTAGCAGTCAGGTGGGGTATGGGTCAGGGGTAGCACAGGTCGTAGGGGGGGTGGCAGGGGTATAGGGTGGAGTCTGTCAGGTGGGGTATGGTAGGGGTAGTGTCAGGTAAGGTATGGCACAGGTCTAGGGGTAGGGGTGTCAGGTGGGTATGGCACAGGTCGTAGGGGGTAGGGGTGTCAGGTGGGTATGGCACAGGTCTCAGGTGGTATAGGCACAGGTCTAGGGTTAGGGTGGTGGGTATGGCACTAGGGGTAGGGGTGTCAGGTGGGTATGCACAGGTCGAGTAGGGGTGTCAGGTATGGGTATAGCTGGAGTCTAGGGGTGAGGGGGTGTCAGGTGGGTGGCACAGGTTCAGGGGTAGGGGGTGTCAGGTGGGTATGGCACAGGTCGTAGGGGTAGGGGGTGTCAGGTGGGTATGGCACAGAGTCGTAGGGGGTAGGGTAGGGGTGTCAGGTGGGTATGGCACAGGTCTAGGGGTAGGGTAGGGTGGTCTAGGGGGTCAGGTGGGTATGTGGGGGGGTGTCAGGTGGGTATGGCACAGGTCTAGGGTAGGGGTGTCAGGTGGGTATGGCACAGGTCTAGGGTAGGGGTGTCAGGTGGGTATGGCACAGGTCAGGGGTCAGGTGGGTATGGTAGGGGTGGGCAAGGTGGGTATGGCACAGGTCGTAGGGGGTAGGGGTGTGGGTATGGCACAGGTCGTAGGGTAGGGGTGTCAGGTGGGTATGGGAGTCTGGGGTAGGGTGTCAGGTGGGTATGGCACAGGTCTAGGGGGTAGGGTGCAGGTGGGTATGGCACAGGTTGGGGGTAGGGGTGTCAGGTGGTGCACAGGTCTAGGGGTAGGGGTGTCAGGTGGGTATGGCACAGGTCTAGGGGTAGGGGTACATGGTGGGTATGGCACAGGTGGGTGCGCGGTAGGGTAGGGTGTCAGTGGGTATGGCACAGGTCTAGGGGTAGGGGTGTCAGGTATGGCACAGGTCTACAGTGGGGCACAGGGTCTAGGGTAGGGTGTCAGAGTGGGTGTAGGCAAGGTCTAGGTCGTAGGGGTAAGGGTGTCAGGAGGGGGTGGGGGGAGGTAGGCCGTGGTGTGGTTCACGGTGTGTGGCCGCGTAAGGAAGCGGCGGGCGGAAGTAACGTGAAAATGGCCGCCTCCTCTGCTCTGTCCCTTTAATATCAACTTGGCTGGCAACTGTGGTTATTGCAGCGTCTCTCTCTCTAATTTAGGGCCTTTTCATCCCGACGGCACCGTCGGCATGCTTCCTCCCGTCCTCCCCGTCCTCCCGTCTCCCGACACTCCCTCCTCTCATGACGGTGGTGGTGTTGGTGGTGATGTTGATGAGTGTGGTGGTGGAGGTGGTGGTGATGATGATGATTGTAGTGGTGGAGGTGGTGATGGTGGTGGTGAAGATTGTAGTGGTAGTGATGGTGGTGGTGGTGAGGTGGGTGATGGTGGTGATGAGGTGGGTGGTAGTGATGGTGAGTGATGGTGAGTGATAGTGATGATGGGGTATTGATGATAGTGGTGAGGGAGAGATGTTAATGGTGTTAATATTTAAAAAAAAGATAATTAGTTATATTGTAGGTTAACTAATTTAATACTTCTCTTTTTTCGTTTCTCCTTCAGGTAAGAGAGAAGGAAGGTTTGTTTATGTGTATCCTGTTACCTGATTGGTCAATGTTTGCAGGTAAGAGAGAGGGAGGGTTTGTTTATCTGTCTCCTGTTATCTGATTGGTCAATGTTTGCAGGTAAGAGAGAGGGAGGGTTTGTTTATCTGTCTCCTGTTATCTGATTGGTCAATGTTTGCAGGTAAGAGAGAGGGAGGGTTTGTTTATCTGTCTCCTGTTATCTGATTGGTCAATGTTTGCAGGTAAGAGAGAGGGAGGGTTTGTTTATCTGTCTCCTGTTATCTGATTGGTCAATGTTTGCAGGTAAGAGAGAGGGAGGGTTTGTTTATCTGTCTCCTGTTATCTGATTGGTCAATGTTTGCAGGTAAGAGAGAGGGAGGGTTTACCTAGTATCTACTGTTTCCTCATTGGACAATCCTACTAATTCTTACAGGTAATAAATAAATTGTCATCCAAATGAATAAAACTTAGATAATAATAATAATAATAATAATAATAATAATAATAATAATAATAATAATAATAATAATAATAACAATAATAATAATAATAATAAGCGTAATAAGAATAATACGAATAATTAATCTATGCTTCTCTTTCATTACACAGTACGTTAAATAAAGAATAACATTGGTGTAATTATCAGGTTAAATTGAAATACAAAAGTTGATAATGCTTTGACGGTGTTGAAAATTTGTTAGCCAATGGAGAACCGGATGACCTGACCACTAAGTTTGTTTCTCCTATTATGTAAAGTGTTCAAGTTAACACAGATAATAGAGAGTTTTAGCTAAGCGGTGTGAGTTTACGTAATCAATATGTATAACCCCTCACATCTCGTTATTAAACTAGCTAGTCAAGGTGTAAATACCATATTTTACTACAGGAATCCTTTGAAAGTTCTCCGATTTATTGAATGGTAATGAAACTTTGATGAAAAACTTTAAATCAATACTTGAAAAATCTTAGTTGTCAGAGCGGCCATGTTGGGAACTGGATTGAGAGAAAGGGCTCGTTAAATATCATTAGTCCAACTTCTGCTGCGACAGGTTTCTTGAAAATGCACACAAGGGTTTCTAAGAACACACACACACACACACACACACACACACACACACACACACACACACACACACAGCTGAGACTATAACTTTATACTCAAGCTACACCTCCACATGCCAGACACTACATCAGTCACATGTGCCCTAGTGACACCTTTCCTGTGCAGGTATGGGGGTGAGGAGGTCGCTGTCCACTGTCTGAAGAAGCTAATCTGACCCCACTTTTCTTCCCTCACGTTACAAGACCACAGCAACAACAACAAAAAGTAAAAAACAAAAAACAAAACAAAAAACATTACTTAAAACAATAAATATCTCACATATCTCACACCATTGAAAGTTATTCGAGGAGTTTGTTAATGAGAGTGACAACACGTATATAAGTCTTGTGAATACAGAGAAGAATACAAACAGGCGAGGGTGGTGATCGTCTGGTAAGATGGTGGACGGTGCTGCGTGAAATTCTTGGTATAGGGTTTAGTCAGCCCAACACCAGGCTCTCTTGACCTGACCAGTGTGGGGTTTTTTTTTTTTTTATACGAGGTGGATTTTTCCCCCCATGGCTTAACGCACCAGTTTTGATCTTGGTATTCCTTGCTTAGAAATTCTGTTGAGGAAAAATATCGTATTTTGGAAATCTAACTTGACATAACCTAAGGAGCGGACCCAACCTGAAACTGAAGTAACTTACCTCGGTTTCTGTAGTCAGGAGGAATGATTGCGGGCCGGGCTAAAGTTCATTACTGTAGATAGAGTGTTGTTACTTAACCCACATATAGCAGGAGGTAAGTGATCAAGGGTACGTACCTTCAGCGTCCTCCATCCCTCACTCGCCTAGGTGACAAAACGGGTTCACAGCTTCCTAGGTATGAGGACTACACACACACACACACACACACACACACACACACACACACACACACACACACACACACACACACACACACACACACTGAAGGGGTAGGTGTGTGTCTTGATCTAACTGCATAGCTTTAAACCATTGTGTGGAAGGCAAGGGTTTTAGGAGTCTTTAAAGCAGCAGTGTGTCAACCTTGGACTCCAGCAGCAGGTGGTCAGGAACCTTGACCCAGCAGGGGTGTGTGTCAGAACCTTGACCCAGCAGCAGGTGTGCTTGTGGGAAACCTGACCAGTGGTGTGTCAGGAACCTTGACCCAGCAGCAGGTGTGTCAGGAACCTTGACCCAGCAGCAGGTGTGTCAGGAACCTTGACCCAGCAGCAGGTGTGTCAGGAACCTTGACCCAGCAGCAGATGTGTCAGGAGCCTCGACCCAGCAGCAGGTGTGTCAGGAACCTTGACCCAGCAGCAGGTGTGCCAGCAGCCTTGACCCAGCAGCAGATGTGTCAGGAGCCTCGACCCAGCAGTAGATAACATAATCCCCCTTCGTCAGCAGCAGAAGTAAGACCAGGTAGCGGTCGCCCTAGTCAGCGCGGCCAGCACCATCCACTTGTCTCAGCCAATTAGCGCATCAGCTCAAGTGGCGGCGCGCGTGATTGGTGGGTGCACGTAACCAACAATCTTCCCCAGGAGATGCCAGCCAAGATAAGACAACGTAAATGACCCGCTGATGAAAATCCCCGGGAGTAGTCCGAGAGCCCAAGCTTAGCGCCCCGTGTCGTGGGAAGTGGGAGACCAACAGGAAGGAGAGGGAAGGAGGAGGAGGAAAAAGGAAGGGAGAAGAATGAGGGAGAGGGGAGATAGAGGAGGAGGAGGAGGGAGACGTCATCACCGAAAACTAATTAACCCACAATTAAACTATTGACCATAGATTCGGAATCCACATACTCAGGAGGACTTATACTGAGATTCTCAACAAAATCACACAGATCGCGATGTTTTTTTCCGGCCATGAAAATACCCTCACACGTATTTCCACCCAAATATGGCTTTTCTCTCTAACTAAAACTAACCCCCCCCCCCCCAAAAAAAAACATTAAATGGTTCCCAAGTTAAATTCCCCCCAAGCTGCAGATGTATGATTAAAAATATTAACTCTGAGGTCATTTCCAGTTGCCCCCTTGTTTCCGTATTATTGCAAATCTTATTTTGGAAACCTTTTGAAAATCTTGACCCAGGAAGACAAGACTATGTAGAAGACGGTGGTCGGCAACCCTCTGATTGATTCACACCACCATGTAAACATTACCTAATACCAGTACAACACGCGTAAACTCCGAAACCACACAAATATCTTTCTCTTTTATCTTTCTCTTATCAAAGGAGCCGACCCGGGGTAGAGAGGAAGACACCGACAGCTAATCTTGCCCGAGAAAGCTTCAGTCCCTGTTTGTCTCACTCACGGATCGCTGCTTACAGTGAGACGGGCTGAGAGATTATTACACTACTTCTACTGCTTCAGGTGTGTTGTGTTGAGCGGTGTATCAGGTGTAGGGATCATGGTGGTGCCTATATCTGATGTAGGGAGTCATGGTGGCTTCTGTTATACCCTTGGTGGAGAGAGAGAGAGAGAGAGAGAGAGAGAGAGAGAGAGAGAGAGAGACAATCGGTCACTGGTAGCATTAAATCGCACGTGTAAACATTCCCTCACTTACTAATAAACAATATGTTTTGGTCTGAGGGTTGGATACCACGGCCCTCTCCACCCTAAAAAGTGATGTACAGATTGTCTTTCCCATTCCTCTCATTTAACTCTGATTGCCCAGGTGTAACTTGAGGCCTGGATGTTAATCGATTAGTGGAGCGTGTTCTGAGGTAATGGTATGCCAGTGCAGTCGTCGATGCGTCCGATCTTCATGGGATAATCCTTGACACCTAGTTCATATACCTCGCTAACTTAAGGCGTGGTGCGGTTGTGTTGGCGGGACCTTTATAAATTTCCACACCATAAACAAGTTTCCCCAAGGTGTCCATAAACACAGGGACGACCAATGTAATTCTTCTTATGACTTTAAGTAAAATTTAGTCTAATAAGGTCACAGTGTGGATTATAAGGTCACAGTGTGGATTATAAGGTCACGGTGTGGATTATAAGGTCACAGTGTGGATTATAAGGTCACAGTGTGGATTATAAGGTCACAGTGTGGATTATAAGGTCACAGTGTGGATTATAAGGTCACAGTGTGGATTATAAGGTCACAGTGTGGATTAGACATCAGGTTATATCCGCCTCTCTCAGGATAATCAATTCATCTCAAACGGGTGAGTCAGCTAAGGCGCCACATTACTGAAAGACCTGCTGACCCAAGTGGAAACAGTGTAGACAGAATGACACTAATGATCTGACAGGTATAGGTTAAAGGTAGTCCAGGTGTATGATAAAGGTACTCCAGGTGTATGATAAAGGTACTCCAGGTGTATGATAAAGGTACTCCAGGTGTATGATAAAGGTACTCCAGGTATATGATAAAGGTACTCCAGGTGTCTGATGAAGGTACTCCAGGTGTATGATAAAGGTACTCCAGGTATATGATAAAGGTACTCCAGGTATATGATAAAGGTACTCCAAATGTTCTGCTACAACAACGTACACACAGCCTTCCATTTTGACCCCTAGATGAAAGGAAAACAAATATAAGCTTTGAAAGGTAATTGAAGGTCATTTTTCCATAGTAATTAAATGTAAGTTCAACCTTGTATGTATTCCAGCGTCGTATATTGACTCTCACAACTGACTTGGTTGAATGTATAGAATGTACAACTGAACAACTTATTAATTTCCTTTATAAACTAAAAATAAGTAAATTAGGGGAATATTAAAGTGTCATGTATTTTTCTTTGCCATAGTTTGATAATATAAATGTTTACTACTACTCCTACTACTACTACTACTACTACTACTACTACTACTACTACTACTACTACTGCTACTACTAAAACCATTCACCAGAGAGTTACAGGTTTGAAAACATTAAAAATACACAACTAATATAAATTTCTTCTCATGAATTCCCATTTTTCCAACTATTACATACAAGCAAAAAATTAATCAAAGTTACGTCCTGGCTCTGTACGTTCATCGGCATCTCCACATGAAAGGACTAGAAAGAATAAAAAAAAGCAACGATAAATAGGCTAAAATCAGTCACACAGACTCAAATTAGTGAAATAAGCTTAAATCAGTTTCTAATCAATAGGGATAAAATAGGGGGGAGAGGGGAGGGGAAAGGGGGGAGGAGGGAGGGAGGGGGATACCAACCCTTCACCCATCATTACAAGGAGATTTAGAACCCCCTTCGTCGATTCTCGCTTGTTTAACACAGTGGGGCCAAGATTTAATCCTTTAAACATCGATTGAAACACGTCGAGCATATTGAAGCGTGAGGCATTGCTCGTGTGTGTGTGTGTGTGTGTGTGTGTGTGTGTGTGTGTGTGTGTGTGTCATTACTGAGGCTCTCTCCCTAACTTATACGTGTAGGTAATGGCTCACTGTTGATGACTCTTAATGCAGACGCCATCACGGGAAGGATAAGGTGAGGGTAGGGAGGTGAGGATAGGATAATGGTGAGGATAGGATAAGGGTGAGGATAGGATAAAGGTGAGGATAGGATAAAGGTGAGGATAGAATAAGGAAGCGAGGATACGAAGACTGGAGAGGTATGTGAAGAGGAGATAAGGAGGAGGAGAAGAATAAGAAGATAAAGCCAGGAGAAGATAATGAGAATGACAGTCGGGACATAATAATAACAAACAGAAAACAAAACAATGGAGAGAGAGAGAGAGAGAGAGAGAGAGAGAGAGAGAGAGAGAGAGAGAGAGAGAGAGAGAGAGAGAGAGAGAGAGAGACTGGTTAATAAGTGTCTAAAATCTTCTATGTTTTGAATGAAAAATGAACCATAACCTAACCTAACCTAACAACAACAACAAGGAGGAATAACAACAGCTAAAAATTAAAACTCATAATGCCATAGATTCTCAAAACCACGTTGCTAGACAGGTGACAATTTTTTTTTAAACCCCCTTTTTAATTAAATAAAACCACCTTATTACACCTTATTATACCTTATTATATCCCCAGAGCATAATTACACCCCCTTACCAAGTGTTATTAAGCTATCATAAGTGAGTACTGGTTAAGTTATTATTGGTTAGCGTGTTTTTTTTTATCTCGGCTGCAGTAGGATTAGCGATGCACTATAGAGGAATTGGAATCTTTACATCCCCCTCTCTCTCTCTACGTTAATTGTCTCCCAACCCCTTTTCCATGATGCTCGTCTGGGTGTAATCCTTTAAAAGTCTCTCCCAGTCACGTCGGTTCATTTCTCTTATTCACCCAGACGGACCCCTCTATTCTATCGTCTTTCATTATGGTCTGGAGAGGATAATACAACACCCAATTATCATTATGGACGAGATTCTGACCACTGGTGTTTGTTTAACGTGTTTAGTGATTTATTTGATTGATTTTGTTTTAGATTTTGAACATAGATATTGTTTTTGTAAGCTCAATCACAGTGGTTATTTACATTACTTATCAGGAGGCACAAGATAAACTGGCCCTCTGATCTTCACTTGTCTCTAGCTTGTAGTTTGTGGGGACGCAACTACAAACTCAGCTTCACTACCACCAAGCTAACTTGGAACGAATCCCGCCCACGTGAAGCTGTCAGCCACACCATAGCTACACATCAGGCCTACAAGACCAGCCACTCTCCTGTACACACACACACACACACACACACACACACACACACACACACACACACACACACACACACACACACAGAAGGCGTGAGGGTGAGAGCATGAGTACTCTGGGCTGGTGCCAGCGAGGGTCGGTGGGTGCACTCAGAGGGCTTGTGGGTGCACTGTGAGGGTCGGTGGTGCACTGTGAGGGTCGGTGGGGTTGCACCAGGGAGGTCGGTGGGTTGCACTGTGAGGGTCGGTGGATGCACTGTGAGGGAATGGTGGATGCACTGTGAGGGTCGGTGGGTGCACTGTGAGGGTCGGTGGGGTTGCACCAGAGGGTCGGTGGGTTGCACCAGAGGTAATGGTGGGGTTGCACTGTGAGGGTCGGTGGGGTGCACAGTGAGGGTCGGTGGGGTGCACTGTGAGGGGCGGCCCAAGACGTGGGAGAAACAGTCTATCCAGCTACAGGACTTACCCAGCACAGTACCCAGCACAGTACCCAGCACAGTACCCAGCTGAAGAAACTTGCTTAAGCTCTTAACTCCGGGATTTTCCAATATACAGTATACAAAGTTTCTTTCTATCTGGACTTTGTGTGGAGTGGGCCAGTCGTTTGTCTGTTTTAGTGTCCGTCTGTGTAGCTCTGAGTGTATGTGTGTCCGTCTGTGTATCTCTGAGTGTATGTGTGTCCGTCTGTGTATCTCTGAGTGTATGTGTGTCCGTCTGTGTATCTCTGAGTGTATGTGTGTCCGTCTGTGTAGCTCTGAGTGTATGTGTGTCCGTCTGTGTAGCTCTGAGTGTATGTGTGTCCGTCTGTAGCTCTGAGTGTATGTGTGTCCGTCTGTGTAGCTCTGAGTGTATGTGTGTCCGTCTGTGTAGCTCTGAGTGTATGTGTGTCCGTCTGTGTATCTCTGAGTGTATGTGTGTCCGTCTGTGTAGCTCTGAGTGTATGTGTGTCCGTCTGTGTAGCTCTGAGTGTATGTGTGTCCGTCTGTGTAGCTCTGAGTGTATGTGTGTCCGTCTGTGTAGCTCTGAGTGCATGTAACCGTCTGTGTATCTCTGAGTGTATGTGTCCGTCTGCCAGTCTGAATTGGTCAATGTCCTCTGTAGAGAAATGTATAGTGTTCGGTGGGGCCCCCAAAATGTATGGGTGTCGTGCGTTCAAGGGTGTTCGTACGTCTGTATGGGTGTCTGTACGTCTGTATAAAAGGTTCAGGTCGTCTGTATGGGTATGTCTGTACGTCTGTATGGGTGTCTGTACGTCTGTATGGGGTGTCTGTATGGTGTCTGTACGTCTGTGGCGTGGGGTGTCTTCCGTACGTCTGTAGGGTGTTCGTACGTCTGTGGGCGGGTAAGTCTGTGGCCGTCTGTATGGGTGTCTGTATGGTGTTCCGTACGTCTGCAGGGTGTTCGTGGCTGCCCGTATGGGTGTCTGGTACGTTCAGCGGGTGTCTGTACGTCTGTATGGGTGTTCCGTACGTCTGTATGGGTGTCTGTGGCCGTCTGTAAGGGTGTTCGTACGTCTGTATGGGTGTCTGTACGTCTGTATGGGTGTTCGTACGTCTGTATGGGTGTCTGTATGGGTGTCTGTACGTCTGTATGGGTGTCTGTACGTCTGTATGGGTGTCTGTGGCCGTCTGTAAGGGTGTTCGTACGTCTGTATGGGTGTTCGTACGTCTGTGGTTGGGTGTCTGTAGGGGTGTCTGTGGCTGTCTAAAGGGTGTCTGTACGTCTGTATGGGTGTCTTGCATGCTCCTGTATGGGTGTCTGTATGGGTGTTCGTATGTCTGTATGGGTGTCTGTATGTGGGTGTCTGTATGTCTGTAGCGGTGTCTGTACGTCTGTATGGGTGTCTGTATGGGTGTTCGTGTCTGTATGGGTGTTCTTGTAAGGGCGCAAGGTATGTCTGTATGGGTGTCTGTAATAAAGGGTGTTCGTAAGGTGTCTGTATTGCCTGTGGCGGGGTGTTCCTGCGTACGTCTGTATGGGTGTCTGTACGTCTGTATGGGTGTCTGTATGGGTGTCTGTACGTCTGTATGGGTGTCTGTACGTCTGTATGGGTGTCTGTACGTCTGTATGGGTGTCTGTACGTCTGTAAATTTCTTGTCCGGGTTATCGATATATATTGTGCAGTTATAAAATGTCAGAGTAATATATATTATCATTTATGACAAAATAAACTACTTCACATTCAAGGTCATCACAACAGTGCAAAGTTCAAGGGTCACTGCTAGTTCATAGGTCACTGCTATAGTTCAAAAGGTCAAGGTCACTGCTAGTTCATAGGTCACTGCTATAGTTCAAAAGTTCAAGGTCACTGTTAGTTCAAAGGTCACTGCCAGTTCAAAGGTCACTGCTAGAGTTCAAAAGGTCAAGGTCCTTTTGTTCATCTCATCTCATCACTCTACTAAACTACACATTTCCTCTCTCTCTCTCTCTCTCTCTCTCTCTCTCTCTCTCTCTCTCTCGGGGTGCTGATAACACACACGGGTATCAAGTACAGTTCGTGACGGGCTCCACCTCGCCTTCCCCAGCTGTTTACTTGGCGTATGAGGAAGGTAGGGGGAGGGAGGGAG
This sequence comes from Homarus americanus, assembly GCF_018991925.1. Taxonomy (NCBI): domain Eukaryota; kingdom Metazoa; phylum Arthropoda; class Malacostraca; order Decapoda; family Nephropidae; genus Homarus; species Homarus americanus. The sequence goes on along the minus strand of NW_024738300.1, from coordinate 11,359,534 downwards.
GGAGGAGGAGGGGAGGGAGGGAGGTGGGAAGAGGGTGGGAGGTTAGGGTTAGGTTAGGGGAGGGAATGAGAGAGGAGGGGAAGGGAAGGGAAAGGAAAAGGGAAGGGAAGGGAATGGAGAGAGAGAGAGAGAGAGAGAGAGAGAGAGAGAGAGAGAGAGAGAGAGAGAGAGAGAGAGAGAGAGAGAGAGAGAGAGAGAGAGAGAGAGAGGAGGGGGGTGAAAAAAAACGAACCAGTAGAAGTGGAGAAGAGAAAGAGAAGGAGAAAGGAGATTAGGAGAGAATAGGGAGAGAGACGGGAAGGAAGCAGGATAAGAGGGGAGGTGTGATAAAAGTGAGACACGGGCGAGAAGTTACAATATATGTGGACAAAGTTAAGGAGATATTCACCAACGAAATTGAGGGTGAGAAAGAGAGAGAGAGAGAGAAAATAAAGAACAAGGTGTGATAAGAGGGAAGACTAGGAGAAAACATGATGATGAGGGGAACTATTTATGAAGAGGGGGGCATGGCGTGGAGAGAGAGAGAGAGAGAGAGAGAGAGAGAGAGAGAGAGAGAGAGAGAGAGAGAGAGAGAGAATTGGAAGCATGAGGGAAGACGCCATGTGAAAGGGACGGGGGGGGTGGCAGAGGGAGTGGGGGGAGTGAAGGAGGCCAGAAAGAGAAGAGATAAAGGGGGATTGAGGGGGGGAGGAAGGAAGATAGAGTCATGGGTGTAAGAGTGAGGAGGGAGGAGGAGGAGGAGGGAGTGAGGGAGGGGAGGAGGGAGGAGGAGGGAGTGAAAGGAGGGAGGAGGAAAGTGAGTGAGGAGGAGTGAGGAGAAAGGAGTGAGCGAGTGAGGGAGTGAGTGAGTGAGTGAGTGAGGGAGGGAGGGAGTGAGCGAGGGAGTGAGTGAGTGAGTGAGTGAGTGAGTGAGTGAGGGAGGGAGTGAGCGAGGGAGTGAAGGGAGGAGTGAGGGGTAAGAATAAAAAGGTTGTGGGCGGGGTAGAGTCGGGTGGTTATCATATGTGGTACACTTGTTCCTCCCGCCGCCGCTCCCCTCGTCCCGGTTATTACGCCAGCCTTACCCTTGTCCCCGGTCACCCTGCCAACACTCAAACATTATTACATTTTCTCAACATGATGATGGTTTGTGGGTGTTCCTCCGAGGTGACGAGGTGGTTGGGGTGAGTGGTGCATCTGGGAGGTGTTTGGAAGGTGCCAGGTACAGCCAGGTGTCAGTACAGTGAGTGTCAAATGCCTGAGTGCCAACACAAGTAGCCCTCGGCCCCCAGTCTCCTCCCGGCGATCAATGGCGGGAACCAATCAGCGCCCGCCTCTGTCCTGCAGGGATCCTCCCAGCCGGAAAATCGACCATTCAGGCGTGAGCTGGCCCGTTCTCCATCCCCTCGTGTGACGCCACGCACGCCTCCCGCGTCCTCCCTCACTCACTCACTAGTGCCATGCACGCCTCCCGCGTCCTCCCTCACTCACTCACTAGTGCCATGCACGCCTCCCGCGTCCTCCCTCACTCACTCCAGGTGCCATGCACGCCTCCCGCGTCCTCCCTCACTCACTCACTAGTGCCATACATCGCCCTCTGCTCATCTCTCATAGGTGCCATGCACGCCTCTCGCCATCTCTCATGAGTGCCATGCACCCTCCCGCGTCATCCCTCATGAGGTGCCATGCACGCCTCCCGCTCATCTCTCATGAGTGCCATGCACGCCTCTCTCGCCATCTCTCACAGTGCTGCACGCCTCCCGCGTCATCCCTCAAGTGCCATGCACGCTCCCTCGCCATCTCTTATGAGTGCCATGCGCCTCCGCGTCATCCCTCATAAGGTGCCATCACGCCTCCTCGCCATCTCTCATGAGTGCCATGCACGCTCCCGCGTCCTGCCTCACTCACTCACTAGTGCCATGCACGCTTGCCTCGCTCTTCCTCACTCACTAGTCCCATGCAGGTCCTTGCCCCCCCCCCTCCTTCACTCACCAGAGTTATACAGAACTTTCCTCGCCCTCCCTAGTCAGCTTGTGTCATGAACATTCCTCCCCCACATACCTCCAGAGTGTCAGCTACTGAAAACGAGCGTATGTACCGCCTGTGTACACCTGACTTACGAACATTAACACTATCACTGGTCCTCGCCGGCCAGGTATGCAAGTCTTACCTGCGTGCCCCCCCCTTACAATAGACAACACGATAACCCCAAAAGGTATTTCTAGGCCCCCAAAAATCGCGATTTCTGAGATGTTGTTCAAAATCTCAGTATAGGTCCACCTGTACTCGCTAACTATTGGTTCCAAGGTGATTGATTGGTGTTTCTGAAGTTCTTCTGGATGTACTTAATTACTGCAGTTAATTCCATCAACCTTCAAGTCTAAAAGAAAAGTCATTAGTTGGCGAGTACAGTAATTAGTATTGAGAAATAAGTCATTAAAATATTCCAAGCGTCATTACGACCATTAATTACACCGCAATCGAAATGTCGACCATAGATTCGGAACCAACATATACTCAGGAAGACCTATACTCAGTAAGACCTATACTCGGGAGGACCTATACTCGGGAGGACCTATACTCGGGAAAACCTATACTCGGGAAGACCTATACTCAGGAGGACCTATACTCAGGAGGACCTATACTCAGGAAGACCTATACTCAGGAGGACCTATACTCAGGAGGACCTATACTCAGGAGGACCTATACTCGGGAGGACCTATACTCGGGAAGACCTATACTCAGGAAGACCTATACTCGGGAAGACCTATACTCAGGAAGACCTATACTCAGGAGGACCTATACTCAGGAGGACCTATACTCAGGAGGACCTATACTCGGGAAGATCTATGCTCAGGAGGACCTATACTCAGGAGGACCTATACTCAGGAGGACCTATATTCAGGAGGACCTATACTCGGGAAGACCTATACTAAAATTCTCTACAAAATCTCAGAGAATCGCGATTGTTTTGACCCTAAGAACACCTCCCACTTAGGCCTGATTTATTATTTTTTCTCAGAAGTGAAATTTAATGTGTCTAACTACTTAAAGCTATCCAGAACAACACAAAAAACCACCAAAGATGACCTTGAAAAACCATAGACAACGTGTAATTAGCGATAGTGAAGTAATTAGCGATAGTGAAATAATTAGCGTTAGTAATTAAAATTTTTGAGATATCATTTGGACAAGTAATTATACAGATATCAAATTGCGGACAACAGATCATTAACTGAGATTATTTGACTTACTGACTGACTGACTTACTGACTGACTGACGGAGAGACTAACTGACTATCTCCTCCTGCCATCCCTCTTTTTCCTCCTCTTCCACCTCCTTATCTTTCCTTTTCCATCCGACTTGCCACATCTTCCCTCTACTATAAACCATTTCTCTTCCATTTATCTTCCTCTGTCTCCCCATACTTGTCTTTCTTCTCCTCCTCCTCCTCCTCCTCTTCTCTCCCCCTCTTCCTCCTGTACGTCTTAGCTATATCCTTTCCCTCGTAAACCATTTATTTTTCTATTTTTTTATATTTTCTACTGTCTTCTCCCCCTACTTATTGTTCCCCTTCTCTTTCTTCTTCGTCTTCTCCTCCTCTTCCTCTTTCCTTCCTTCTTTTGCCCTTCCACCTCCATCTCTCTCATCCCTTCTATTTTCCTCTCCTTCTCCTCCTCCTCCTCCCTTCCCTCGCATCTCCCCTCTCTTTCTTCTCCTCCTCCTTTATCCTCCTTTGTTTCAACATACTTACTGTAAAATGTTGATGACTCTTCCCCCTCTCTGACCACTGTCCGTCTCCCCTCATATAGCAGTAAGGATACTCTCTCTCTCTCTCTCTCTCTCTCTCTCTCTCTCTCTCTCTCTCTCTCTCTCTTGTCTCACCTTCTCTCTCCCTGTTCTTCTTCTGCTTATTCCCTCATTTTCTTTTTCTTGTCTTAAATCTCACCCTCTTCCCTTCTCTTTGTTTCTCAATCTCTATCTCTCTTTCTCTCTCTCTCTCTCTCTCTCTCTCTCTCTCTCCCTCTCTTTCATTCTTTCTTTGTTGCATTCTCTCCTTGTCCCTTGTTTTAATCACCCTCTTTACCTGTCTTGCTTTCTCCTTTCTTCCTTCCTTCTCTGGCTCTTTCCCTCCTTCCTTCTCTTATTCTCTCCCTTCTTCCTTCCCTTACTCCCTCCTTCCCTGGCTGTCTGTCTGTGTGTTTAGTCTGTCAGTTTGACTGCTTGTGTTTATACTTCTGACTTCTTATGTGTGTATGTACATAACACATGTACGTATAAATGTGTACGTATTACATGTAGGTATATAATTGTGTGTAGTGTATGTATGTATGAATGTATGTATGTATGTTGCTAATTTAGTTATTATTATTATTATTATTACATCAATAGTACTTACACGAATTTGCCATTAACGTGTAAATATATTAATAATTCAGAAGTATTGACTACAGACAGGCAGACAGGCAGGCAGACAGACAGACAGACAGACAGACAGACAGACAGACAGAGATCAAATAGATAACAGACTGACAACAAACACTCATATTCACGTGATCAATTTAGTTAGGTTAGGTCAGGTCAGGTGAGGTCAGGTAAAAGTGGTTCTCACATTTACAGGTTTTTAATTATGTTAGAAAGCTAAGAACAGGTTGTAAGATATTGTAACCCAGGTAAGATTAATTAGTTTGGGTCAAGACATGTTTCGAACTTGTAAATAAACATCCAGGTTTAGACCCGTTCAATACTTGTTTTAACTCGGTCCTGTCTTGGTGTTTCCTCCCTTCCTTCCCTTACTCTTTCCCTCCTTCCTTCCTTCCCTTACTCTCTCCTTCCTCCCCCCATTCTCTCCCTCCTTCCTTCCCTTACTCTCTCCTTCCTCCCCCCATTCTCTCCCTCCTTCCTTCCTTACTCTCTCCCTCCTTCCTTCCCTTACTCTCTCCTCCTTCCTTCCTTCCCTTACTCTCTCCCTCCTTCCTTCCTTCCTTCCCTTACTCTCTCCTTCCTTCCCCCCATTCTCTCCCTCCTTCCTTCCCTTACTCTCTCCCTCCTTCCTTCCCTTACTCTCTCCCTCCTTCCTTCCCTTACTCTCTCCCTCCTTCCTTCCTTCCCTTAGTCTCTCCCTCCTGACATACTCTCTCTCCTTCCTTCCTTCCTTAGACTCTCCCTCCTTCCTTCTTACTCTCTCCCTCCTTCCTTCCTTCCCTTACTCTCTCCCTCCTTCCTTCCTCCCTTCCCTTACTCTCTCCTTCCTCCCCCCATTCTCTCCCTCCTTCCTTCCCTTACTCTCTCCCTCCTTCCTTCCCTTACTCTCTCCCTCCTTCCTTCCTTCCCTTAGTCTCTCCCTCCATCCTTCCGTAAACAAACGTCTTATGGCACAAACACTGACTATACAAATCTCTAGATGTACAAAATTACCTTATGACTACATACATGGGTTATATTGCCCTGTTGCCAGTCATGGTTAAAAGTGTGATGTTAATTGCTATACTAAGTTAATAAATAAGACAATAACTATTACCTTAACTTATAAATCTTTTTGTCTACAGAATTAACATTTTGCCACCAGAAGTACATAGTTGTTTAGTAAAAGTAGGGATTTGTTTTTTTAATGGAGTAACTTTTGTTAAGGTAATTGACTCTAGGAAAGTGACTCTTACGAACGTCTTTTGTTTTTAAGAGAAGATTTTTTATTTAATATTTTTTTTTTTTTTTATGTAAGTAAAGATTTCCTCCAACCCTCTCCTCTCCCCCAGTCTTCCCCTCACTCCCCCTTCACCCAGTCTTCCCCTCACTCCCCTTCACCAAGTCTTCCCCTCCTCCCCCCTTCACCCAGTCTTCCCTCCTCCCCTTCACCCAGTCTTCCCCTCACTCCCCAGCCATAAACTAGAGCCACGTCGCCGTCCCCTCACCACACCGCCGTCAAGCCGGGTCCTCTCCCCTCTCCTTCCTCTTATTTCTTTTACCTCCCATAAACCTTTTCCCCTCCCCTCCTCCTCCTTGCCCATCACGACCCTCGCCACGATAAAACACCGCCCTTCCCCTCTCTCCCCTCGCCTTCCCTACCGCCCTCACCCTCCCTCTCCATAATTCCCTTAACCACTGTTCCCCTCTCTACCCATCTCCCTTCCCCTCACTCTACCTCGTGTGTCCTTTCCTACCTTCCCTCTCCCTATCGTCCTTTCCCTACCATCTCCTTCCTTCTTTATTTTCCCCCTCATTCTTCCTCCCTATCTCCCCAAATTTCCCCCTATTTCCCCTCTACCTACTGTACCTTCCTTTACCTCTGACTGACTTCGTTTCCCATCTCCCCTCAGCACCTCCCCTCTTCCCTCCCTTGAGTCCTTCCCCTCAACCTCCCCTCGCTACGAAAACAGAAGTGAGGGGTCGCGGGCGTGGGCCACTGGAGAGGTCTTGGGGCGTAGGTAATGAGGGGATAGGGAGAGTGAGGGGAAAGAGTGATGGGACAGGTGGGAGGGTGATGGGACAGGTGAGTGGACAGGTGAGGGGATGATTAAGAAGGTAAACAAAAAAAACATTTCTTCCCCACCACTACTACCACCCTCAACCACCACTCCCACCACCTACTACCACCACCCCCACCACTACTACCACCCCCCAACCACCTACCACCACTATCACCAGCCGACCACCGGGGCTCAGGTGTCAGCTGCAGGTAGGAGGCACCATGGTACAAACACTAATTTGACATCCGGAACAAAATATTATGAATGATGGGAAGACTCGGGTGATAATGCCTGATTAAAGGTGGTGACACAAGGCAAACACCACACACTCGTATATTTCCACAGTGATTCGTCCGGTGTCACTTCTATTCGTCCGGTGTCACTTCTATTCGTCCGGTGTCACTTCTATTCGTCCGGTGTCACTTCTATTCGTCCGGTGTCACTTTTATTCGCCCGGTGTCGCTTCTATTCGTCCGGTGTCACTTCTATTCGTCCGGTGTCATTTCTATTCGTCCGATGTCACTTCTATTCGTCCGGTGTCACTTCTATTCGTCCGGTGTCACTTCTATTCGTCCAGTGTCATTTCTATTCGTCCGGTGTCACTTCTATTCGCCCGGTGTGTCATTTCTATTCGCCCGGTGTCACTTCTATTCGTCCGGTGTCATTTCTATTCGTCCGATGTCACTTCTATTCGTCCGGTGTCACTTCTATTCGTCCGGTGTCACTTCTATTCGTCCGGTGTCATTTCTATTCGTCCGGTGTCACTTTTATTCGCCCGGTGTCACTTCTATTCGTCCGGTGTCACTTCTATTCGTCCGGTGTCATTTCTATTCGCCCGGTGTCACTTCTATTCGTCCGGTGTCATTTCTATTCGCCCGGTGTCACTTCTATTAGTCCGGTGTCACTTTTATTCGTTCAGTGTAGGTGTCACTTTTATTCGTTCAGTGTACTGTTTCGCCTCAGTTTGTTTTAAGAGGTAACACACTCAGCAAAACACTCAGTAACACACTTAGTAACACACTCAGTAACACACTAAGTCACCAGAGGGTCTCGGCTGCCCCCTTCCTCCATGACCAGTGTTAAGTAAGAGCCGAGAGGAAAAGAGCGCTACTTAACTTTCATGATTGTGTAGGAGTGTCATCACCCCTGTCCAAATATTTATGCCTTACAAATATCAACCAGAAAATAAACACACAAGGCAACTTCAAATATAGATAAATAAAATGACATAAATAACACATACAATGACATAAATAACACATACAATGACATAAATAACACATACAATGACATAAATAACACATACAATGACATAAATCACAGTAACTTAAAATCACACAGAAACCAAAACAAAACCAGATGCAGAGGATCATCGTGTACGGAGTGAACGAAAATGGTTGATAACAAAAGTCACGGTACCTATACCTTTTTTCTTCCAGCCTTAACAAATGACTGATACAAGAGGCCAAAGAGGATTTAAGCCGGGTAATTTGATGGTGACATTGGATTTAACTCCTTCAAGGTACTCGCCGACGCTATTGTGTGTGTGTGTGTGTGTGTGTGTGTGTGTGTGTGTGTTCTCTTGCCGACTGCTTATACCCCCTCCGCTTTCGTCACGGCTCCCCCCTCCCACCCCCACACACGTTATGAATGAAGGATTTTTACTCTAGGATTCATACTCTAGGACTCTTACCCGAGGATTCTTACCCTAGGACTCTTACCCTAGGACTCTTACCCCGAGGACTCTTACCCTAGGACTCTTACCCTAGGACTCTTACCCTAGGACTCTTACCATAGGACTCTTACCCGAGGACTCTCACCAATGGACTCTTACCCACGGACTCGTTAACCCCCGTCTTGGTGTACTGAGTGAGAGTTAAATAATGTTAAAGTGAATAAGTTAAAGGTAAGCTTCCTCTGTAATAAACCCTTCACTTATAAGGTTTCACTTCAGCTATGATACCCCCTCCGATGCTCCACTTGACGTGAGGTTGAAAGTGACCAGGTGTCATCAGATAAAAAAAAAATACCTAAGCAGATGTGATATAGAGTGGAAAACTTAACTACGAATGAAAGAGAAATAAAAAGAACTAAATAAAGAATAGAGAGAGAAAGGAAAACTGTGTTAAAAGGATGAAATATTGACAATAATTATAATTGGATACAAGAATAAGATTACCAACATAGGACTGTGAACAACGAAGAATTTCAAATGATCTTTCAAAATGACTTTAATCCCTAAGAGAAAGATAAATCCGACTTAAACTGAACAAAGACAACGCCTAAGCCCCCCTACCGTTCAATATGGCTTCCTTACACATCACGGTAAGTCGGAGTTGACAGTTTACAATAGCAGTGCACCTGAGAACTGATTTCCTTTAAATATTTATCATTATTATTATTATTATTATAGTTATTATTCTTATTACTATCATCATTAGTCGCTATTCATATTACTATCATCATCATCATTATTATTATTATTTAACTTGTGACTAAGAAGCTGTGTTTGTTTACACTCTGAGGTATAGGGAAAGATTCAACAGCATCAGGCTCCCGCAAGCACCTAGTACACGTGTTTATCTAGGCAGAAGGAAAGCGAACGTTCGTCTGACGATTTTTTATTCAACATTTCATTGCATGGTAGAAAAAAAAAACACCTAGCGCCTCTGTTGTGTAGTGGTGACAACACTGGCTGGTACACAAGAGGGTGAAGCAACATGGTAGGTGGGAGCATCAGTGTGGGGTTCATTATGTGGGCTGACCAGCACAGTTGGGGCGTGATTAATGACCTGACCACATGACACCTACACTCAAGGGCTTGACTCTTGTTGTGTTGTGAAGGTGATGATCCATAACCCCCGTGTGTGTGTGTGTAAGTCGTACAGGGTCTATAGTTTACACATTCAGTTCTCACATGAATAAGTTAAATCGTTCTGAATATGAAGATAACACATAAAACATACATCAACATTCATTCACATAACACAACATCATCACCAGCCATCAGTTAGTTCCCTTCAATCAAACCTTCGTATTAGTCACCTCCTCCATGCTTATCCTCTCTTGACTCTGGCATTACCTTCCCCTCAAATCTTTCAAGCAACCTACGACTTTTTTAACCTAAGACAAACCCATACCTCAAGGAAAGGGGGAGGAGGAGGAGGAGGAGGAGGAGGAGGAGGAGGAGGAGGAAGAACAGGAGGAGGAACAGGAGGAGGAGGACACTCGAAGCATTTCCGTAGACCACCAGGGGAGTGTCGCTGGACTGGTTGAGTCACTGTGTCTTGATTCGCCACCATCACCAGCAGAGGGATGATGATGATGATGATGATGATGATGATGATGATGATGCACTCAAAACACTAACACCCATTTTTAAGCTTCTTCAATTTCCGAACTATTAGTCCCTATTTCTCCCTCTTCTAATCATATGTTAATCCCCTATTCTCCTTCTCTAAACGAATCCACCTCTATGTGTCCTTGTGTATTAATCTATCATTGTTTACACCATCAACAACGACGTGCAAGGGAGTGGATCAAGGGCCCACATCACCTGATAAACTTCGCCTTATACAAACACACGAATATCTTACATACTTCCTGAGAAAAAAAAATGCAGGCAGAAGGGACCCATTTCATACATGGTACTCTGTATACAGACATAAATTATAAATATATACATTATTTAAAGACTGTTGCTTACAAGGTGGGGTAGAGTGTGTCCTAGGGAGAATATTCCAGAAGTATGAGGCTTAGCGTAAGTTGCCGCTAAGTGTGTGTGTCTAAATTTGAGTTAGAAGAGAGGAAATTTAGTAGGGTAGGCAGCCAGGGGGAAATTACTGTATGTATACCATGTGTAGAGGGAAATTATACCCTTTAGGATGATGAGGTTTGATTGGTTGTTTTGGTTTGATTTCACGACACTTAACCTGCATAAAAATTTCGAATCTGTTAAGTGAGATACAAATTACCCAAACACATCTGAGTTGTTTAGGTTCACACACACACACACACACACACACACACACACACACACGACAAAATGAACACATAAGCTTCGGTAAACAAAAGAGAAGGATTAGTCAGATTTTGTTCCTCGTCCTTAAGTTTTTGTTTTTTATGGTTGAACTTAAGAGGAAACAGATTTATTTTTTTTAACTTTACTTCTTTACCCTGGCTGGAGTAAACAGGGGAGAGAGGTAGACAAGGTCAGTTCAAGGTCAGGTTAGAGCAAGACAAAACAAGTTATAATGAAAAATATTGTTCATGGGGTTGCTTAAGGGCTTCCTACCCTGCCCTACCCTGCCCTGCCCTGCCCTACCCTACCCTGCCCTGCCCTGCCCTGCCCTGCCCCTACCCTGCCCTACCCCTACCCTGCCCTGCCCTGCCCCTGCCCTATCCTACCTACCCCTACCTACCCTGCCCTACCCCTACCCTGCCCTGCCCTGCCCTGCCCTGCCCCTGCCCTACCCTACCCTACCCTGCCCTACCCTACCCTATCCTGCCCTGCCCAATATGTGTTTGTCTTCTATTTCCTATCCTTCCTACCTCCTCTTCCTTACCGTTCCTCTTCCCTCATTCCTTCCATCACCTTCTCCCTACCGTTCCCCATTCTCCTCCTTCCCGTTCTTCTTCCTTCATTCACCTTTTCCCTCTCGTTTATCTTCCTCCATTTTCCTTCTCCTTACCTGTTCGTTTTTCCTTACATTTTCCTCTTCCTCATCTCACCCTTCTTGTTGCCATGTTTCCATCTACTCCTCTTCCTTCCTCCTCCTTCTGTCTCACTTCCTTCCTACAATCTTCCTCTCCTGCCTTCTCTTCCTTTTTCGTGTTCTGTCTCCTCCTGTACGTACATGTATGTGTGTTTGTATGTGTGTGTGTGTGTATGTGTGTGTGTGTGTGTGTGTGTGTGTGCACCAAGGCCAGCTGGTCACACAAGATACACACGCCTCTTCTATCTCTCACTAATCCTCTCTCTCTCTCTCATCCTCACTTCCTGTACATTGTTTACATCCTGTGCTTCCTCATTTATCCCTATCCTCATCCCCACCTTTATTACACGTTCGCTACACCTTCCATTTTGCTTCTTTTCTTATTATTATTTTTATAATTTTGTCACTATTATATTTATTATTTATCTGGTTTTCTAATTTATTTTTCTCTTTTTTAATGTTTTAGTTATTAATTTTGTCTTCCTTTCACCCAGTGTGTGTGTGTGTGTGTGTGTGTGTGTGTGTGTGTGTGTGTGTGTGTGTGTGTTGATCTCGTTTTGGCGAGCTGGGGAGTGATACTAGGTTATGCTGTAGATCTGACCGTGTTATCTCCTGTTATCAAGATCAAATGTGAAAAAAAAATGAAGAAAAAAAATCACTCCACTTCACCGGGTTTTTGTTAAAGTGTTAAATAAAAGTCATGATTGTCCGGAAAAACAAAAACAAAATCCCAGTAACTTAACCGGGTTTAATCTGACATCACCTGAGTTAACCTAACCTTAAACGTCCAGGTGTTAAAAGCTCAGGTGGTCAAGGTGTTATTTCACCCAGGGAGCCGAGAGGTAAACTACTCAATTCCTCTCCACAGTACAGTGATATTGTCCACACACACACACACCGTAACTTACAGTGACCTACTTCTGCACCACACTGTCAATTGTCACGCTCAGTATTGATGTCAGTAAATGGGAAACGAACCTAAAATAACAAAAGTATAAATTTTACCAGGATAGACGAACGCAACACTACCGCTAAACAAGGACGGTCCGTGTCAAGAGATAAAACGCACCTAAAGACATTAAATTTAACCACGATGTACGAACAGCACTACGGACATACAGTAAATCCCCTCCCTAACTTCCCTGGGCGAGAGGAGGGGTTAAAAGGGATGGACCAGCACACAGTTCACTACGGCACTTGGTTCACTTGGTTAACGAGCACCGTGTGTGTGTGTGTGTGTGTGTGTGTGTGTGTGTGTGTGTGTGTGTGTGTGTGTGTGTGTATGTATGATGTATGTAGTAGATAATTACCTACACCTATGAGTTTACCTGTACAACACCTCGACAATTTTTCCCCCCATGTCGTCACAGTTATTTCCTTTCCTTTCAATCCCTTCTCTTCCACATCCTTTCATCCACCCATCCCTCCACCACCCCATCAATCTCACCACCCATTCCCTCTCCACTCTATCGTCACCTCTTCCATCTCTTTATCCCCACATCATTACCCCCCTCCTCCTCCTCCATCTCTTTCCCTCCACGCTATCGGCACCTCCTCCATCTCTTTATCTCCACCACATCAGTCTCCTCTCCCTCCTCTTTATCTCCACCCCATCTGCCTTCCCTTTACCTCCGGGCCATCAGGTTGCTCCCCTGACCTGAGGGTGGCTGGGGCCCAGAAGCCTCTCCACCCGGAATAAAATTTGAGGAAATGGTCTGTGGTAATTTTAGCTGGGCTTGTGTGACCTCCCCCCAGTGACCTTAACTCTCGTCGACACCACCACAGCACAGACACATACCACAGCACATCACATCACACCATCAGCACATCACACCATCAGCATATCACATCATTAGCACATACCATACATCCCATAACATACTTAAAACAACATACCACGGCATATACTATACAGCACATCACACCAAACACACTACCTCACATCACACCATCAGCACATACCACATATCGCATAATACACCACGATATACCACCACCACACGCACACACAATACATTGTCACCACACAACTCATCACCACACACAACAAACAGCACTTCCATACACCACACGTTACCATCATACACAATACAACACCACACAACATCACACACCACAACACGCCACCATTACAAAACACACCAACACAACCAAACACATTCAAGCTACGATATAAAGCCAATATTACATTAAGATATAACCTAACCTAACCAAACCTAACCTAACCTAACCAAAGCTAACCTAACCTAACCTAAGAGAACCAATTAGTCAAAACACATAAACAAAACAAGTAAATAAAACTACAGAAACTAAACAACAACAACAACATTTGAGTTAACACGCTGCCCTTAACTTAATCATCTGACCTAAAATAGCCTTAAACACAACCTAACAACCCTCTAGAATAGTTTAAGATCAATATACTGTACGAGTTTATTACACGATATCAACACGACGTGAAAAATAAATAAAAAGTTACCCTGTCAAAACAAACAAACCGTGATATTGACAAAGCAAAGAACTAAGGGGGGGGAGGGGTGACATGAAATTAATTACTAAACCATTTAACTGCCTTGTTTAAACCCGCGCCTTGTTAGACTTGAGACTCCTGTTTGTTTAATTATTTAGCTTATTTTCGGGAGGCTTTATCTAAATCTCATCAGTACCTGGAGAGAGGGGATTAAAACCTTCGCCTGAAACATGGGATTAGCACTGGAATCCTTGAATGGCGCTCGACCCCTGGCGGATCATGGGTGTGTGGAGTGGGGAGAGAGAGGTACAGGGAGGGGGGAGAGGGGATAAAGAGGGAGTGAAAGGGAGGGAGAGAGGGAGATAAAAATGGGGGGTGGAATAAATGGGGATAAAGCAGAGTGAGGAGAGGGAGTAGAGAGAGTGAAGGAAAAGGTGGAAGAGGGAAAGTGAGAGGAAATGAAGGAAGGAGAGAGAGAGAGAGAGAGAGAGAGAGAGAGAGAGAGAGAGAGAGAGAGAGATAAGTACCTTACATCTATCTGTTTAGTGAGAAATATAACGTTAAATTGTAATCTACCATAACATTAGTCACGGTAATTAGCACACCTGTAACATAATCAGTCACAGTAATTAGCACACCTGTAACATAATCAGTCACAGTAATTAGCACACCTGTAACATAATCAGTCACAGTAATTAGCACACCTGTAACATAATCAGTCACAGTAATTAGCACACCTGTAACATAATCAGTCACAGTAATTAGCACACCTGTAACATAATCAGTCACAGTAATTAGTACACCTTTAACATAATCAGTCACAGTAATTAACACAACCCTAATTAATCACTGTAATTAACACACCAACAACAAAAATTAACACCGATTCAACTAACACCACAATAATTGGTTCTGAAATAATTACATAAAGAAACTAAATTAAAACAAAATAAATAAAAATCATCTAAATTCTAGTTAATAATAATGTTTTGTTTACAAGCTTAATAAAACACTACAGTGGTCTCTCTCTCTCGGTGTAGATGAGTGACCAATGGAATTATTTCTAGTCAGTGTACAATGTTAAATTAAGTCAAGGTGTTGTGTTACTGGTAAGATAACAACATAGTCTCTCACCCCCCCTCCCCTCACCCCTCTCAAGATATTCTCTCTCTCTCTCTCTCTCTCTCCTTTCCCCACCTCAATTCACCTTCCCCCCCTCTTCCTCACACCTCCCTCTTTTCCCAACACACACCTGACAGCACGACACACACACACACACACACACACACACACACACACACACACACACACACACACACACACACACACACACACACACACACACACCCCTTCCCAAGAGTTGATATAATCGGATCGTGTCTATTATGGATCTGTTCGTCCCATTCACTTATACGGGAACCAATGGAATCCCGAATCCCTACTCAAGGAAATTTGTTCACTAGATCAGTACGTTTTAAAAGTGTTATTGCGTTCACGTGTATAGGAGGGGGGGGGAGGGGGGGGGGTGGCAGCTACGGACGCCCTATGACACGTACGCAGCTCCTGGATAGTGTACGTACGCAGACACGGACACAATTACCTCCTGTTGCCTCTTTTGTATAGTCTTCTTCCTCTTCCTCTTCTATGCTTCTTTTATCTCTTCCACAGTCTTCCTCTTTCACAGTCTTCCTCCTCCTCTTCTGGTCTTCCTCCTCCTTTTCCACAGTCTTCCTCTTCTGGTCTTCCTCTTTCACAGTCTTCCTCCTCCTCTTCTGGTCTTCCTCTTTCACAGTCTTCCTCCCTCCTTCCTTTCTGGTCTTCCTCCTCCTCTTTCAAAGTCTTCCTCCTCCTCTTCTGGTCTTCCTCCTCCTCTTTCAAAGTCTTCCTCCTCCTCTTCTGGTCTTCCTCCTCCTCTTTCAAAGTCTTCCTCCTCCTCTTTCAAAGTCTTCCTCCTCCTCTTCCACAGTCTTCCTAAGTTCACCTCGACTAAGAAAAAAAAATAGTCACTAAAATAACTTCGTAATTGCCTCGAGACTTGACTAGAATAAAAAAAAAATGGCGATTAAATTACACCAAGACTCGACCGAAACTTAGCCTAGGATACGTCACTTAACATGGCGGCTTAAAATGACTCCAAAATTGCATTGAGACTATAGATGGCTCCTCATGTCTTCGTGTGTGTGTGTGTGTGTGTGTGTGTGTGTGCTCTGTTTGTCACGGGACGCCCTTGTGTCATTCAAATCTCTCTCCTCTCCCAGACAGGTGAAGCAGCGTACTCACCTTCCCTCATACCTTCCTTACAACAAACATCATTTTCATAAACCATCGTCCCAAAACAACTTCCAAAAACCCCACAAACTTTCAACCAATCGACTAAAAAAAAAAAACTAATAAACTTAAAAAAAAAACACAATTATCTTTAAAACACACTAAAAATATATTAATTTTTATTGGTTAGTTGTTAAATTTTAGTATATGAACGTAAAATTCTGAAAGGTGAACGACAGGTTAAGGATAAGTGGAGGGAAACGCAAAACTGATCTGCGGCTTGAACGCATTTCTGAGGCTCCAGCACATTATCGCGGATTTATCTTAATGAACTTATTATGGGTCAGCTGATACCCATTCAAGACCTCTGCTTACCTCCTTGTTCCCTGTCCTGCCTCGCCTTCATATTATATACTCCCCCCCCACCACCCATGGTTATACCCACACTCTATACTCCCCACCCATGGTTATACCCACACTCTATATCCCCCACCCATGGTTATACCCACACTGTATATCCCCCACCCATGGTTATACCCACACTGTATACCCCCCACCCATGGTTATACCCACACTGTATACCCCCACCCATGGTTATACCCACACTCTATATCCCCCACCCATGGTTATACCCACACTGTATACCCCACCCATGGTTATACCCACTGTATACCCCCCACTCATTATACCCACACTGTATATCCCCACCATGGTTATACCCACACTGTATATCCCCACCCATGGTTATACCCACACTGTATATCCCCACCCATGGTTATACCCACACTCTATACCCCCACCCATGGTTATACCCACACTGTATATCCCCACCCATACCCACCACCCATGGTTATACCCACACTCTATACTCCCCACCCATGGTTATACCCACACTCTATATCCCCCACCCATGGTTATACCCACACTGTATATCCCCCACCCATGGTTATACCCACACTGTATACCCCCCACCCATGGTTATACCCACACTCTATACTATACCCTCGTCATACCCACACTGTGTATAGTTTTAATAACAATCAAAATCATTCTTTCACGACATAACATTTTTCTCCGGATTTTTATTTACATTTATAACCAAAGTAAATTTTTCATATAATATTTGTATTCTTCCGTAAGTGTTTTATTTATATTTCCCATAACCTAACCTACCCTAACCTAACCAAACTAAAATACGAGACAAGATTGGACCAATACAATCAGATACCGGCGCTCTTAACTGATAACGAGGGAGAAATTATCAATCTGAACTGATATTTTTCAACAGTTTTCACCACCGGGGCACCGAGTGTATATACAGACATAGAGAAGAAAAGAAATTAACCTACAGTTTCCTCTATGGAGCGCCTTGACGGATACACACACACACACACACACACACACACACACCAACATACACTCACATACACAGGGGACCGAATTATCTACACAGTACACCCCGAGGATATAGTCACTAATAGGAGGTGTATCCCAGGGTGAGACAGGTGTAAGTGGGATGAGTTACACCCACGAGAAGACACTCAGTATACTGTGTTTACCTGGATCAACACTCAGCTCACCGGTACCTGAGACAAACAAGAGGGATGGTTAGGTTAGGTTAGCACTAAATTATGTTATCTTTATCTTTGATTAGTTAACCTAAGTCCACCCATCAGAAGTGCTCTCATTATGTTCACTTAGGAGAATAAACTATATATATTTTCCACCACTTAAGTCACAAAAACTAAGGCTGTTACAGAAAGCTTTTACTTACGAGGAACAAAATATTTAGTAAAATAATGTACTACTGACTCCTAGATCCTGGAGCGGGCGGTGAGTATAAGGAAACGGCAGGTAAGCAACACCACCTTAGTTTACCTGGTAGTTGGTGGTAACACTGTACGTTGGACCTCAGATCTGTATTCTTAGTTTACAGTTGTAACCAAAATACATCGAAACCTAACCTAACCTGTCGTAACCTGATCTGACCTAACCTGACTTGTCGTAACCTGATCTGACCTAACCTGACCTAAAAATACACCGAAATCAGAGAGGTCAAGATATAAACATTGACTACGTGATGCTACACTACAAAAACATCCCCCATGTGCAAAAAAAAAAAACACTTATCAGTTAGATCAGGAAGACATAAAATTCATAAAAATAAATAGAGGTTAAAAATACTATTAAAACAATTAACACACAATTACTAGAAGCAACAATCTCATGGTCTGGTCACTGGAGGGGCTCCCGACTCATTCACCTCCTGTGTTTATTTTTACCCGAACTGGAGACGTGAGCAAGTACCTAACTCACTAAACCATTGATACAGAGACGCTCAAACTGTCGTCGGAATTGCACTGACGACGTAACTATAGATGTGTTCTAACGAGGGATATTACACCATTATGCTCAAAACCTCCCAGGAATTATTGTCCCCAAGAGCGAGGCAACATTGACAGCGCAGTTATATATACACTTGCACCAACACAACTACCCAGAGTATCAACAGGTAAAGGTGAATTATGACACCAACGGAGTAAAGGTTGCAAGTGACTCCAAACAGTACACAGCGAACTGTATACGGAGACCTGAGGGGCACATTATACGCTTGGGAAGGTCTATATCGTTATGTGTACCTCCCAAGACTCCTCAAAATGTAATTCTCTCTCTCTCTCTCTCGCTCTCTCTCCTACACACAGGCAGATGCTCGTTAGTAATGATATCAATAAACCAGCACCTCAGGCTGTCATCGTCCTTCCCCCCCTCACCTCCCTTGACTGATCAGCTGATGGTCACCTGGTGGGGCTGGGTCAGTGTCGATGACCTGATCTACCCAGCCACCGTAAAGATCCTTCTCTTCCCTCACCCTATGGGACACCAGCTCACTTGAAACTCTCACAGAGATTCGCGCGTGGCAATGTTTTGGGGCTGTCCACGTCGTTTAGATCAGTCACACCCATACCTGGTAGTCCCGGTGAGTTTCATACAATCTACCGTGTGTGAATGTCAGTCCTCGTCAGTCCTACTGCACTAAACACTGAAAACTTATCCTGACATCGGTGACGACACTAAGCTGACGTTCACAGGTGTTCACTCTCTTCGACAAACTAACACAGACTCGTCATTCTATCAACGTTCACTTTCTCTAATTTGATTAATAATATTTTAACACCTTACCTTTCTCAACTATAATTTCTACCATCAGTTTCACGTTGTAGTTAAGATGAGGCAGTTTGGTTAGGTTAGGTTAGATGAGTATCTTCTACAGACCTCGAACTCAGGTTACATACACGTATTAGTAGCAGCAGCAGTAGTGGTGGCAGCAGCTGGAGGGAGGTGAGGTGTAGCCTACTGTAGGTGCTGCAGGCTTAGCTTAGGATTAAATGGGTTTATCTGCCCTCCTTTGTTTCACTATACACCTCTCTCATCAGCGCCTCCTCTCACTTCCTATTCTTCTCTTTGTTCGCTTATTTGTCCTTGTTCCGTATTAGACGAGGTATTTGTTACAGCGGCGTTTGTCTGGGTTACACCATGGATTATTTCTGTGCTTCTTAACGTAACGATATAATTCTCAATGTAATTTCTATCACTCTGTCGTAAGGTAAATATGGTCGCGTTTATATAGGACTGATGTATGTATGTATGTATGTATGTATGTATGTATGTATGTATGTATGTATGACTAATGTTGTTGTATTTATCACATGCACCCTGCGTCAATTCCACCTCACTAATACCTGTAACACCACCACAACGTCTGCCTGTCTGTCTGTCTGTCTCACCTACAACAACAACAACAACAATTAAAGGAGGGTGAATGTGGTAATAAGTGTGTATATATAAATATTTATAATGAATAAATTTAAGTGTTTAAGTACATGGGATGTAGAAAGGAAATACAGCAATACAAGAGTTAGTTATGGTGCAGATGGAAGGAGGGATGGAAGGGGAGATAGAAGGATGGAAGGAAAGCATAGAAGTGACATAGAAGTAACATACACAACACCAAGGTTTAACGAGTCATAGAAGGGTAGAGATTGATGAAGTAAGAAGATACTTGTCAACTTCGAACACAGAGAGGATTGACTAACTGATGATAGATCTAGGAGCAATTAGTTGACGTGCCCCTTCCACACACAACCTGCTCTCACTCACTGTAATGGGGCCTGTAACTTGTGTATTCAGTTCTTTGGGTATTGAACTGAAACATAAGAACATAAGAAAATAAGGAGTCTGCAATAGGCCGGTTGGCCTGTGCATGGTGTATAGATATGTACATACCAAGATGTGTGAACGCGCCTGACACCAGGACTCTTGTTACCATTCATTGTACCATTTATTCACATGTCTGTATTACTACATATTATTATAGCATGTCTGATGTCCATGCTTATGTCTAATGCCTATGTTCATTTACTATGTCCCGATGTACTATGTCTGTACCGCGCTAGTCGAGTAATTAGAAGACCTCATTTATTGTCCTAGGAATGTCTAGCAACTCCCCTTGCCTGGCTAGCTAATTTCCCTCAGATCGGCCTCGGCCTACCTACGGTCCGGGGTCCCTAGTAATCGCTCCTGTATCGGTTGGCTATCACGCCCAACCTTGTACCACTTATTGAATATACCTACTGCTCGTGCCCTGGAGTTTCAAGAACCTTGTCTAGGATTACATCCACCACACCACATGGCGCAGTTTGAGTAGCTCCAACACGACAGTTTACAAGCCTCAAGAGCCGGCCTCGTCTGTCCCGGCCTCGTCTGTTTCCCGCCCAGAAGATATACTCCACAGTGCCCCTGGATTTAAAGTGCTTTGTGACCTTGTGAAGTGCCCTAAGTGAAGTGCAGTGCCTTTCATGTCTCTTTGCTATGTTTCTGCGGCCCTACAGGTAGCAGACACGCCTTCAGCCCAGTTTCCAAGACAGCACTTCCGGCATACACCCCCCATCCACGGAGGCTCGCAAGCCACTGCCCGCGTCCCCTTACCACTGAGCCAGCTCGCCCGGGCGCGCGGAGGAATACACCGCCGCTAGCCGCCTCCTCTCACTTCACAAATATTACAGTCAGTACTCTTTTACTTGCCAGCCAGTTCCTGCACTTAAGCAAATCCATTGGCGAAAATATAGCACTTCACCTTATTCTCCTTGTCTTTCCCATCGCAACAATACCAAGCACGAGATGTCTGACCACGACGATTTGCTGGGAAATTTATATGAGGATTATGAGGAAGACGACGCCTCACAGACCCTCCCACCCCCCCTCACGCCTCACACGCCGGGCGCGCCAAATTCAAAGGATGGGAGCCAGGATATACGTCGGTTAATCCACTTCCTACAAGTTTCTCAAGAGAAGGAAGCCCAAAGACGTCGATTAGAGGAGGAAAAACGACATCAAGAGGAATTGTCAAGACAGTCAGAGGAATCAGCTTACCGTCTTCAACTTCAACAACAACACCAAGCTGATAACCGCAAATTCCTGGACCTATTGGAATTGCTGGCAACGAGGACGACTTCACCAGCTGCCACAACCAATTCGCCAGCTTCAGCCTCTTCATCTATCCTTCAGACAACGCCCCCTCACACGTCACCTATCTCCCCTAGGTATGCCTCAGTGTCTTCTCCACCACCTGTTCCAGTCTCAACTCTCGTCGACCTCTCCGTGCCTCCTCCACCGCCTGCCGTCTCGAGTACACCCCTGCACAGCAAGTCTTCAGTTCCCAGTCCCCCACCTCTTCAATCTGATGCAACATATCAAGTATACCGTCAATGGCGACGTCGTTTCGAAGACTTTGCTGTTATGTCTGACCTCTACCGAATGCCCCCTCATAAACAACTCATCCAATTAAGATCGTGCATTTCCCTCGATGTTCAACGCCTCCTAGAGCACACGCTAGCCATCCCCCCTGACTCCCCCAGGTCAGTGACAGAGGTTTTAAACGCCTTGCAGAGTCATTTCCGTGGCCTCCGCAATGAAGCTTTGCGTCGTAGGGAACTGCTATCCTGCAAACA
Organism: Homarus americanus; assembly: GCF_018991925.1. NCBI lineage: Eukaryota > Metazoa > Arthropoda > Malacostraca > Decapoda > Nephropidae > Homarus > Homarus americanus. Next base: position 11,337,626 of record NW_024738300.1, on the reverse strand, counting down.
AGCTTCTGGGGAATCATTCTCAGACTTCTATGCACGACTTAAGGACCTAGCAACCGAGGTGGACCTATGTACAGGCGATCCTGTAACCTGTGCTGAGATCCAGCTCAAGATGATCTTGCTGATGGGTGTACGTGACGAGGACCTGCTTCAGAAACTCCTCACCCTCGACGCCGCCTCTTCCCTCACCGACTTCGTCACCTGTTGCAGGTCGTATGAGGCCACAAGAGAGGCTGCCTCAGCTATACACTCATCGCCATCTCAAGTCCACGCCGTCTCCACCTACAAGAGGAATCAACGCCAGATGCAGACGACGTCCTCTCCACAGCCCCCGTCACAGTCACCAGTTTCTTCTCCCGAATCCTGCAGAAACTGTCAGCACCAGCATGGTCCAGGAAAGTGCCCTGCGGCTGATAGTACATGTCGAAACTGTGGGTTTCAAGGCCATTGGCCCCGCACACCTCGATGTCCTGCCAACAAGGCCTCATGCAACGCTTGCAACAAGCAAGGACACTTCGCCAAGTGTTGCAGGTCCACCAAGAAGCCTCCATCTCCAGGTCAAAACGTCTCTTCACAGCCCGACAGAACGTCCACACCACCGTCTCCCAAGAATAACAAAGGATGCCGACGCGTGGATGATACCTCGAGTGACAGGTCCCCCAAGCCCGTCAATGTTCGTCTGTCCTACGGTACCAACTCTTCCAACCTCCTGATGATACCTGACACGGGCGCGGACATCACGGTGATTGGACCAACACACCTGGACGCCCTCAACATCCCCAGGAGTAGCCTGTCACCCACAGCCATGAACGACGTGCTCACAGCGGACGGGTCCCCGATGTCTCCACCTTTGGGTTGCTTCAAGGCAACACTACAGCTCGGTCCCAAGTCTTGCCTTGCCACAGTCCACGTCCATGAGGGCATCCAAACCCCTCTCTTGTCATGTGGCCATTGTCAGGACTTGGCCATCGTCTCATCCGAGTTCCCAAAGCCCATCCTCGCTGTGACACACCTCAACAGGTGTGCAGAGATACCTGTTTCAGCCATGACCACACCTGCTGCCGCCCGGGAGTTCTTTTTTCGTCAGTTCAGCGACGTCCTTGTCTCCAAGCCCGACCTCCAGAAGACGCCGCTCAAGAAGATGACAGGCCCCCCGATGAGAATCCACCTCAAGCCTGGCGCGACGCCTTTCGCCATCCACACACCCAGGCCTATCCCCTTTGCCATACGGGACAAGGTGAAGGCGGAGCTCGATTCTCTGGTGCAGCAGGGGATCATCAGACACGCCGGTGAGGAGCCCTCCGAGTGGTGCCACCCTATGGTCTTGGCACCCAAACCTGTAGGTGTTCGCATCACAGTGGACCTCACCCATCTCAACTCGCAGGTCTCCCGTCCCGCCCATCCATCGCCTACGCCCATCCAAGCAGTCCGCAGCGTCACCCCGTCTGCAAAGTTCTTTACCACGGCGGATGCACTACATGGGTACTGGCAAGTCGACCTGGCGGAAGAAGATCGCCACCTCACTACATTCATCACGCCCCACGGCCGCTTCCAACACTGCCGCGGACCCATGGGCTTCGCAGCAACGGGGGATGCGTACTGCCTCCGTGGGGATATGGCTCTGCAGGGTGTCACCAACTGCGTGAAGGTCGTAGATGACATCCTGCTCTTCGACGATGATCTCCCGGCCCACTTGAACCGAGTTCATCTGATGCTCACAAGATGTCGTGCCCATGGTATCACCCTGAACAAAGATAAATTTGTGGTCGCCGCCCCCCAAGTTAACTACTGCGGCTACAACATCTCGCCAGAGGGGATCTCAGCTGATGAGGAGAAGGTCAAGGCCATCAGGGACTTCCCTACTCCAGCGAACCTGACCGACCTTCGCTCATTTATGGGCCTGGTAAATCAGCTGGCCGACTTCTCCCCTAAAATCGCCACATCAGCCCAACCTCTACGCCCCCTCATGAGCCCCAAGCGCTCCTTCCTCTGGACTCCTGACCACGACCTAGCGTTCAGGAATGTTAAGAAGGCGTTGCTGTCACCACCAGTCCTGGCACCCTTCGACCCGTCCTTACCAGTGGTCCTCCAGACCGACGCCTCCCGTCTATACGGCCTCGGATATGCCCTCCTTCAAGACCACGGCCAGGGTAGACTGTGCTTAGTTCAGTGTGGCTCCAGGTTTTTGACGGACACGGAGACCAGATACGCCACCATTGAACTAGAGATGCTGGCAGTCGCCTGGGCTATGGCCAAGTGCCGCCTTTACCTGTTCGGCCTTGGGCATTTCACCCTCATGACGGACCATCGCCCGCTCATACCCATTCTTAATCACTACACGTTGGACGCCATCGAAAATCCTCGCCTCCAACGTCTCAAAGAGAAGACCGCCCCTTACGTCTTTACAGCTGTGTGGCGCGCCGGGAAGCTTCTGTGCATACCAGACGCCCTCTCCCGAGCCCCTGTTAGTCGCCCCACACCTGAAGATGAAGTCGACTGTACCACGGCCGCTGCTCACGTTCGGTCTTTAGTGACACACACAGCCACTTCTCTTGCTGACAAGACGACGACGACGCCCTCCATCGAAGACGATAGGACTCTCCAGGAGCTTCGCATCGCCGCCGCTCAAGACCCGGCATACGTCCAACTCCTCGACTACGTCTCCGCTGGATTCCCCACCAACCGCTACGACATTCACGCCTCCGCCCTCCCCTTCTGGAAGCTAAGGGATAGCCTCTATGCGGACGGAGAGCTGGTGTTGTACGGCCCCAGGATCGTCGTTCCCGCTGCCCTCCGCCGGCGCACCTTATCCCGCCTCCATGACAGCCACCGCGGCGTTGAAGCCACCAGGCGCAGAGCCCGTCAGACCGTCTTCTGGCCTGGTATTGACGCCGATATTAAGAGCACGGTTGAGGCCTGTGAGCCTTGCCAGCAACTCCAGCCCAGCCAGCAACAAGAGCCGTACCTGTGCAATGACCTCCCAAAGCGGCCCTTTGAGTCCGTGTCCGCCGACTTCTTTAATGTGGCCGGAAAGTCTTTCCTGGTGGTCGCCGACAGGCTCTCTGGATGGCCCGTGGTAGTTCCCTGTGGTCGGGACACCACCTCTTCCAGGGTCATCCGGATGTTTTGTTGCTTCTTCCGGGAAGTCGGAGTGCCTCTCCGCCTCCGAACCGACGGTGGGCCCCCGTTCAATAGCCACGAGTTCAAGAGCTTCGCCGAACGCTGGGGCGTCCACCACATCGTCACCTCCCCTCATTACCCGCAGGCGAATGGCCACGCCGAGGCAGCGGTAAAGTCCGTAAAATACCTCATCCTCAAGACAGCACCGACGGGGAACCTGGACTGCGAGGAGTTCGACAGGGGCCTACTGGAACTCCGTAACACCCCTACCCCTGCCGGACGCTCTCCTGCCCAGGTGTTGTATGGCCGCCCCCTTCGTACTTGTGTGCCTGCCCACCCCCAGTCCTTCTTAGATGAATGGCAGATCAAGGCGGACGAGTGTGACCGCCGTGAGGCTGCCCGGATGGCCCAAGTGACAAGCCACTATGACGCCCAAGCCCGCCCCCTTCCCAGGTTGGCCGTCGGCCAGCAAGTACGAATCCAGGACCCGACGTCACACCGCTGGGACAAGGTTGGGGTCGTCATGGGCCGTGGCGAGCCTCGTTCGTACCAAGTCCGCCTCCCCAGTGGTCGTGTGTGGTGGCGAAACAGACGCCACCTCCGCCCAGTGCCATCCTCTAGTGACGAACCTTCCTCCCCGTCCCCTGTGTCCCCTTGCCCAGACCAGGAACGAAGGTCGTCAGTTGATCCTCCCATTGTCCCTCGCCGCTCCCCCCGACTCATGGAAAAAGAGTCCGTAGCCGCTCGAGATTGCACTACGAGCGTAAAGGGGGAGGGAGGTGTATAGATATGTACATACCAAGATGTGAACACGCCTGACACCAGGACTCTTGTTACCATTCATTGTACCATTTATTCACATGTCTGTATTACTACATATTATTATAGCATGTCTGATGTCCATGCTTATGTCTAATGCCTATGTTCATTTACTATGTCCCGATGTACTATGTCTGTACCGCGCTAGTCGAGTAATTAGAAGACCTCATTTATTGTCCTAGGAATGTCTAGCAACTCCCCTTGCCTGGCTAGCTAATTTCCCTCAGATCGGCCTCGGCCTACCTACGGTCCGGGGTCCCTAGTAATCGCTCCTGTATCGGTTGGCTATCACGCCCAACCTTGTACCACTTATTGAATATACCTACTGCTCGTGCCCTGGAGTTTCAAGAACCTTGTCTAGGATTACATCCACCACACCACACATGGCAGCTCCTGTCGAGAGTTACTACCACTCTCTATCATCCATGAATCTATCTAGCCTCCTTTTGAAACTTTCCAGAGTACTCAGGCCCAGGGTTAAACCACGCCTCTATGTACATTATACACTTACACCACTACACCAGGTCGTTCTATCATCTAGTTACACACGAGCGCTACTTAAACCTCAGTTACACCAGAACACCAACAGTCGTGTAAGAAGATTATCACCCAGCTGACCCGTGGGCGGTAGGCAGGCATTACACCTATGTATACAATAACACCCGTCAACACCCGTATACATGTCACATTATATTCATGAGGACTTTCCCCACACGCTCGGTAATCTGCCCCCCTGACGGATCCCACCACTGTTTCATCAAGTTCCACCCACCATTCATACTGCATCAACCATTGCCTATGAATATTTGAATCTCTTTCAAAAGTGAATTTCACTGATCCAATTAGTTGAAAATATATTGCAATTTATGCTTGGGCTTCGAATACAAGGTTTTCTCTTTGAAATAAAATATATATAACAGCGCAGTTGTCAATTAGTTTCACGGGGTTTTTTTTCCCTCTCGTCCCGCATGTCGTCTCCTGCCTCGTGGTGCCCGCCGCCCCTCGCTCCCTCCACACCAACCATCGCGTAATGTTGCACCACCTAATTTACCTTCACAAATATAAAACAAACATCAAAGGGCAAGTTAGTGCATTACAATAACGAGGCAGAAGAGCACACAGCCAGGCCACGGGATACTGAAATCTAAGTAAAGGAATTATAGGGTCGAGTAGTGGCTGTCTGGTGGCCGGGGTCAAATGAACCAAGACCGTGATACTTACCTTACCTACCTGTGCTCTCTCTCTCTCTCTCTCTCTCTCTCTCTCTCTCTCTCTTCTACTTCTTTCCTATATCTATATTTATTCAGTAATTTATATACTTTTTTTTTCTTTTCACCAATAAATTACTGAATTTAGTAAGGAGAGATGAGTATGAGGAGAGACGAGTATGAGGAGAGATGAGTATGAGGAGAGATGAGTATGAGGAGAGACGAGTATGAGGAGAGATGAGTATGAGGAGAGACGAGTATGGTAGAAGAAACACTGGGTCATCATACTCAAACACACACCCCTTGAGTATGATGACTTAACACCTTGAGTACGATGTGAGGTGTGAGGAGGTTAGTATGACATAAAGTGTGAGGTGTTGGGGGGGGGAACACCTCACCCACCTCCCCCTCACCTCCCCTCCTCCTCCCCCCTCACCCCCCCTCATCCTCACCTCCCCGAGAGACATAAGCTACAAGCATTACTTCATATAGTCTTCCCTAACACTCCCCAACTCCCCTTCCCACATACCATTATCTCCCCTCCTCGTCCTTCCCCACTACCCTTTCCTCTTCCCCTCCCCATCGTCCCTCATTTCCACTCCCTTCCCCCACCCACCTTCACTTCCTCCCTTCCCCCACTTCTTCTTCCCTCACCTCACCTCCCCCCCCCCAGTACCCAGTGTTTGTACAAGTAGTGGACAAACATTATTTTTCATCAGGATCTTTCTTCATTAAACAACGCAAACACCATCCAGGGCTGGGGTGAGGGGAGTGTACTGGGGTGAGGGGAGTATACTAGTGCTGGGGTGAGGGAGGAGGTGAGGGGTGAGGGTGAGGGGACTGGGGTGAGGGAGGTACTGGGGGTGAGGGGAGTGTACTGGGTGAGGGGGTGTACTGGATATAGAGGGCTGACAGCTGTGGGTATGAGCGTGTCACCTATGACAGGAGCATGACACGGAGGGTGGCTGGGGGGAGGGGGGGGGAGGGAGGGGAAGGAGAGGGAGGAGGGTCATACCAGAGTAAACACACAGACAGACAGACAAAGCAAACTCCAATCAATTTGTCTCGGCTGGATGTAATGTGGGATGGTGGGTGTTGGGAGTCCTAGGGGGGGTGTAGGTGGGTGTTGGGTGTGTCCTAGGATGGTGTACGTAGGGTGTTGGGTGTCCTAGGATGGGTGTTGGGTGTTGGGTGTCCTAGGGTGGGTATAAAAGGGCCAGTAGTATCCTAGAATGGGTAGTGTGTGTCTTAGGGTGGGTGTTGGGTGTCCTAAAATGGGTGTAAAGGAAATAGGGTGTACTGAGGTGTATCCCAAGGTGGGGGGGGAGGTGGGGAGGGGGAGGTGTAAAGACTGATAGGGGAGGGGGGAATATCTATGTAAATTAAATTCCAAATTGATTCTTTATACTGAAGGAAGAAGGAGTGAGAAGAGAGTAAAACCTGGTTAATTCTCCCCCTAGTGTAGACATAGGGGAGGTCATCACCTACTGGGGGGTGATGAGGGGGAGGGGTGATGAGGGGAGGGATGATGAGGGGGGAGGGTGATGAGGGAGGGATGATGGGGAGGGATGATGAGGGGAGGGGTTGATGAGGGGGAGAGGGTGATGAGGTGGGAGAGGGTGATGAGGGGGGTGTGATGTAGGGGAAGGGGTGATGAATAGGTGGTGATGGGGAGATGGTAATGAGAGGGACAGAGGAAGGGGTTGATTATGAAGAGGAGAGGAGTAGGGGAAACTTACATCACACTTAATACAACAACACTTCCTTACTGCAACACGTATTAGTATGACTCAATAACTCACACTGACACTCTCTCTGTTTTTACTATCATACTAACGCTGATTTATATCGTTATCTCTTCACACAACACAAAAGCAATACTTCTCCTTGTCTCTACCGATTATAAAAAAAAAAAGATCAATGTGTTGCTGACGGTGTAATAAATAATACACACGGGGAAATACATTGAAAAAAAAATTATCCTTAAACAACTATAAATGATTAGGCAGAAGAGGTGAATCCAAACATAGGTCATAGAGCATCACGTTGAGATAAACACACACACACACACACACACACACACACACACACACCGCCACAGCAGTACCAGGTCAGCATAGAGCACATGTTACACTGGAGCCGAATCTAAATTTTACGCTCAGTGGTCACCAACTTGGCCCAGACAAAGGCGGCATGCCAGTCTCACTTTATTGGGTCTCGCGCCGAATTCTGACTTGTAAGTTTTTTGGGTTTTTTTTATCGGTTTATTCACTACCATTGACTTGTTATGGTTTTATCATCGTGGGTTTATAAATTCCGGTTTTATTTATGTTTTTTTTCTAATAATAATATTTAACTTCCTCTTAATTCTCAGTTTGCATCACATTTATTCATCATTTTTTGCCTCCATAATTATCAGTCATTTGGGTCATTATCATTCTCATTTTCTCAGCTGATTACGTATTTATTTTCTTTCCGGGGGAGGGGAGAAGGAGGGGAAGGGGAGGGAAATGAGAGAGGGAAGAGGAAGAGGGAGGGGAAGGGGCATAAAGGATTGACATATAAAGATTGAAAGATAAGAGATGATAGATAAGACAGATAAAAGACAATGGAGAGATGATTGATAGATGAGAGAGAGAGAGAGAGAGAGACTGCTCCTTTGTATATCCTATTTCTTCCTGTTTTCTTAGGTTCTTTCCTCTCAACGTTTCCCAACCTTGTTACACACACACACACACACACACACACATCCAGCCCATACGTGCACGAACTGATCGCTATAAGAACAGCCCAGTCCCAACCATTGTAAAAATTATCAATAACTTGTAATAAATCAGTGTATTCACTCCCAGTAAACACTGCTCCTTACACTGTCACTGTGTTGAAATGAACTGTAGTTTGAGCTTTTCCACATCTAGTTATTATATATCTTATTTGTGTCACTTATGTTACTTGTATATTATTTGTAATTCGTAACCCATTCCCCAAATATGTAACTGTATATTTTCAGCCTTCTGGCTGCCAAGCTCTTTCAATAAACCGTTAATTATTATTATTATTATTATTATTATTACACACACACACACACACACAGTTTGTATATTTTCAGCCACCGGCTGCAACTCCATTAATAAACCGTTTATTATTATTATTATTATTACACACAAACTGGTCCCTTTAAAAGTATCTTGTTATTTTAAGTGACAGTCCATCGTGTCCACCTTAGGTCAGGTCAGGTCAGGTTAGGTTATGACACTCGAGCTACTCTCCTACACCCGACACACACATCATCGAACCTGTGTGAGTAACATTTCCTCACCCCTCCCACTCCCACTCAGCCACCAGCCAATAACCCGCCAGGATGAAGACACTGCCTCACTCCCCACTTGAAATGCGCGTGAAATCGTTCCCCCAGTTTAATAGGGGCGCGAATTTGTTGCATGTGGAAAGTCTTTTTACCAATCTGGGCCAATTTGTGTCCCGTTGTCGGCGACCATTTGAATATGAAAGAGCCAGTCACGTGACCCGGTTGGGGTGAGCGGGGAGCTGTGATTGGTCGACTGGGAGCCGTTTGGCTTTGATGGATGCCCATTAAAACTACCACGACGGTCGTTAGTTGGGATTTGCGGCCGTTAACATCGAGGACCAACATTTGTACCTCCACACACTGTAAAAATTAAGAATTAGTTGTGAAGATTTTGTTTACAGTGTGTGAGCTGCGGGATACCTTGAAGAGAGCCTCCTATAGGGGTAAACTTTCTTATAATAAATAAACCACATACAGCAACCATAACAACAACAACAACAACAACAACAACAACAACAAAAATAACAACAACAACAACAACAACAGCAATAATAAAAATAATAATTAATATTTCCATTCCTTATCATTACTATTATTACCATATATCACCATTATCATCATAACTAGTAAACAGACGACATAACTCAGATAAGGATAGTAGGAGGGAGACGGGAAGACCAAGAAGAAGATGAAAGGATGCGTGAAGGACTCGGCAGTGTGCGTGAAGGAGTGGATAGCAAGGCGAGGAGAGATTTGCTGGCGAAAGGTAACGAGTGGAGGAGAAGGTGGAAGGCAGATGTGAGGCCTTGTTGTAGAGGCCGCATGAACATACACAGGTGACAGGAATTTATCTCATTAAGGGTTGCCATACGGTGATATATAACCAGGTAAGCCAGAGTAACTAGTCTTGAGTGACGTTACCTAAGGTGTTATTGAAACTGAGTGACAGTACCTGAGATGTCACTGATACTGAGTGACGTCACCTATGGTGTTACTGAAACTGAGTGACGTTACTTAAGGTGTTACTGAAACTGAGTGACGTTACTTAAGGTGTTACTGAAACTGAGTGACGTTACTTAAGGTGTTACTGAAACTGAGGTTTGAGGATATGTGGATAAGCGGATAATCTAAAAAAAAACTAAATGGATGTTTACTCAGGATAATCTCTTTCAGGTTGTCAATATAATCGAATAAAACTCCGGATAGTTACAGGATGAACAAATAACCGAATATCGTATTGAGATATCCGAACATTACGGATAAATGACATGAACGTTGACTGACATGCGGATATTCGCGTCTTTTATAGTTTTAAGTACAATTACAACGAGAGAGAGAGAGAGAGAGAGAGAGAGAGAGAGAGAGAGAGAGAGAGAGAGAGAGAGAGACTATATGTATGTGTATCAACGTATAAAAACAACATGAATTATTTGTTTTTCAGGGAGGGACACGCGAGCTACCAACGAGGAAAGGTCCAATTAAAACACCGAAGGTAAAAGCATAGACAAGCTAACCCGGAAGCCGACCCCCAAGCGCCACCCATCACAAGTGGCGGTTGGTTGCGTGTATGTGTACTGTGTATTGCGTGTATGTGTACTGTGTATGTGTAGTGTATGTGGTACTGTCGACTAGTTACAACCACTACATTGCGGTATTGTTGTTTAGAAACCTAACCTAACCTAACCAAACTGGACAGATGTGGAATATTAGTTAGTGATGTTTTCTTTGATTATTATAAGATTGCGTCTCATAAAGGTCAAGTGCCGTCGTTGTGTGTGTGTGTGTGTGTGTGTGTGTGTGTGTGTGTGTGTGTGTGTGTGTGTGTGTTTAAATGAGACTTTTTTATCGTATATTTTTTTTAGTGCAATATCAGGATTTAACACCTATCAGAAAACACTTACCAACACACGGAACACTTGACAATCAGAACATCAGAAGCGAATACACAAGTTAAATATTCTCTTGAACAAATAAAAGCAAACTGGGGCACAAAAATCACGAATTTTTTTATATGTATAATATATCCTCCTAAAAAAATATATATATATTGAAATTCCTACATAAAATATACTTTTTTATCGTAATCTTTAATATACCTATCATGCCAAGGTTGCCAATCAGGATTTAAGAGAGGCGTGTGTGTAGCAGCGAAATAATCTGATGGTATCACGCCGGGGTGAACAAAAGGTGGCGGAATTATTTCATCAACAATGGTGTGAACAATCTGATAAAGGAGAGGGCAGAGAGGGGAGAGAGGGAGAGAGAGGGAGAGAGAACTGGGATGGACGAGGGAGAGGCAGCAAAGGAGAGACGATCACAACCCCCCCCACCCCTTTCTCCTCCCCCCCAAAAAAAATTGGTTGGGAAGTAAAGCGAATTAGACATTGGATTAGAGAGAGAGAGAGTTAGCAAGTGAGTGATTGAGAAGGATAGAGTGAGTGTGTGAGAGAGAGAAAGAGAGAGAGAGAGAGAGCTAGGGAGGGAGAAAGAGAGAGAGAAACGATGTGGAAGATAAGAAAGGGAATTAGACTCAGTTAAGCGAATAAAAATTTAATCGACAAATCAGAAAATCGATACTGAGAGAGAGTCCCTTAGCTTTGACCACTTTACCCTAACAAAGAACAAATAAATAGTTTCCCCTGATTACTCTCCACCAATAGGCTAGGCCGACCCACGGATAGTTTTACCATCGGATAGTATGTACGTATTACCTTATCAAGTGCTGTAAGAGAGAGAGAGACAGCTATAGTCCTCCACTCCGGCTAAGAATCGAACCCTGGACGCTTGAATTGTGAGGCTAATGCTCTCTACCACTGAGCTATAGGCCGTCATTATCTTCCTTACTCTGTTTCTCATTTAACCTAACCTGACCTGACCTGACCTAACCTAATTTAACCTGACCTGACCTAACTAAACTTGACCTGACCTGACCTAACCTAACTTAACCTGACCTAATCAAACCTAACCTGACCTGACCTGACCTAACCTGGCAGCTCCTTAAACATAAGAACATAAGCAAATAAGGAGTCTGCAATAGGCCGGTTGGCGTGTGCATGGCAGCTCCTGTCGAGAGTTACTACCACTCTCTATCATCCATGAATGTACCTGCTAATTAGTCATTCATTCAGAGGCTCCTACCACTCAGTCAGTCAGCCAGTCACTCACTCACACAGTCACTAATAACTAGCCAACGCGTAGTACCCTTACTATCAAACATACACAACACAACACAACACAACACACCTACACTCGCCACTAACCAACACAACTCAAGATAAGACAAGACAACACACCTACACTACACTCGCCACTAACACAACACAATACTCGCCACTAACACAACACAATACTCGCCACTAACACAACACAATACTCGCCACTAACACAACACAATACTCGCCACTAACACAACACAGCCATAACACACACACAGCGAGAGGGACCCGGCTTATCTAACAGAAACACCCAACACGATAATCACAGAGTCAGGCCAGGGCGACACACACACACTCCTCCCCTTCACCAATATTTTCACAATTTGGTGCTCCATTGTTTCGTGTGTGGAGTGAAGGTGGCCGATGCGATTAAAATTTACCAATGGAATAAAATCGTAAATCAGTCGTTCGGCTGTCGGTGTACGATGCTTCCTGGTGGACGTCTGGCCTAGTAGTAGTAGTCAGGGCTGTGGAGTCGGAGTCGGAGTCGAGGAGTCGGAGGAAATTTCGGCTTGTGGAGTCGGAGTCGGAGTCGGTAAAATTGTCCAGACTCCGACTCCGACTGAAGCTATTCTGTTCCTAAGAACAAATATATGAACTCAGGCATATTCATTGCAGTGATTCCACTGATCCCACTAATTTTCTTAAATTATTAAAAGAATTTATTTCCATTTTATAAGCATTATTATGAATTTATTGTAGCAGGCACAGTATAGCACTATAATTTTGGACGATAGTCTCTTCTTTACCATTTGAAATTTTGAATTATATCAAATTTTGTTTCGTTGAAAACTGCACAGAGGCTCTCAGCTACAAAACAATTAGCTACAACCTGTTTTTGGTGAGATTAAGGCAAATTTAATTTAATAACTTAATCATGTAAGGTTTATCCATTTTCCTTAATAAGGTATTCATTTCTTTAATGTACATAAATATATAACTTTACTTTAAAAGGAATTGTAGGATCATCATTTAGATCCACATCAGATTATGAGCTTAAACAAAATTCATATGCTGAGATCGAACTTTTAGATATACATGTAAATGGTGTTTTCTAGTTAATATCTTGAATTCTTAATAAATTTATTTTTCTTTTGATTGAAACTTTGAAAGTCAAGCCTATCATCTTTTTGTAGTTCTTAAATATCGTCCAGATCATTAATAAAGCTGTAGCAGTATAGCCACGGTGTTTTACTTTTTACCTATGCAGGTTACAACATACAAATTACAATTAGGATGGTAGAAATAGTTGTTACAAATAGGCCAAGGAGTCGGAGTCGGAAGCATAAAAATTTGAGGAGTCGGAGTCGGAGTCGAAGGTTTTGTCTTCGACTCCACAGCCCTGGACTAGTAGTAGTAGTAGGTGGAGGAGGAGGGGGGTGAAAGAGGAAGGGGTGGAGAAGGAGGTTGTGGGAGTTAAAGTCGTAGGAAGTAGTTGTGTGGGTAGGGGGTGGTGTGGAGATAGTGTGGGTAGGGGGCAGTGTGGAGATAGTGTGGGTAGGGGTGGAGGAGACGAGACATTTACACAGGTGCCAACAAAAACAGAATAAAAACATCTCTTAATTAACCTGCCGGAGACACCTGAAGGCGTGGCTCAGGTGTGGCCACCAACCACCATCACCACCATCACCACCACCACAATCCTCACTCTGCAGTTTCTCCTTCAAATAATTCAATTACTCAGTTCTATGGCCTCAAGACGGTGGACACATTTGGACATCGCTGATCTAAGCACGATGTGTGTGTGTGTGTGTCTAACTGATAGATGAGAATTTTATTAATTTTTCTTGTAATTTGGCCTCGGACAGCAGCTAGTTTATTGTACACCCCATACTCATCCTGCGAACAGTAGCGCAAAAAGGATCACAGAGCAGAGGCCACAAAGGGTGTTTATCACATCCCAGTGGTCAGGATATTGTGGCGTTGATGTTACCGATTATTTCCAGTACATTTTATGTTTAATTTGGTGCATACTGTAGAAGTTTACTGAGTTCCTCGGTGCGAAACATTGATAGGCTGTGTCATTGCATATATAGTTCTATTTTCTTCAATCTAAGACATACTGTTACAGTGTGTGGGCGTTTAGTTTTGTTCAAATGTGCGCGAGTGGGATACTGTCAGAGGTACAGTCCCCTTCACTAGTGCGTTTACAGGGGCTCGTCAGGTTTGGTGCAGTGTGGTAACCCTGTCAGTTTGTTTACATTCGACAGAAGAAAACTGGCAATAGTAAACATATTATGGAATAAAATTAAAACAATATTAAAACAAATATCTCAATGATAATGAGTTGAGGAATGTTTATATAACGAGCCCCTGTAAATGCACTAGTGAAGGGGACTGTACCTTGGTATAATGGTTACAACATCTTGTAAACTATTGATCTTGTTAGAGCCTGGCTTAACTTGCTGTGATTCTGTCCAGTACTGAATTTCTAAACCCGTGTGGCGCACACGCACACACACACACACACACACACACACACACACACACACACACACACACACACACACCATTATCAAAACACCATCACCATATCAACAAAACATCCACACGTCGCCTCAAACACACACCCAGACTAACGAGAGCCCCTATAGCCTTCGTCTTAATGGTATTAGAGAGTGTGTGTGTGTGTGTGTGTGTGTGTGTGTGTGTATGAGCGCCAATGTGAACGTCTGTGTGTACGAGCGCGTGTATGAGGGCGTGTGTACATCATCATATAAACACACTAGCGCAATTAATTCATTTTTCAAGACAACGTAAGCTGGTCGCTGACGGAGGGAGATGCATTCACTACCATTCTACCTTTTGTGTCCAAACTTCAAACACGAGGCGACAAAACTCCCAAACTCCGATATGAATCAGTTCCCAGCGCGGCTCCGCTCTCTCCAGTCAACGGCCGCCAGTTATTCCAGTCAAAAGAGAATTCCCGGTTATTGGAATTCCTGTGCGGGAGAAACACGCGTCCTGTGGCGAGCTGCGTGTGAGGCCGCATACCTGCCACTCAGAGGAGGGAGGGGGGAGGGGGTAGTAAGGGGTATTATGGGGGGTAGACTTTCAACAGGGAGGGGGGTTATGAGGGAGGGGGGGAGCAGGAAGGGGTATTGGGGAGTGTAGCCTTTCAACATAGCTGGTCATGAGGGAGGGAGAGGAGCACCATTGCACCAGGCTAGTAAGTAGTACGTTGGAATAAATAGCCAATCCTAGTTATTGTTTTTGATCGGGAAGAAGACGAGAAAATCCCACGAAAACACGACCTAAGAAATCTACCATAAATAGCATTCATGACGGGGGACAACTATATGATCAAGCCAACACACTCAGGAGCTTCAAGTCATCTCATAATACGGCCATTGTTCCTGAGCGTCCTACCAACTCCATAATCTATTTGCTTATTATCTTTACTCCCTCTCCCCCCCCTCCCCTCCCTCCCCCTCCCTCCCTCCCTCCCTCCCCCTTCCCCCAGTCTTGTGTAAAAGGGAGGAATCTGGTTACTGAATCATCTCACTGGGGAAGATCATCACAGTAACGGGTTAAGCTATACATGGATTAAATACAGGGATTAAGGCTGATTATTATTGCCCTTGTCTGTTGTTCACTCGTTATTAATTAAAATCCTAACATTTTCATCAAGAGATTAATATTACACTCAGTAAACACAAGGTCGTGGTATGTGCAGTGAATATTAATTACTATCATCAAATCCTGACAAAATTTAAACGTAAAATTTCACACACACACACACACACACACACACACGGAAACCAATAAAGGACTTTAATAGTTAACTGTACGTAAACTCGTCTGAAGAAGAAAATAATAATAATAATAAATAGATCACGGGACAAACACTGGGCAGAGAAGGATGTAGTTCTAAAGGTCTCAATGTTTTATGTAATAGCGTCACCAACAAGGTCGTCACCCCCTCAGTAACAAGACCAAACATCAATTTATAACTATCAGGTGTGTTAACTAATGTCTTGCCCTCTAATGACTACATACAGTTGACCTTTGACCCCAAATTGAGGGTTTTTTTTGGTATCAACAAGCAGCACACTATTGAGAAATCGCTTACTCACTCACTGACTCATTCACTCACTCACTCACAGTCTCACTCACTCACTCACTCACAGTCTCACTCACTCACTCACTCACTCACAGTCTCACTCACTCACTCACTCACTGACTCATTCACTCACTCACTCACAGTCTCACTCACTCACTCACTCACAGTCTCACTCACTCACTCACTCAAACACGGCGAAGGAGATAACACATTTACACTTGTTTTAAATTACACCCAAAAATACAACAAATTTATGAATCAGGAAAATACAGTAGACATTAATTTCCCCCTTGTAGATGTAGAGCTTAACGGCATGTATTATTGTAGCTTCCCCCAACACCATCTACAAAAAAAAAACATTAATATTTCACTACAATATTATCAGCGTTAAGTAATTTCCCCCTCATTCCCCTCTCACTCCCCCTCATTCCCCTCTCACTCCCCCTCATTCCCCTCTCACTCCCTCTCTGGACGGTCAACAACCATCACCTCTCCTCATCCCTTACGATCCGCGATATTGAAATTCCGTGAGCGTGTCTGCGGCTGCGACGGCGGCTGCGGCACCGACAGTAACACCAGGGAGATATGGCCACGAGAGGGGACACACCCGATTTGGGATTTTTTTTTCAGGGGGTGGAGTGAGGGGTTGAGGGAGGAAGGGGGGAGGGAAGGAGGGGATTGAGGGGGGAGAGAGGGGGGGAGAGAGAGAGTCTTTGTCTACTTTAATCAGATTACTGGCTCGGAAATCGTGAGAATATTAAGTATTTTTTTTTTGGTTGTGTTCAGGAGCACCAGAGTGAGGCTATACCAGGGTGTCTCCTACGCCTCCATGATTCATTGTTTACATAACTTGATGCTGTACTGACATGTCTTTACACATCTCTCTCTTACTGACTGACTGACTGACTGATTGACTGACTGACCCACCCCCTCCTCTCTCTCTCTCTCTCTCTCTCTTCTTTGTTGTCATTTTAGTGATCTTATTTGATACAACGAAACAACAGGTAGTGACCGTGTTCATTTCTTGTCTAGCTTGTTCGGGTATCAACTCTTTAAGGTATAATCATAATAATCTGTCGTAATAATTGTAATAATAATATCAAGTGAGAAGGTGTAATAATAATAGTAAAATATGTAAGAAAATGTAACTAATAGGTTTGAGAAATATAGTAATATTAATAATAGACCAGAAAAATCTACTAACAAACGATCTGAGAAAATTCAATAGACGTAATAGATATCAGAACATATAATAACAACGATAGACTCGAGAAAATGCAATGATAAAGAATAAGAGAGATGATAAATAGACGTAAAGCAACAACTCCAATATTAACAACAAGCAATAGATAATAAGACTGACCACAACACCTTCCATCTGACCTCCTGACCTGACCTTACGACCCCAGGGAGCGAGGTGAGAGACCAGGCAAGGACCTCAGTGCCACCTGGAGGTTCCCGAGGCACAAAAACCACGAGGCCGGGGGGGGAAAAAAAAGTTCTCGTGTTCATCCCGGAGCGTCAGGTGGCGGAGACGAGGAGGAGCGCCCCCTCGCATACGGTTTTAACCCCTGGCGGTTTTTCTGGCAGGAGGGAAGGTGAAATATACGCGTCTTAGTGGAGGAGGAGGAGGAGGAGGAGGAGGGGGAAGAGAAGGAGGATGAGGATGAGGAAGAGAAGGAGGAGGAGAAGGAAGGGTCATCATCCTCCTCCATTACCTCCCTCTACCTAGTTACCTGGTTGGCGGGGTGAAGGTAAATATTGGGAAGGGATGTAAATGACTAAATTAATGGTCGTACCAGGTGTGTACATGGAAGCGTCCACACACACACACACACACACACACACACACACACACTAAAAACCATCCTAGTCGCCTTTAGGAAGAGTAAAAATGGGGCTCACTTATGTCCAGATTATTAAGGGACTGTGATGGCCCAGGGTGACATAGCATAGAGAGTCAGACGGAGGGGGAGTGGGGGAAAGGGGGACAAGTGAAAAGAAGGAACTAGAATAGAGGAAAAGTCAGAGAGAGAGAGAGAGAGAGAGAGAGAGAGACGAATAAATAGAAAGAAAGAGAAAAAAGAGAATCAGGAAGAAATACGAGAACAAAGACACACATACAACAAAAATAGAAAGAGGAAACAGAAAAAGAGAAGAGGAAAGGGAGAAAACGAAGAAGAGGAGGGAACCGGGACGGGAGCGAGAAACCTAATCTTCTAGTAGGCCTCATCTCCCCTAATCCAAAGGCCAGCCTATGTACAGTCCCGTTCACTAGTGCGTTTACAGGGGCTCGTCATATAGCCTATGTACAGTCCCCTTCACTAGTACGTTTACAGGGGCTCGTCATATAGCCTATGTACAGTCCCCTTCACTAGTACGTTTACAGGGGCTCGTCATATAGCCAAGGTACAGTCCCCTTCACTAGTACGTTTACAGGGGCTCGTCATATAGCCTATGTACAGTCCCCTTCACTAGTACGTTTACAGGGGCTCGTCATATAGCCAAGGTACAGTCCCCTTCACTAGTACGTTTACAGGGGCTCGTTACATAAACATTCCACAAATCATTATCATTGAGATATTTGTTTTAATATTGTTTTAATTTTATTCCATAATATGTTTACTATTGTGAGTTTCCTTCTAACGAATGTAAACAAACACAGGGTTACCACACTGCACACAACCTGTCGAGCCCCTGTAAACGCACTAGTGAAGGGGACTGTGCCTTATTATTTCACCAGCCACTAACAGACAGACAGATAGATAGATAGATAGATAGATATATAGACAGATATAGACAGACAGACACGAGCAGACATCAGTGAGGCGCTATAGAACACCCTGCCAGCCATCAAACCGGTTACAGACTAATAAACCGGTTAGGTTAGGTTACGATAAATTAACTCACGGTTGACTTAACTTACTGCAGTTAATGGAAATAAATTTCTATCACAATGTCATTATTACATTCATAGATAACTCAGATTAGATTAGGTTAGGTTAGGTTAGGTTACATTTTAAAAAGGTAATTAAATTGAAACCCTGAAAACACTAATTACATTTTCAAGTTTGTTATTACGTGTTGATGAGTAATTACTGTACATTTAAGTGTAATTATTATCTAAGTTATGTAATAAGTTTAATTATTATAAGTTTGATGTTATCTTCAAGGGAATAATTACTTGTTTTATATTACATTTAAAGCCGTTGTAATATTATAAGGGGAGGTGAGACAAGCAGGTAAGGTAAGCAGGTGAGACAAGCAGGTAAGGTAAGCAGGTGAGACAAGCAGGTAAGTTACACCTCACACATCTGTCCTCACACCTGACACATCTCTCCTCACACCTGACACATCTCTCCTAGGTACACACATCATCTTAACACCCTCACTGATTAGAAGCTACTCGAGAGAGAGAGAGAGAGAGAGAGAGAGAGAGAGAGAGAGAGAGAGAGAGAGAGAGATTTGATGATCTGGTGTCCGCAACAGCAGGGGTAAGGAGGAGGGGGGAGAGGAGGAGGGAGAAGGTAGGAGGAAGGGGGGGGATGTGGCACGTGGCATCTTCCAGGTTGTCACGACTCTGACAACAAGAATGACAAAGGCCGTGACAAGAGCAAAGAACCCTCATTGATGCCCCCTGGTCTAGCCCCCCTTAGGATCGGCCCCCGATCTGTCTCTCCCCTGGGTCTGTCTCTCCCCCTCGCCCCCCGGGGTACACAGACCAGATAGAACCCGCAGAGACAAAACTCCATTGAGGATGAGAGATTAATTTCAGGCCTGAGTAACAACCAATAGAAGTGATGCTGTCGACAGATGTGTGGTTCAGATGGTGGTAGTGGTGGTGGTGGTGGTGGTGGTAGTACTGGTTATACGTGATGATGCTGGTAGTAGTTATAGTGATGGTGGTTGTGGTGGTGGTGGTAGTACTGGTTATACGTGATGATGCTGGTAGTAGTTATAGTACTGGTGGTGGTGGTGGTGGTGGTAGTACTGGTTATACGTGATGATGCTGGTAGTAGTTATAGTGATGGTGGTTGTGGTGGTGGTGGTAGTACTGGTTATACGTGATGATGCTGGTAGTAGTTATAGTACTGGGTGGTGATTGTGGTGGTAATTATTGTTACGGTGATAGTTGTTAATGTGATGATGTAAGTGTGTGTGTGTGTGTGTGTACGTCAACATCCCAGGTGTGTACAGGTGTTAAGTACACATAGATAAACAATACCTTTACATACCTCCCACCCCCCCCCCATACCTCACTTCACCCCCTCACCTCATCCCATCACCTCGCCTCACCCCATCACCTCAAGAAGCGTATGGGGTGCACAATAAACTAGCCGCTGTAAGTGGGGGAGGGGGGGGGGACCTAAAACAAAATCAAGACAACACTGGGCCTTCCTTCCCCCAACTGAGTGACTGACAGACTAACAGGACCGAATTACAGTCACAAAACGTACAGTCACAGTCAGTCCTCCTCTCTTAAACCTAACCTAACCTAACCTGAGAGAATTTGGACCCGTATAAAAATAGTCTGGCCACACTATCAAGCAGTCACTGCCTGTCACACCGTCCGGTACCGTTGCGTCTGCCTGCACGGGCAATCACAGCTCCAGACGTCACCACAACACCACACATCTATCTGGACAATCACGGTACAGAACACCACCACGTCATTACACAGCCAACCAGTTATAGTGTCTAATGTTTCTACGTCATCACACAACTGAGCAATCACAACTGCTACATCAACACGTCATTACACAGTTAGCCAGTTATAGTGTCTAATGTTTCTACGTCATCACACAACTGAGCAATCACAACTGCTACATCACACGTCATTACACAGTCAGCCAATCACAAGGACCAACAAGATAACGTCAGTACCTGGCTGTATAATCACATTACCATCAACATATCATAACACATACTAGCAATCACAATATAAAGCAAAGTAACATCATGACACAATCGACCAATCACAATATAAAACAACGTTACCTATTTACACATCCGGCCAATCACAATAAAGAACAACATTACGTCATTACAAAGTCAACCAATCGCACTATAAAGCAACGCCACGTCATTATAAAGTCAGCCAATCACAATATAAAACAACACTACGTCATGACAGTCGACCAATCTTAGAAACATAAGAGAGTCCTACAATGATTTTGGAGTCAGTCACGAGTCTTATTTACAGGTGAAAGAGCATACTAATTAACCTTTGAGTTCTCACCTTGATGCAACTATGAACGTATTTTGAACATTAAACAAATACACTAAAATTAAATTCTTAAAACTTTTTTATTCCCAAGTTGCAATTATATTATTATTAAGGTAGAAAACAACACAAAGATATTGTCATCAAAATACTATTAATTTTTAACTCTAATACTAATTGATGGACCCAGAGCCCCGCCCACTGAATCATTAGCCAATCACATCACTTGATTTCGACACACCTGGCTCCACCCACTTAGGTCTAGCTTGACAAGGGATAAACTCTCCCTCACGACCCATGAGTTAGGTTAGGTTAGGACTTTTTCAGTATAATTTCCATTGATTAATATACTATACTGACCTGCTACTTATACTGTTATATTTTCTCCCTTAGCAAGAAGCAACACAGTGTAGAATATAATGACTCTTTAGAGGCTGATGATAAACTTATTACACGTAGACACAGACGCCGATGGCACAGGAATTAACTAACACGAAGAGAAAAAATATATTGCTTTAGCCTTATGCTATCTTTCACCCCATAAATTTTACCTCAGAGGAATTTTATGGTTAAGACAATACCAAAGACAATATTTTAAGATCGGGGAACTACTTTACGAGTTCAGGTGAGTTAATGAGTTTCCAGAAGACAGGTGTTAAGATATTTGTTGTTGAAAGAAAAGATCCACAGGTATATCAAGGTACAATCAGTCCCCTTCACTAGTGCGTTTACAGGGGCTCGTCAGGTTTGGTGCAGTGTGGTAACCCTGTCAGTTTGTTTACATTCGACGGAAGGAAACTCACAATAGTAAACATATTATGGAATCAAATTAAAACAATATTAAAACAAATATCTCAATGATAATGATTTGAGGAATGTTTATATAACGAGCCCCTGTAAACGCACTAGTGAAGGGGACTGGACATATAACCTGACGAGCCCCTGTAAACGCACTAGTGAAGGGGACTGTACATATAACCTGACGAGCCCCTGTAAACGCACTAGTGAAGGGGACTGGACATATAACCTGACGAGCCCCTGTAAACGCACTAGTGAAGGGGACTGTACAATGGCACGTACGCTATAACGCTCTTTCCAGACAGTGGCAGGTCAGCTCAGGAGACGCACGGACCCAAATTTGAATACAATGGTTTGGCTGCCATATTTAAGACTGTTTATCACCGCACTTCCTTTATCATGAATTATTGAAGCTGTCTGGGTACAATTGTCTTGATGTTTATGTAGCTAAAGATGACCTAACGTAACCTAACCTTGTCAAGTTAGTTTAGGTTAGGCTGGGTCAGATCAAGTCATGTTAGTCAAGGGCATATCAGGTTATATCATGTTAGGTTAGGTTAGGTTATAGTAAGGTGACGGTCAGCGTCATCCTGGCCAGACCTTATAGGGGCAAACACACAAGACTGGACTAAAGGAGAGTTTTTTGGCGATGGAAGAGACAGAGAGACAGACAGACTCTCTCTCTCTCTCTCTCTCTCTCTCTCTCTCTCTCTCTCTCTCTCTCTCTCTCTCTCTCAAGGAAGGGTCTCGTTGTATAGTTAATTAACAAGACGTGAACAGGTATACGAACTAGAATTCTGTATATATTGTTTTTACATGTTGACAGTGTCCAGCTTATATGTAAACGTGTATATAGTTGATTTGCACAAAAAAAAAAATATATATATATAGAAAATGTGTGTACCGTTGTTGCTGCGGTATTTTTTTTATAGTGGAATTTTAACAGGGGAAAAAATATCATCATGGAATTACTATTTTTTTATGATTAAATAATTCATAAATGGTTATAAGCAGCCTTTTGGGTGGGTGGGGGGGAGGAGTGGTTCTTTTGACACATTATATGAGTTTTTACACAAGCCTCACTGATGTGTGTGTGTGTATAGTTGTTCTTTATGTTGATGACGAGGAAGTTAGGTAGTGGTGGTAGTGTGGTAGTGGTGGTAGTGGTGGTAGTGGTGGTAGTGTGGTAGTGGTAGTGGTGGTGATGGGATATTAAAGTGAAGGCCTATGTGTTAGTTACCCCTCACTCGTGAAACACTCATCATTAATAAATTGTGTTGTAAGATCTTTTTATGTTGTGTTGTCTGGTGTTTCTTAGCTATGAAACACTGAGAGAGAGAGAGAGAGAGAGAGAGAGAGAGAGAGAGAGAGAGAGAGAGAGAGAGAGAGAGAGAGAGAGAGAGAGACAATGAAAAAGAATGAGAGGGTGATAGATAAAGACAATACGAGAGAGAGAGAGAGAGAGAGTGACTGATTGTGAATGTCAGGAGGGCTACACGTCCACGGCACCACATTAAAAACATATGCTTATGCTATCTCCGCCACCAGACAATACCGCAGGAAGGACAATGGTTAAATAATTCGCTGACAGAGCCTCGACAAAGACAGATCAGCGGTGCATCGTCCGGGTTGTCAATCACTTATTATCATAGAGTGTGCATCACCCCTCTCCTCCCTCCCTCCTGCTGTCCCCCAGGTGTTGACTATCCATCACCTTATTACTACTACTACTACTACTACGACACTGCTTCTGATACTACTACTATTTCCAATATTGCTACTTTTTCTTACTGCTACTATCCCTCCTGCTTTACATTACTCATTCTGCTTCTGCTGCTTACCACTACTACTACTACTACTACTACTACTACTACTACTACTACTACTACTTACTACTACATACCAATAACTCTCACCCCCACCTCCCGCGCGCGATTTTAGAGAATTTTAATGAGATGTTCTTATTACTACAGTTTTCACCACTCTGATCTCTACATGTACTGTAATGGCTTGTGTAATGTGCCTAGAGTATTGTACTTAGAGAGACCCATTGGTGTACTGTACTCACTCACTCACCCACCCACAACTTAGTTTATTGTACGTTGATAAGTGGTGAAAATTAAAACAAAAATAAAGTGTCCCTAATCATCGTAAGTAAACTGCAAAATATCATCATCATCATCATCATCATCATCATCATCATCATCATCAATGTTAATATTAAGCTGAAAGGACTGTATTAAGGGCTAGTTAGGAGTATAGTTAATAATGAAAGGTATATTCAGTGACTGACCCCATAGACCTAATCTTAATGTCCAGCCAACACTCGATGGTATGATATGCCACTGTGTTTAGACATAGTATTAGCGATACAGGTAAAATTACAGGTACAGGTAAAACACAGGTACAGGTATACATTAGTGATGCAGGTGAAACTACAGGTATACATTTGAGTACAGGTAAACACAGGTACAGGTATACATTTGAGTACAGGTAAAACACAGGTACAGGTATACATTAGCGATACAGGTAAAACTACAGGTATATATTTGAGTACAGGTTAAGGTCCAAATACACGCAAGAGGCCACAGGTACTAACTACAATTACAGGTCGATGTTTGAGTACAGATACCTATATATATACAAACCCACGCAAAATTACAGAAAAAATTAAGAGTACACACCTGTAGAATCACAAGTACAGGTAAGACTTCAAGTGTGGCTACAGACAATAGTTACGAGATACAAAAAAAATTTCAACACTAACAAAACCTAAACATTATTCAGCACAGTGTACATAATCACAGCACAGTGTACATAATCAGCACACATTATACTGTACACAAAAGGGACAGAGACACATACACATTTATCACAACTTTATTATACCTGGAGTGTCATTATTAACATACCTGCATAATATTTTTTTAATTAAGGTTCCGAGTTGATATATATATATATTCTGTCTATGAGTTTTAATTACATGCTGTGTCTGTCTGTCTGTCTGTCTGTCTGTCTGTCTCTCTGTCTGTCTGTCTGTCTGTCTGTCTATCTATCTATCTATCTATCCATCCTTGTTTATGTCACCAACCTCCAAACACAAAACGGTGAAATATAATTGAGTGACTAAGAATTAATTACCGGTTACGTTAAATTAAGATGTTATCAGTCAGGTCAGTAAAGGCGGTCAATAGGTGCTGACTGAACAGGCATAAACGGGTGAAAATTGAGTATAATAACGTAAAGCTGTTAGTCTGTTAGGTTAGGTTAGGGGCAATCACTCTAGGAACTATAAACAGCCTTTGTAGTAGGACTGTGTACGTGTGTGTGTGTGTGTGTGTGTGTGTGTGTGTGTGTGTGTGTGTGTGTACAATCATCGTTATAGCATCTGTAAGTTTAACAACACGAGTACTGTTTATAATCTAACAAAATGAAGTGAACTAAAGTGAACATGAGGAAGTTCTCTCGTGCACTCAAAAATTTTCATAACTTTAGGTTGGAGTTCATTGGTTATATACACAACAAATACTTTAGTGAACTAACATTAGTACACAGTTGTCAGAGTGAATATATAAGAGCCCTCAGTAAGCTCGCAAAATGTCGATTGATCTTCATTTTTTTTTTTGAGGTACCTGAGCTGAGGAATGCGTCCCGGACAAGGGTAGTGGTATGAGCCATGGTATGAGGGGTTGTGGAGTACCGCTGGTATCAAAAACTTACCTCAATGTAACTAGCCAAGACGGGGAGGGAGGGGGGCATGGAAGCCAGTCAATATTTTCACTGGATTTAGTTCAGGTTTTTATTTCTTAGGATGAGGAAAACTTGGGAGTGTGGCGGCGGAGGAGAGCGAAGGGGACGTCTCATAGGTTGGAACTTATGACTGAGGAGCTGACACGTCTTGATATGACTGACCATTCAAGATCCTTACAACTGCATGATTTTTTTGTCATTATTTGTCCGTTAGTGGTTTGTGGGAGGGCGGTGGCGTGGATCATGCAAATGGGTCCACTACTACACCTTCCCATCACATGCTGTGGACCATTGTCAAAATCATGTGGTTTGCCTAATTATGAGAATAGATCACTGGGTGAGAGCATGAAGGGCATGTCCTAGGTGACTGCAGGACGTAAGGGACGCCTGTTTTACCCTAGGTGGAGGTAATAGGGTCGTCGGCAGCGCGTCCCATCCCTCTTGAAGGATACCCGGAGGAACCCGAGGAAACAACCGTGCGAATCCCTTCACCAGTTACCACGAGGCGTCCATCACTGCTACCTTATTATGTCACAGTTAACATTACCCATTATAGTCACAGTAAACATTGGTTACACTAATTAATCATAGGGTGAAGGG
The DNA here is from genome assembly GCF_018991925.1 of Homarus americanus. Taxonomy (NCBI): domain Eukaryota; kingdom Metazoa; phylum Arthropoda; class Malacostraca; order Decapoda; family Nephropidae; genus Homarus; species Homarus americanus. The sequence continues at coordinate 11,311,525 of NW_024738300.1, read as the reverse complement.
GTACCTGAGGGGACGTAGAGTGGCTGTGAGTGGTGGTCAAGCCAGGGTCAGCGTACATGAGGCAGGGGTTGGGACGCGCGACAGGTGGGGCGGGCAGAGCGGACTGGGCTGTGATGGCGGCGCGGCCCTGACGACGTGAACAAATATAAAGAACGCATTTTACGCCACGTCAACTTGCTGGGGGCCCACGGGGGTTGGTTGCTCCCCCCGTTAGGCTCCCTGTGGCTCCCCCCGACACAGCCAGGTGCCAACCCCAGCAAGGAAACTGGCCACACAAAGAATTTATTGTGCACCACAACAGGGCCGCCGAGGGAGGGTTGTCTCCTTTTTACTCTTGCCTTTCGCAATCGTCAGCCAAGCGTTGTTGCTCTTTCACTGATTCTGTATTTATCTTGGGGATTTACCGTGTCTGGTTACAATCATAATAAACTGTTTGCACGCAACTCCTCCGCCGTCTCACCCAGCACCGGTGGCCGAGACTCCTAGATGATTCTTGCATGCAAATGAGACCCCAAGTTGGCCTTACGGACACCAGGTGACAGAGGCGACCAGCACCACATCACTCTGGCCGCTTAGGTCTCACTTAAGTGACACAAGTCAGGTGTGGTTAACTGGCGGTGGACGAGTGTTGACTGGTGACAACAATACACTTAGGTGACCGTCCCAATGGTGACACAACTTTACACTCACCTCAACTGTTCCATAAATCTACCCTTCTGATTTTCAACATTTGCTTCAAGTTTACCTCAAAAACTTCAACATTTGCTCAAATTTACCTCAAAAACTTCAACATTTGCTCAAATTTACCTCAAAAACTTCAACATTTGCTCAAATTTACCTCAAAAACTTCAACACTTACTTCAAGTTTACCCCCAGAAAACAGCAAACTACTTGACCCATGTTGCTGTGTGGTAAGCTGACACAATATCTCGACTTGGAAGTAGAGTCAGGCTTATGAAGAGGTGGTGATAGTCTACTAACTCCCTGTGTACGAGGCCGCCTCTCAGCTGAATAAAATCGCTTGACGTTACACAAATAAAATATTAAAATTTACATCCCAGTAGTGAAGGTGTTAACTTATAGCTGTGAGTGTACTTTGTGTCCCAGGTAACCATGGAGGAGGGAAAGTCCATTACAGTGTCTACAGTACATGACTTGCTGTAACCTTAAGGAGAAAGCTACAGTACCTGCACTTTATACCTGAGTTTACCTGTACCTTATACTGTACCTGCACTTTATACCTGAGTTTACCTGTACCTTATACTGTACCTGCACTTTATACCTGAGTTTACCTGTACCTTATACTGTACCTGCACTTTATACCTGAGTTTACCTGTACCTTATACTGTACCTGCACTTTATACCTGAGTTTACCTGTACCTTATAACTATACCTGTACCTTTACTTGATACTTAAATCTTTACCTACTGTATATTGACACTCAAAATAAATATCTGAATTTTACCTAAATTTAACAGTGTGACTTCTCAGTAAACCAGTGTTGTGAGCATACGACACAGTAAGACATCATAAACCCACCTATATGCAATTCATAATACTCTTCCTTGTCTTAAACTTCCAACACAAAATAATGTTATTAGACTGTTGTATTAGTTCATGAGCGACCAATGTTGTTGTAACGTCAGGTCACACCACTGTCGGGAGTTAGGGGCGAGTCTGAGGGCTGTCTGAGCGATGTTTACAAACAAAACATCTTCGTTATTTTCACTCATTTAGACGGGTTGGCCAGAGGAGCTAGGACAAAATCTCAGTAGACAACTTTTTAATTGGACAAAATCCCACCACAGTATTTACTACTCGACAAAAATCCCACCAAGTATCTTAAGATCTTCACAGTTTGATTAGGTTGCGACGAGTGGGATTAGGTTAGGTTAGATTAGATTTTGTAAGGTTATAAAAAAATACGATACGTGTCCCAAAAATACTTCACCCCCAGGTACCAAACTTCCCCAAACTCCCTAAAAACTTCCCTAAATATCCCAAATACCAACGTTAACTTACCATTTACTTCACCCTAGATCACAAACGTACCACAAACTCCCCCAAATACTTCATCCCAGGTCGTAAACTTTCCCCAAACTCCCCGATCCTTCACCCCAAGACACACACATCCCCCTACTCCCCAGTTACTTTCCCACAGGCCCCCAACTAACCTCCAAACTCCCCAATGCTTCACCCCAGGCCTTCATACCCTCCCCTCCACAATGCTCCCCACAAAAACCCCCGTTGCGCAAGTTGCAGAGGGCTCCCACGACCCCATAGAGCCATAAGGAGATATGTACACAGCGCCACGGCCTGCTGGTTTACCTGTGTCACGATTTCACCCTTAATTACCTGGTTGTAAATACAGGCTGGTCCCGGGTGGCTCCTGAGGGTGTGTCTGAGGGGTCCTGGGGCGTCGATGGGAACCAAAGGGGGTGCTGGGGGATCCTGTGGGGTCCTGGGATGTGTCTGAGGGTCCCAGGGGCGTTGGTGTGATCCTGAGTGGAGGGGGTGCTGAGGGTCCTGTGGGGTCCTGGGGTGTGTCTGAGGGGGTCCAGGGGCGTCGGTGTGATCCTGGGGGTGCTGGAGGGATCTATGTGTCTGGAGGATACAGGGGGAGTGGCTGTGGGCGTCTGTAGGGTCCTGGGAGGTCCTAGGCAGTCCCGAGGGGTTCTAGACAGGTCTGTAAAGTCCCCTGGGGGGTCTCTGGTGGGCCCTAGGCAGGTCTGTGGGCGGACGGGCGGTAAATAAGGGGTATATGCATGCTGAGTCCTCTGTGTTCAGCGCTCATTGTTAGTGACTTGTTTACGTATACTGTCTGGAGGTGGGGGGGGTAGGGGTAGGGGGGTGGGGGTGGGGGGGAGTGGGGAGGAGGGGGGAGGGGGTGGGGGAGAGGGGGTAGGGAGGCAAACAGGGTAGAGGGAGGCATTGGATGAGGGGTGGGGAAAGATAAGGAGGTTAAGGGAGGAAAAAGGGAAAGGAAGGGAAGAGAAAGAGAGTAGGGAAGGCAAAAGTGGAGGAGAGTAAGGGAGTGGGGTAGAGAAGAGAGGGTATGGAGGATAGAGAAGGAGGGCGTAGAAGGAATGGTAGTAAGAAGAAGACGATGAGAACATCAAGAATGAGGGAGGGATGAAGAAAAGAAATAAATAAAGGAGGAAAGAAACAAGGAGTGGGGGGAGGAAAGAAAGGAATTGGGGGTGAGGGATGGAAGAGGAACAAGTGAGAGAGGGAGAGAAAGAGGGAGAAAGGAAAGGGGAAAAAAGGATAAAGGAAGGAAGAAGTAAATGGAAAAGGAAGGTGAAGAAAATGTGCAGTGTTTATAGAGGTGGAGAGAGGATGAAGGAATAAATGGGTGAGAGAAATGTGGGAAAGGGGGAGGAGAGAATACAGAGAGAGAGAGAGAGAAAGGGAGAGAGGGGGGAGAGGGAGGGTGGGAGGGAGGGAGGGGGAGGGTGGGAGGGAGGGAGGGGACGCCGAACAAGATGGTGATGGTAGAATAGGAACACACACACACACACACACACACACACGGTTGGGTGACTCCATGTGTTGTGTTGGTTCCATGTGTGTAGTCATGTATGTATGTATGTATGTACCGCTGTGTTTATATAGGAATTACTTACCTAATCAACATGGGTGAAGGGAACAGAGGCAGTTAACCCCCATAGTCCTTTACCTTAAGACGACCAGGCAGGTATAAAAGAAGTGGAATATCTTAACTCCGTGAGACAACAGTGAAAAGGTTAGGTTAGGTTACGGATATCATAACTTAAGAGAGAGAGTTAATTCAGACCTTCGTAGAGTTAATATCTCTGTGTATTAGACCCAAAATAATATTCAGTTTAAACACAAATACTTTAACTTAAGTCTCGTATTAAAGAACAATAATATAGTAAATACAAGCAAACATAATTTTTTACTGGGTGTTAAACATCTACGGATGAATCACCTGTCTATAACCCAACCAGTTCGTACAAGTTTTTCTCACAGGGAAAGAGAAGTTGAAGACACGTATCAGTACAACCTATATCATCCGTTTATTACAATTATGCACATCAGTAACGTTAGACTTCCGTGCTTTAGAAGATCTGATGCGTCTGCTGCTAAATTTCCCGTCAGAACTAAGAACTGGAAGTATTATTATCATCTGGGAAACAACGACCTATCCCCAGCAATGTTTCCAGTTAGAACGGTGACTGTATGTTATGCAGGTCTAAATTCTACACCAAGGAGTTTCGTCGTTCTCAAATCGTGTAGCTGAGGTAGAGTCTTTATCCGAGTGCAGGTTTGTTATTTTTTCAAACTCGAAGGTCATAATAATGATTTGGAGAAGACTGGGGACACTCAGCCATGGCTCACGTCTCCTGTAGCTGTGTGGGGCCGGAACCTCCATGCTCTAGTTCGATGTTTGAATCCACCTCCGCCCCTGTTTGAATCCACCTCCGCCCCGGAAGTAATAATTTATTTGGTAAAGTCTGGATACAAACATGGATGTAACGAGTTTTGTAATTGCAGCAATAACAAGATACCATGCAATGAGGTATATAGCTGTTTGGGTTATAGCTGCAACAACAAAGCTATCACAGGGAACACACAATCTCTCTCTCTCTCTCTCTCTCTCTCTCTCTCACACCCAACGTTTCGAAAGCAGTGCCGTGCCAACTATGAACTGATATGGTCCTTTAACACAGCCTAACTCCCAAACCAGACTACCCAACACAGTAACTAAGTGTACTAAGAGAACAAACCCTTCCAAAAATAAACTTCAACACAACAATAACTGAGTGACGTTGATTGATGTTGATTGATGTTTGATTGATGTGTGCGTCTTTACAACATCCAAGGGACGTACTGTTGTGTGTATTACAGGGGATAAGGAATTAAAAGTATCAATGGACGATTCACCTTTAAACTAAACAAAAAAAAATCCCCTGTGAACGATGGAGAACCTCAAGTGAATCCCAAGAGTTAAGAATAAACCTAAAAAACCGATCATTCATCACAAGGTAAAACACAATTAGCAAGTTAAAAGATCCTCGACTCCACTAAAAATACTCAACGTGTGTGGCAGCGTACAACAGTGTGTGGCAGCGTATATCAGTGTGTGGCAACGTACAACAGTGTGTGGCAGCGTATATCACTGTGTGGCAGCGTACAACAGTGTGTGGCAGCGTATATCACTGTGTGGCAGCGTACAACAGTGTGTGGCAGCGTACAACAGTGTGTGGCAGCGTACAACAGTGTGTGGCAGCGTACAACAGTGTGTGGCAGCGTATATCACTGTGTGGCAGCGTACAACAGTGTGTGGCAGCGTACAACAGTGTGTGGCAGCGTACAACAGTGTGTGGCAGCGTATATCACTGTGTGGCAGCGTACAACAGTAGGAGTAACACACTTGACCCCGGTGTAAACAAGCACAACCAACACTAATGTCGTCTTCGGGACATGCTTAAAATTGGCAGAAAATGTGTTCCTCGTGGAGTACTGACGACGCCTCCTACAACAAAACGATAATCAATTAATTCTTTGTCTTTGCATATAATAACGAAGTGTACTTTTGGTATAAAGATTATTAAAAAATATATAACCATTTCAACGTTGGCCGTAGTCAGTAAAGGAGATCCTCAATAATTCATCCAGACGCCAACAGTACCAAACATGCCAGGTGAAGTTCCTCAAGTAAGAGTACTGAAAAAATCACCAACTTCTTTAAATCAAAGTAGAATATCATGACCTCTTTGTCAAATGACTTAAGCACACAATGTTATATCACTACCCGTATCAAGTCGCTGGTGATGGAGCCTACCTCAGAGTACTGGTACCATGGAATAAGGGTACCTAAGATTGGGGGTACATTACAGTTGAGGTACCTCAGGGTGGTGATGATTCAAGGATGGGACACATCAGCGTTGGGCTCCCTGGATGTTGGAGTACCACAGGGTTAGGATCAGCAGAAATTTATTGGGAATATTTCGGTTTTCGGGATATCTTTGGATTAGGTCAGCCTGGGTCAGGTGTACTTAAGGAATATATGAGGCAGGAGTAGCCTACAAGACCCCGAGTAGTTCTGGTGTAGGGAGGGAATACCGCAGGCCAACTCCTGGGACCGTGAACATTAGCCGTTGAAGGGGAAGGATCGCTTACCCGGGTGTGGTCATGGACATTGATAGGTAAAAACGCTCATAATGGCTGAATAGGACCCATTGAGGACAAGGAGGGATTTCCGGTGGTTATTGGGCGAAGAGATGAAGAGATACGAGGTGATGTCCGGCGCGGGGCTGTGGGAGAAAGGCGGTGCGTCGGGGCCTGAGGGCGGGGTCTCCGTCAGGGACACTCCTGTAGGCGGATTAGACGTATAAAGGCTTTGTGGGAGGAAACAAGAAGACAGAACTGGTGTAGGGTACATGAGCTGATGGGAAAACACGCCAACAAAGACACAGCGAGTGAGTTGGTGATGGTGATGCTGAGCAAATAATGCTAAAGTCGTCACAACAACAGTAACGGGAGGGCTTTTCAAGGGGGCCATCACAAGGGAACTGTGACAAGGGACTGCAACAGTGGGCTGCCACGGAGGTTGTGACAGAGGATGTGACAAAGAATGTTGTGACAATGGTGCTGTTACAAGGGGCAATAACAAAGGGTGCTGTGATATGGAGTTAATACAGAGGGATACAACGGACAGAGAACTAACAGGGAGGAAGGCGGGGGGTCACATGAACAGCAAATATCGACGGAGATGCAAGAGAGGAGAAAGTGACCAACAGGGAGGTGTAACAAGGAGCTATTAATGAGAACTGTGGACCTAAAAGAAGCATAAATGAGGAAGACACTACCGTAGAAGGGGAGATTGACTAAGACACGGAAGAAGTAACTAACTAGTATACACCAGAAGTGCCAGAGACACTGCCAACAGTGAAGACATCATAGGGGCTGTGAAGAGGAGTACCAAGTAGTAGGAACTGCGATTGATGGAGCACCAGGTTGTGGGGACTGTGTCACATGGAGCACAAGGTTGTGGGGACTGTGTCACATGGAGCACCAGGTTGTGGGGACTGTGTCACATGGAGCACAAGGTTGTGGGGACTGTGTCACATGGAGCACCAGGTTGTGGGGACTGCGTCACATGGAGCACCAGGTTGTGGGGACTGTATTACATGGAGCACCAGGTTGTGGGGACTGTGACACATGGAGCACAAGGTTGTAGGGACTGTATTACATGGAGCACCAGGTTGTGGGACTGTGTCACATGGGCAGGTTGTGGGGACACATGGAGTGGTTGTGGGACTGTCACATGGGCACCAGGTTGGGGACTGTGTACATGGAGCACAGGTTGTGGGGACTGTGACACATGGAGCACAAGGTTATGGGGACTGTGTCATGGGCTGGGTTGTGGGGACTGTGTTACATGGACACCAGGTTGTGGGGACTGTGTCACATGGAGCACCAGGTTGTGGGGACTGTGTCACATGGGGGGTTGTGGGGACTGTGTCACATGGGCCTGGGTTGTGGGGACTGTGTCATGGAGCCTGGTTGTGGGGACTGTGTCACATGGGCACCAGGTTGTGGGGACTGTGTCACATGGAGCACCAGGTTGTGGGGACTGTGTCACATGGAGCCAGGTTGTGGGGTTACATGGACTGGGTTGTGGGGACTGTACATGGAGCACCAGGTTGTGGGGACACATGTTGTGGGGACTGTGTCACATGGGCGCTTACATGGAGCACCAGGTTGTGGGGACTGTGTCACATGGACACAGGGTGGGGACCACATGGAGCACAAGGTTGGGGGACTGTGTCACATTCAGGTTGTGGGGAGACTTGGAGCCTGGGTTGTGGGGACTGTGTACATGGAGCACCAGGTTGTGGGGACTGTGTCATGGGGTTGTGGGGACTGTGTCACATGGAGCACAAGGTTGTGGGGACTGTGTCACATGGAGCACCAGGTTGTGGGGACCGTGTCACATGGAGCACAAGGTTGTGGGGACTGTGTCACATGGAGCACAAGGTTGTGGGGACTGTGTCACATGGAGCACCAGGTTATGGAGACTGTGACACAAGGAGCACCAGGTTGTGGGGACTGTTGACAGAAGGAGCACCAGGTTGTGGGGACTGTTGACAGAAGGAGCACCAGGTTGTGGGGACTGTTGACAGAAGGAGCACCAGGTTATGGGGACTGTTGACAGAAGGAGCACCAGGTTGTGGGGACTGTTGACAGAAGGAGCACCAGGTTATGGGGACTGTTGACAGAAGGAGCACCAGGTTATGGGGACTGTTGACAGAAAGAGCACCAGGTTGTGGGGACTGTTGACAGAAGGGGCAGCGTCTATCAGGCCACAATCACACTCCCTGGGGCGACGCACCATTTAGGTCGATCCTTCATCACCACAAAAATAAATTTTCCGGGTGATACACAGGAAGGCAACTTCAGCTACATTTGCCCGTGGCTTTGGCTACAGATGTGCGCTAATTGAAGCGTTCAAATCGCGTACAATCGAGCGTGGATATCGTCGACAGCGGTGACTCGAGTGGTCCACAGGGAGGGCCGACACCCTCTACCCTCATGCCTGGGGGAGAGGGGAGGAAGCTAGCTCACGGAGGCTAGAATGGGGAGGCAAACTTGGGAAGGTTAACTAGTACCATCACTAGCAGGTTAGACTACTAACTGGTGAGATTAGGGATACGTGGGATGCTTGGCTTGGGGTGACACCCTCTAGAGCTGAGATTAAGGTACAAACAAGCTACTGGTTTGGTAAGACACACTGGCTTTGAGAGTAATGATCTGGGAGGACACTCTTCACCACCACGCCCGAGAGAGAGAGCTACTATCTTAGGAGAGACTTGACTTACACCATCTGCTACTGGGGAGATTACAGGCTACGAGAGGGGTGACGACACGGTGAGAAAGTTATCCCAAGATTAGGAGTGTAGAGCAAATAGAGAGAAGTTGACGTGGAGTGACTGAGGGAGTAGAGGGATGACGTTGGCTTGAGAGACATTGTGTGGGAGAAATCATGTGAACTCCCTAATCTAGGCTGGAGTGGGAGGCAGACCGGGGAGAGGGAGGGAGAGAGGGAGAGAGAGGGGGGGAGGGAGTTGTATAGGGGCGTAACCCAGCCAGCTGACAAAGCAAAGGGGAGTGGGAGGGGAGGAGGGAGGTGTGGGGGGAGGGGTGAGATGGGGAGGAAAAGGAAAAACTACAGGGAGATGAGGGGAAGGGTAGGGGGAGGGGAAGGTAGTGTATGGAGCAGAAAGGGAGGATGAAGAAGGGTAGGGGAAGGAGGGTAGTGGAGGAAGGAGAAGGAAGCGTAAAGGGGGAAAAGGGGAAGGGAAAAGGAAGAGGGAGGGGAGGGGAGGAAGGGGGAAGATTAATGAAGACAGGTTGGGGAGATGGGGAGGACTTTGGATGATGGGGACAGGGTGGGGAGGTAGCTAAATGATGGGGAGATTAATATGTGAGAATGAAAGACTGGCTGGGAGGAAAATTCCAAAAATATTCCCATTCCCATTCCCGGTGGTTGTCAGAGCAGAAAATGTGACCTTTTGGCGTGAGGTTACGACAGTACATAGCAACGTCCTTCGTGGTGTAAGGTCTCAGCACACTTATATCTGTTATGGATCACATGAAGATTAGACACCCTTGTTTATTTCACCTGTTGATTAACCACCCTAATATTACCTGACCTAACCCCACCCCCCCCCCCAAGGTAGCGATAGGTGTTTAATCATCAGGTCATTATAAACTAGGATGTCTAATCTTCACGTGATCCATAACAGTAAATATCATAATACATTTTCATTTATCACTTCATAAAAAAACAATAAATGTAAGGATTAGTTTGATAAGCGACCACAATATTGATCCCAGCGACACTTAAACACTCAACACAGAATCCAAACCTCTTTACACATATTAAACAAAATCGAAACGAGAGCTTCCAACCACTCATCTGGCAGGCACTTGAAACTGTATCGTGATTGGCTGAGAGGCGCCACGTGACTGATGACGTATTATGACGGATGAGCTGACGTAGGGGTGACCGGGTCTTCAATACCTCTTGATGACAGGGAGGTAGAGTACCCCGTTGAGCCTCCTCCTCCTCCTCCTCCTGGGATCTCATCGAGCATAATAACAACAAATACGTAAACAAAAAACACAAATCAGGTATATTTTGTCCATAAGTTGTAATAATCTTGTAATAGTGACGTCATGTGGAGCTTATACTATACATCTTAAATCAGCCAATCAGAGGCGTTGTTACTTTTCCGTGGATGAGGGAAATTTCACGTAATTTACTTTAAAATCGTAGCCATGATTGTCTTAAGAGTTTACTATATATACTAATACTGTAACTTGCCTTACCAATAATAATAATAATAATAATAACAACAGGTAAACTATCTATATATCAGTACCTGTGTCTCCCTCTTCGTTAAATTCATTACGAATTTAACATTTTTAACAGACGTATAAACTCACTTTTAACACCAGAAAACAAACACAAATATTAATACATTACAAGCACACACACACACACACACACACACACACACACACACACACACACCGAAATTGGTTCAGGCAATTATTTTGATATAACAATTCACTCTATGAATTTCAGGGAGGTCCGTAACTGGCATTTTAGATAAAAACATATACGGTATATGGTAACAAAATAGCATAAATGGTTAGCGGCGACTCCAGTATTAATATGACAAATGTGCCAACAATTTCAATGGCCAGCGTTTTTTTCACATTTTTATACTGATAGCATTTGGGCCAACGAAATAGAGAAATGGTAATATTTGGTAGGTCAGAATATAACTCTGTGTGTGTGTGTGTGTGTGTGTGTGTGTGTGTGTGTTCATTAAAGGTAGCCGTGAGGAATATTGTTCGGGAAGGAATGAGGAGCCTATTTGGGGTGAGCAAGATCCCATAGAAAAGACTCGGGACCTATCTGGGGTGACCAAGATCCCATAGGAAAGACTCGGAACCTATCTGGGGTGAGCAAGATCCCTAGAAAAGACTCGGGACCTATCTGGGATGAGCAAGATCCCATAGAAAAGACAAGTCAATATCCCTCGACTTGTAATGTTTATAAACCACGACATGACAAGACTTCCCCAGGTTTCAGAAGGCTTAAGATTGGTTCTGTTTACGCTTGACACAGCTTAGCCCAGTACCAGGATCAGGTCAACCACTCCTGGGGCCCTGAGAGAGGGATTTAGTACAACCAAGGCAGCGATACTCTTACGGTGTGGACAGGGACGCTAGTGTATGGTGTGGAGAGGGACGCTGTAGTGTATGGTGTGGAGAGGGACGCTATAGTGTATGGTGTGGAGAGGGACGCTATAGTGTATGGTGTGGAGAGGGACGCTATAGTGTATGTTGTGGACAGGGACGCTATAGTGTATGGTGTGGACAGGGACGCTAGTGTATGGTGTGGACAGGGACGCTATAGTGTATGGTGTGGACAGGGACGCTGGTGTATGGTGTGGACAGGGACTATGGTGTATGGTGTGGAGGGACATAGTATATGGTGTGGAGAGGGACTTTATAGTGTATGGTGGGACAGGGACGCTGGTGTATGGTGTGGACAGGGACGCTATAGTGTATGGTGTGGGGAGAGGGACGCTATAGTGTGTGGTGTGGAGAGAGGACGCTATAGTGTGTGGTGTGGAGAGGGACGCTATAGTGTGTGGTGTGGAGAGAGGACTATATAGTGTATGGTGTGGAGAGGGACTATATAGTGTGGTGTGGAGAGGGACGCTATAGTGTATGGTGTAGAGAGGACGCTATAGTGTATGTTGTGGAGAGGGACGCTATAGTATGTTGTGGAAGGGACGCTATAGTGTGTGGTGTGGAAGGGACGCTATAGTGTGTGGTGTGGAGAGGGACTATAGGTGTATGGTGTGGAGAGGGACTATAGTGTATGGTGTGGAGAGGGACGCTATAGTGTATGGTGTGGAGAGGGACATATAGTGTGTGGTGTGGAGAGGACGCTTTTAGTGTGTGTGTGGAGAGGTGAGGGACTATGGTGTATGGTGTGGAGAGGGACTATAGTGTATGGTGTGGAGAGGGACTATAGTATATGGTGTGGAAGGAACATGCTGGTGTGTATGGTGTGGAGAGGACGCTATAGTGTATGTTGTGGAGAGGGACGCTATAGTGTATATTGTGGAGAGGACGCTAGGTGTATGTTGTGGAGAGGACGCTATAGTGTATGGTGTGGAGAGGGACGCTATAGTGTATGGTGTGGAGAGGGACGCTATAGTGTATGGTGTGGAGAGGGTCGCTATAGTGTATGGTGTGGAGAGGGACGCTATAGTGTATGGTGTGGAGAGGGACGCTATAGTGTATGGTGTGGAGAGGGACGCTATAGTGTATGGTGTCCCGCATGGTGATCTGGTGCCTGTGTTATTTCCTGGTTACCATTGTATATTGATTGTTATTGATGGGTCTATATCTATGTCTGGTGTAGTGTGGTGGTGTAGTGTAGTGGTATAGTGTAGTGGTGTAGTGTAGTGGTGTAGGGGAGTGTGGACGGAGGCGCTGTATAACATATGAGATTTTACAAGGGAGGAGTGAGAGGTGTTGGAGTATAATCTCTCACTGAGCTGAGCAGGTCGAGCAACTCAAGGAATAAACAGGGACAGATTAGGTCCCTCCTCACCTTACGGGATTTACCTCTACCTAAACTGCTGATACCATGTTACTTATTTATTTTAAACGACCTATTTGTTAAACTAGTCAACACACTTGCCCCTCCGTCAAAAATATTAATACCCAACTATTGAAAAATATACAAAATAATATATTCATCCGGAACATAATTATTCAAGGGAAAATATTTGTTGGCATCAAGGGATCAAGATGGTGGGCCGTGTACGACCTTCCAGCAGCGGTCTTCAGTAGGATTACCGCTACGAGTTTTCTTCGGCTTTGTCTTGTGCATGTAAATATACTCAAACTGAGCCCGCCACTACGGGCCTCACCCGCCACCATCTACAAGACGCCGCTAGCACTTGTGAAGAGAGTGTGTAGAGCTTAATATCAGGCTAGTAAGAGCGGTGATAATCGCTCCTGAAAACCTTGGCGGCCTAGTCAAAGAGGAGGCGATGAATGGCGGGCTCGGCGGGCGCTGCAAGATACCCCCACCCGGGACAAAGGCGCCACGCACCGGCCAGGAATTACGCTAATATCAGGTGCTGAACACCTGTAAAGACCTCTCAAGACCCAAGAAAACGGCTGAGCGGCTTCTGGAGGATGCTGATGGAGGGAGGGACTTCGAGGACCAGGGGGAGATGGTGGGGACTGGGGGCAACGGGTATAGTGGTGGAGTGTTAGGCTGGTGGGGGCTGGGCCTCTGTACTGGGTAAGAAGGTTAGTTGTGGGTAAGGTAAGGAAGTTGTAGGTAAGGGGGAGACGAGACAGTGGGTAAATGGAAGGAGGACGGGAGGAGGAACAAAGAGAACAGAGGAAGATAATGTTAGACGCGTGTCGTGTTATTATTGTAAAGCAAGACGCTGGAGAAGTGTCGCAATTGACGATGTCGTAAGAGAAAAGTCTAGAAGAATGTTTGAGGAAGTGTCTAGAAGGTAGTGCCAAGGACAGTGCCAAGAAGGTTGGTTACAGAACGTGTCGGTAAGGACAATATGAGACTAAAGCTTTGAGAATATAAGAGGATGTTGAGAATGAGAGAGAGGTAACTTAGTATTTGTAAAGCAGACTTACAAACAAGAATGATGAGGCAGAATAAAGCATGAGAATCTGGGAAGACATGATGATGATGGTGATGATGATGATGATGATGATGGATTTTGAGATTTATTTCTGAGAATTGGTTACATCTGGAAGGGTAGCGTCATAGGGCAGGAGACAGGTGACGTCCACAGGTGTGTAGTGAGGGGGCCAGGAGACAGGTGACGTCCACAGGTGTGTTAAGCCAGGGAAGTGAGGGGGGGGCAGGAGGAAGGAAAGTCACTGGGGAACAAAGCAAAGACACAACAATAAGACCAGATGGGAATGATAAAAGAGAGAAAAGGGATAATACAGAGGACGATGAAAGACGAACACAAAAGACAAGATAAAGAGAAGAAAAAATGGAAAGGAAGTGAGATAAGAAGGAGGAGGGGGAGGAAGAGGAAGTACACCCATGGACTATAAATCAATATAAAGAAGAAGAAAACAAAGCGAAAAGAGAATAATACGATAAGAGGAGATGAAAGACGGACACAAGAGACAGACAAGATAAAAAAAAATAAAAGAATCGGAGAGAGAAGAGAAGGAGGTAGGAGGAGGTAGGAGGTAAAGGTGAAGAGGTTGATCTTCAGCTGAGGAGGGCAAGACACGTGCTCTGGTCTGTCTCAATAGCTGGTGAGAGATGAGTGTGGAGGAACAGCTGGGTGTATGGGGGAAGAGGGGGGATGGTGGGTGCACGATCAAGTAGCAGGTGTGTGTGTGTGTGTGTGTGTGTGTGTGTGTGTGTGTTTTTCAGTAGTTCTTCCCTGTTGCAATGGATATTCAGTATTGCAATGGGTATATTATTGCAACAACTGATCAGTGTTTCAAAGGTTAACTACTCAACAGCAGCGTCAAGTCTTTTAGTGAAGATAAATAACATTACACTGAGGATGAAGAAAGACTATGGTTGTAATTATGTTGTATTTATGTCCTAATAGGTCACCCAACACAACCAACACACCCTCCCTACTACACCCTAACACACTCACCCTCCTACACCCAACACACCCTCCCTACTACACCCTAACACACTCACCCTCCTACACCCAACACACCCTCCTTCACCTCCCCCATCAAAGCATAAATAAAACATGATAAACAAACACATAATCCCTCACAAATAACCCACCTGAACTCAATCCCTCGACACAATAACCTCTAAGTGTTTACAATCCCTCAAAATAGCCATTACTTGACCCCTAACTCTTCTCTCGTGATGAGCCGATAATGATGAATGTAAATCTGAGTTGGATAATAAGAGGTTCATAGGTCAGGATAATAGGTTAATGCCCTGGATAAATATAACCTACCTACCTACCTACCTACCTTAGAGGAGTGGGAACAATCAGATCATCAAGAACACCACTGGACTGACCCACCCACTCCCCCTCTCTCTCTCTCTCTCTCTCTACTCCTACCCACTACTACTACTACTACTACTACTACTACTACTACTACTACTACTACTACAGACAGGTGGGAGACGCCAGTGTAAACCTCAAGTCATATTACTTCTGTTTGGTTAAATCATCTTCACTACACCAAAACGTGAATTAAATACTCTAGACTAGACGAGAGAGAGAGGCAGGCAAGTCTAAGAGTGAATGAATAGAGGCTTATGGAAGCATCACAGCACAATGGTTCCTCATCCATAACGACCAAAATAACACATCATGGAGACCATAAAACGCCACTACACACAGAGATGTTATAGCACTATCATTCCCCAACGCTGTACCTGTGAAGCGTAAGGGCAGGTGATACGACTCAATGCGAAGAAAAAAATCGATTTCTTTTCTTTCCGTAGAGAGCTGACTCAAAGAGGCTGTCTTTTTAACAGTTTGACTGGTTCTTCACGGGGACAAGACGACGATCCCGGATTATGGTCTGATCAAACAGGTGAGGACACAGGTGAGTATACATCCAGGTGTGTGTGTGTGTGTCTGTGTGTGTACAGGTGTGTTTGGTCTATGAAAGAGCTCTTATGTGTACAGGTTTGATAACACAATCATTATCAAAGGCAATACTGTAATCTTTGTTTTGACCTCAAGACATCAACAGGAGGGTACCACCTTTCATGAACTCCCTAAAGCTTCTTGTTTTCACCCCCATCACTACACCCGCCTCCCCCACCACAACCACCACCAACACCACCACCACCCCAACCACACCCCTACCTCCACCACCACCCCTAACCTAACCTAACCTAACTTAAATCAACACCATAACAAGAGTAGTAACCCGGTCACCGTGTATAACGAGATGGTAAAAAAAAATCCTCGTATGGAAAAAGACAAAAATTACTCACTCAGGTAAGTCAGGTAATTGAGTTAATTAATATAGGGAAAATATAGTGCCAGTATGAACAACCAACAGTGCACGGAAGTAATGCCAGACGAACGTTCGCCAGTAGGAGTGTCAGGAGGTAGGAGTGTCAGCCCCCCTGCCCGGATGTGGTGTTAAGCATTAAGAGTGAGGGGCAAGACGCATATATTGTCTACCTAGGGATTATTACCTGTGTGTGTGTGTTTTGTGGTGACCGTGGGAATACCTATAAGCACACACACACACACACACGCACACACACACACACACACACACATTTGTCTACGTGCCTTGTTGTTTATCATTGTTTGTATACACACAGTTTATAGGTACACTGTTAATTGTATACCTGCTTTGCCTATATACATGCTGAACCAGTTTATAATATTGTATGATGATTTTACTGTCTGTCTGTCTATCCATACACCGACAAGTATAAACTAAAGAGAGATATATCTGTCTGATTGTATGTCCACTGTCTCTCCTCTACATACAAACAACACTGGCAGACAGACATATTTACAATTCATGTCATTATTTTCTGCTGCAGGGGTCAAAGTTCAAATATATAATACGGAGACACTTTGTATTCACCATTCTTGATATTTGTATTTATTTTATTTTATTATTTTTTTTCTCAGTTATTTTCTGCATCTTGAATTCAATATTTTTATTTTAAACTTTATTTTTTTTTAGGTCGACGTAATGCCAGTGACTTCACATCATACTAAGACAACTACAGTAAGGTGATGTCATGTCTTTATTTAGGTTGGTGGTTGTGTAGTTCATGCAGATCGTTTGCCAGGAGTAACGAGGAGAGGGGGGGCAACAGCTATCATCTCACTACAGTGTTTTGGGTGGTAATGGTGGCCGCTGGTAGGGGGTAGTCGGTGTTAAGAAGGTGGGTCGGGGGAGG
This sequence comes from Homarus americanus, assembly GCF_018991925.1. NCBI lineage: Eukaryota > Metazoa > Arthropoda > Malacostraca > Decapoda > Nephropidae > Homarus > Homarus americanus. The sequence goes on along the minus strand of NW_024738300.1, from coordinate 11,294,541 downwards.
GAATGGGTCGGAGGTGGGAGTGGGTCAGAGTGGGTAGGAGGTGGGGGCGGCGCGGGTGAGGGGGTCGCGTCCAACCTACCCCAGCGCTCAGGTAGCTCAGCCCAGGATTACCGTAATGGTACCTGCCTGTTACCTTTGTCCAGCGCCAAGGATCTAGATGTAAGGAAATACATCCCTACATTCTTAAAGACTCTCTGAATAAAAACCACACTTACAACACCCCATCAAAATATACACACAATATACACACACACTCTGTATATCTATTTTTCATCCATACAAGATTTGTTTATTATGTGTGACGATTAAGATAAGCAGAAGGTGAGGTGAGGGAGTGAAGAAGTGATAGAGTGTCGTGTACCTGAGTTTTCGTGGTTCTGTTACCTCATTGGTCCAGCTCTCTGGGGATATTACGCCTTTGTTTTCACGCAGGCGAGCCACTCTTCAATTGATACCTGCCTTGCCTCTGTGGACGACGGATCCTGCCACCCCCACTCTGAAGGATCCTAGGAGCTTGAGGAATCCTACGAGACTTAAAGGGGATATAGATAAAGTTCTTATAATATCCGAGCAGGATAGGACTCGGAGCAACGGATTCAAGTTGGATAAGTTTAGGTTTAGGAGGGAGATAGGAAGAAACTGGTTCACAAATAGGGTGGTGGACGAGTGGAACAAGCTTAGCAACTTTGTAGTAAGTGCGGGAACTCTGGAAAGTTTCAAAAGGAGGCTAGATAGATTCATGGATGGTTCAGAGTGGTAGTAACTCTCGACAGGAGCTGCCATGCACAGGCCAACCGGCCTATTGCAGACTCCTTATTTTCTTATGTAAACCTCACAATAACGTAAGGATTCCTACGATCCGACAATAGAAGATTATAGGAACTCGGGGACTCCTACGACCACACTAGGGGGATCATAGGAACTCTCCTTATGGAATCCTAAGAGACACCAAGAGTCCTATTATTACGTTACACCCTGAGATCCTATACGTGAACCGTTCTTATAATATCCGAGCAGGATAGGACTCGGAGCAACGGATTCAAGTTGGATAAGTTTAGGTTTAGAGGGAGATAGGAAGAAACTGGTTCACAAATAGGGTGGTGGACGAGTGGAACAAGCTTAGCAACTTTGTAGTAAGTGCGGGAACTCTGGAAAGTTTCAAAAGGAGGCTAGATAGATTCATGGATGGTTCAGAGTGGTAGTAACTCTCGACAGGAGCTGCCATGCACAGGCCAACCGGCCTATTGCAGACTCCTTATTTTCTTATGTAAACCTCACAATAACGTAAGGATTCCTACGATCCGACAATAGAAGATTATAGGAACTCGGGGACTCCTACGACCACACTAGGGGGATCATAGGAACTCTCCTTATGGAATCCTAAGAGACACCAAGAGTCCTATTATTACGTTACACCCTGAGATCCTATACGTGAACCGTGAAGGTCATATAAACACTCAACAAATCCTACAGTCTTAAGAAAATACGACAGAGCATTAAAGTCCTAACTATAAGCGAAGAACATCCTACCACGGGGACGACCAGAGCTCATGTCAGAGTATGGTGAGATGACGTCAGAATATGATGAGATGATGTCAAAGTATGGTGAGATGACGTCAGAATATGGTGAGATGACGTCAGGGGTGACCATCTCTTGCGTCTACCATGATGTTACTCTGAGAACGTCTTCATCGAACTCAAGACAGCAAATTAGTATATAAAAAGGACTAATTCACTGAGATAAAACAACAATAATGCTGAAGACAAATGATAAAATCTAATGATAAAGTCTGATAAAAAAGTCTAATGATAAAGTCTAATAGCAAAGTCTGATAATAAAGTCTAATAGCAAAGTCTGATAATAAAGTCTAATAATAAAGTCTATAAGAGTTATATTTGTTTTACGCTCCGTTTCGTTACGTTAATGCAGTGTTCGTTTTACTTTGAGAGAACTCGTGTCATTTTCAAGGCTTAACGCAACTGGTGGATACAGTAATTCAAAGGTCAGCCAGGCAGCCATTTACCAGGTCACATTAGTAACACCCCACCTCCCTCCCTTCTCCTCCTCCTCTCCCCCCTCCTGCCCACAACCACAGCTAAGATGAGGGTTTAATACATAATTATCAAAGTGTTTGTTTGGTTACTGTGGAATGCGTTTTAGCTTATAATAAACCAGTTAAACCTTAGATAGTAGAGGTTAGTGTTAGGGTTTGGTTAGATTTAGGTTAGGTTTAGATTTAGGTTAGGTTTAAGTTTGGTTTAGGTTAGATTCAGGTTAGGTTTAGGTTTGATTTGGTTAGGTTTAAGTTTGATTAGGTTTAGGTTAGATTTAGGTTAGGTTTAGGTTAGGTTTAGGTTAGATTTAGGTTTAGGTTAGGTTTAGACTTGGTTAGGTTTAGGTTAGATTTGGGTTAGGCTTATATTTATTCCATTCCTCTAAAGTTTGCACTATAGGTTGATCTCCACAATCGTCCCTATCAACTCACTATTACAAATTTTAATAAAAAAAAAAAACACGCAAGAAAACACAAATATATGTAAAACGTCAATCACAAACACCAACATTAACGCAGATAACACGAACATACAACCCAGCCACCAGTGTATATATAAAAAAAAAATCCAAGGCTTTTGTCCATATCAGCAGTTACTTAGCAACATCCTTATTGATATATTAAGGCTTCCCACCCTTAAGTAACACCTTTCTTGTGTAGGCATCGGGGCTTCACTTCGAGGGTGTAAGAAGAGCACCCGTAAAGCCATATTTTACGAGTCAGTGCCCCGGTAAAGCCATATTTTACAACTCAGTGTCCGATAAAGCCACATTTTACAAATTAGTGCCCCGGTAAAGCCATATTTTCCGAGTCATTCCCCCATCCCGGTTTCTCCTCATTCCTTCATATTTTACCTCCACAAGGGATGACACGGTATATATAGTATATCTTAAGCTTATGTCTTGTTGATCAGGTCAGGTTAGGTTAGGTCAGATTAGGTTAGGTTAGGTTATACATCAGGGAATTTCACGGTCACTCCCCTTTAGTCTCCCCGTAGAGGTCTTCCCTGAGGCTCCCTGGCGTTTGTGTACTCAAGAGCTGTTCTCCCGTAGCTCCTTCAAGTGCTCCCCCGTCAGCCTAGGTCGAGGGAGGTTATCTGGGGTTTTCCGGGCGGGTGGGTGAGTGAGTGACGTGGAGGTGGTCCCGCCTTACCTGCCAGGAGGGACGGTGAGGTAAGTAGGAGGGTAGGAGGCAAAAAGGTCACCAGGAAGGGAGACGCACAGGTAAGGAGGAACAAACACCCCCCCCCTACACACTCTAGATTGGACAGTAGTTAAATATATTGTCCTAAGCAGGTTAATTAGGAAGATGTTAGTAAAGATATATACCAGTGCAACCTATAAGAAAACACGTGTATACAAGTTAAACAAATTAGTGGTAACACATCAATACAGTGCATCAAGGACTTTACCCGGGTATAGACTGTAAACGATAACAATAACAAAATAACAAAAAAATAACTAAAAGACTGTTGGTTGGAAGCTCCTGAACAGCACTCTGACGGTAACCTTAGCACTGATCAGTATTTTAAATATTCTTTGCCAGATCACAGGAAACTATAGGATGGCACTGAGAAAGCCCTTGACGCGTTTCCACTACCTCATGAAAATAATGTAAATCAGCTCAAGATCTACAAAAATAAAATATATGAAAATTGTTCTACTTCACAGAGTAGCAGAGACGCCTTACAAAAGTGGGTATGGCATCAGTGTGTCGCCAGGCAGGAAGTGGGGCGAGTAGGTCACTGAAGTCACCTGAAGTTTAATGTCCACTGCTGGAGCCACCACATGTGAGAAGAAGATAGGCCCCCACTGAGACACTCACAGGCCCCCACTGAGACACTCACAGGCCCCCACTGAGACACTCACAGGCCCCCACTGAGACACTCACAGGCCCCCACTGAGACACTCACAGGTCCCCACTGAGACACTCACAGGCTCCCACTGAGACACTCCACAGGCCCCCACTGAGCACCCACAGGTCCCCACTGAGACACTCACAGGCTCCCACTGAGACACTCACAGGCCCCCATTGAGACACTCACAGGCTCCCCACTGAGACACTCCACAGGCCCCCACTGAGACACTCACAGGCCCCCACTGAGACACCACTGAGACACTCACAGGCCCCCACTGAGACACTCACAGGCCCCACTGAGACACTCACAGGTGAGACACCCACAGGACCCCACTGAGACACTCACAGGCTCCCACTGAGACACTCACAGGCCCCCATTGAGACACTCACAGGCTCCCACTGAGACACTCACAGGCCCCCACTGAGACACTCACAGGCTCCCACTGAGACACTCACAGGCCCCCGCTGAGACACTCACAAACCCGCACTGAGACACTCACAGGCACCCACTGAGACACAAGTCCCCATACAGCCCACTGATAACAAGCAACACACTGACGCTCCCGTACACCAGTTTACATTATCGTCATAGTGCCGCTTTGCATGACCCCATATATTGCCAGAGGTTCACTAGCCTGACCTCACTCTACGACGAGGAAGTGTCATCACCCTGAACCAGACGTCATCAAGAAGGTTGCCTATACTAAATGCACAAGATTTAGAGACAAAAGCAATGGTAACTTAGTTACCTTTCTCATCAAAGAGCTTCTCCCTTCCCTCCCTACTTCCTGAGCCTCTCCCTTCCTCCTGAGCATCTCCCTTTCTTCCCAATCTCACTCAGCACCCCACTCCCCCACTACCTCCCCATCATCTCCCTCCCTCGGTGGCACCACACCCCAAGTGAGCAGGAAATGAGTGTAGGGAGCGAGGCAACTCACGTAGCTGCCACGTCAGCCTGTCGCTGGTGGAGCCTCACCCCCGCCACCACTGTCTTGATGAAGAACGTGCCACCACTGCCACCATTACCACTACCAACCTGCCACCACCTCCATTACCAACCTGCCACCACCTCCATTACCACTACCAACCTGCCACCACCTCCATTACCACTCCCAACCTGCCACTAACACCGCCGCCATCAAAACGTCTACCACCATAACAACCACCCCTTCCTACTCCACCACCACCACTACTCCCAACACAACCATCAACTAATGTTATTGCTTCCCTGCTGACCCCTATTTAGTAGTGGTAGTCCCGGAATGGTGGAATAGAGGTCGTGTAGTAGTAGTAGTAGTAGTAGTAGTAGTAGTAGTAGTAGTAGTATTAGGATATTTAATATTAAGGTAAATAAATGGTGGCGAAGGTGTGGCTATTGGGGGAGGCTGGAGGCCACGAATAAAAAAAAAAAAAGTAGTAGTAGCAGAAGTAACAGTAGTAGTAAGAAAACACCCACATTACCACGCTACACTGAATGCCGATTGGTCAAACCTCCTCCTCAGGAAGTAGTGAAACCGAGCACCATTTTTTATTGGCTTCACTACAAATAGCCGTCAGGTGAAGCCATAAACACACCTGAACAACAATGATTTTTTCTTAATCCAGCCTTATGAGACGCTCCAGGTGATAAGGTTGCTTCTACCTGGCTGCTGATTTATTCGGCGGTGTTGAGAACGTGACTACAAAATCTAAAAAAAAAAAAAAAATCTAAATATAAAAAAAAAATCATCAGTTTGAAATTAAGAGTCTAAGATGATTTGTTGCCGTTAATTGTCTTCGTTATATTGTTGCCATTAATCCACTAAATGATAAAAGGTACTCATCATTTATATCAAAACACACACATAGTGATCTAAACGTCGAAGAAAACTTAACTATTATTTATATGAGCCGTCGTAAGTGAAAGATTAACCCAAATAGACGAAGCAGGAACCAAGACCTATATATTACTCCTACTTGTTGCCCAATGAAACAGTATCAGCCATCATTAATAAACTATATAGTCACTTTAAAGACCCTATATAAAGGTCGTATACACCTAGTTACCGTCATTGCTCCCGATTACACTTTCAATCACGTAGTACACTCACTCTCTGTTCCTTCCTCCTCCTCCCCTTCTCTTCCACTTCCTCTTCTTCCATCTCCTCTTTCACCTCTTCCTTCTCTTCCTCCTCCATCTCCACCACCTCCTCTTCCTCCTCCGTCTCCTCTTCCATCTCCTCTTCCTTCTCTTCCTCCCCCTCCCCTCCCCCCCTCCTCTTCTTCCCCTTCCTCCTCCTCCTCCTCCTCCTCCATACTTCAAGACCCCATCCAGTTTATACCTCTCAGTTCAGAACATCAGGACTCAATATATTTACTCGATGCAACTTGACGATACGAATAAAAGAAACAAAAACATACATACATACATACATACATACATACATACATACATATATACATACACACACGAGTATTATATATGGTGTGTGTATCAGTGCATAGGGGAGGGCAAGGCAGTGATCCAGGTGTGTGTGTGTGTGTCTGTGTGTGTGTGTGTGGGGGGGGGGGGGGGTATACACATGCTACACACATATATCTGCATGACAGTGTGTGACCCGCGTCCGTATAGGCTATGCATGAAAAGTCAACAGGACGAAGCTACACTCCCTATGTACAGGAGAGACTTCACAGTACCGCCCTGTATATTTTTTTTTTTATTTCCACTCTCGTTGTCCATCTCTGTCAACCTTTCATCCACGTCCACCTCTCCCTTTTGCACTAACAGCCACTCGTTAGATTCAATTAAGCCAACCCCAACGCCAACTTTTGCCAGGAGGGAAGAGGGAGGTGAGGGAAGAGGGAAGAGAGGGGGGTGTGAGGGAAGAGAGGGGGGGGGGGGTGTGAGGGAAGAGGGAGGGAAGGTAGTTGGCGGGCGTGGCTGTGGTTGCGTTGCCAGGTAAGGCTAAGCCAACTGTCCACACCACACTCCTAACCCTCCCATGTGACACTGACTTCTCCTCCTTATACTTCCCTACATACTTATACCCTAATATTCCTCTATGTTCCTCACTATTTACCTCATCTATCTCTCACTTCCTAAATCATCGAATAAACAAGAAACATCAACCCAACACACTGACACTAAATTAATAAAGTCTTTTCTTTTTTTACATACATAGAATGAATGGAATCGGACACGTAATGATTTTCCGAACAGATGCGTGTGGCGTTCACATTTTTATAAATGTTTGATCAGGAAGAAGCCGGAACAATCTAACCGTGGAGCTCATTACAATCTGAATGAGAAAAGATGAGTAATTAAATTGCAATCGACAAAAAAGTGGAAGTGATATTGTCAGGGAGATGCCGTTGTGCGGTTGGTGGAGGCTGCCCACTTCAACTCCACGTTAATTTTGTCTCCCTCTTAATAACCTACATCAAAGTACTCACTGAACTACGTCATTAATTCAGTCAACAGCCCAGGTACACGACCACACAATAATACGTTAACTATATGAGGTATTGGCAGTGATGTAACTCAATATAAGCCTAGATTTTATTGTATATGATTGAGGGAAACGTTTATAAAAATGTTTTGAAGTCTTTCCGTTTTTATCATTATAGTTATTATCATCATCATCATCATCATCATCATCATCATCATCATCATCATCATCATCATCGTTTTGCTTCCCTTTCTCAGTGAGGTGTTTAAGTGTTACTGTTTAATAATATCTTTTAAAAACACTAAAACAATTACCTTCAAAAACAGCAAAAAAACAAAAACAACAACAACAACCCAAAAACAATCACCTACAAAAACAGAAAAAATCAACTCCCACACAGCAAAAAACAAAAGAAAACAGAAAAAAACTAATTTCTTCCCCAAACAATGATGAGGGTGTGTGGTTTTGGTCTCCCAGCACTGTACAGCGGACTACGGTATTTGTCAAGCCTTACAAATATTCAACTATGGGCGCAGGTGAAGAGGAGGAGGAGGAGGTTACTAAGGCAGTGAGGGACCCAGGGCTTCCATCAATACAATACTCTTAGGGCTTCTGTCTTGGCAGTGTTTCAGATACCTACGGCCATACACACAGCAGGTGGCTTCTCTCTCTCTCTCTCTCTCTCTCTCTCTCTCTCTCTCTCTCTCTCTCTCTCTCTCTCTCTCTCTCTCTCTCTCTCTCTCTCTCTCTCTCTCTCTCACCAAGGAAGATGTCAACAACAAGCTCTTAGTACTGTTGTGGTCAGGTCGTTAGGCTGTTCATAATGACTCAACGACAACAATACCATCCCCACAAACACGTGGTCACACACACACATACACACACGTACATACACGTACACACACACACACACTCGCCCTTACTACCATCCAATGTGTACCACTATCTTCCCTCAAAGCCATAACAAACAGATCATTACGATCGAAATCCTAAGTGCTCAGTAGAGGGACTTTGATCTTGTGGGTGTCTCAAGGTTATCACTTTCTTGCCCCTAAGTCCAAGCCATAACGAATAGGTCAAGATGGTCCGGACAACAAAATGACCAGTGGAGGATTGTCGCCCGTGTGGCTATCTCGGAGATGTCACTATCTTGCCGCTAAGTCTGGGCGGTAACGCGCTAATGATGCCGCTCAGGTGAACTGGGGCAGGTGAGGGGGTGGGGGGGGCTCCTCGGCTCTCTGTCACGACTATCTCATTTTTAGTCTCTTCTTTCTTTCAATCATTCATTCTCCTCTTCTTAATATTCTCGTGTCTCTATTCTCGCTTCCTTAGTCTGTTCTTTTAATTCTGTATTCGTTCCGATACTTTCATTCTCTTTATTGTTTTCATTCTAACATTTTCTTCTTGCCTAATTTTCTCTCTCCCATCTCTTCTTCCTCCCTTCATTCTTATAGGCTCCAGTCCCTATAGGGTCCAGTCCCCATAAGCTCCAGTCCCTATTTGCTCCAGTCCCTATTTGCTCCAGTCCCTATTTGCTCCAGTCCCTATAGGCTCCAGTCTCTATAGGCTCCAGTCCCTATAGGCTCCAGTCCCTATAGGCTCCAGTCCCTATAGGCCCCAGTCTTTATAAACCCAAATTTAACCAGATTACGAATGAAGGGTCAAACAGGATTTCTACCTAAATGCAATAGGACCTCCGTCACCAATCACTTTCTACCGTGGCCATAATCCAAAAGGTTCGGGAAGCTTATTATAACAAGACAAAATCCCAATAGAGTTAAATTCCCATCAAAAAACAAAAATTACCAAGTAGACCAAATTCCCAAAAGGAAAAATTTCAACCACAAAAAATAAATCGGACATAATTCTCACACAATTTCTCAATGGACAAAATACCACGACGGAAATAATACTAAAAGTTGACAAAATTCTATAATAAATATATAAATAATAACAAAATCCCATTAGAAAACTTACCACTGGACAAAATCTCTTGAGAAATTGATAGACTATAAAAAAAAAATCCCACCAGAGTAGGTTAGGTTAGGTTTGGGATTTTCAACTAAAACATTGACCAAGTCCATTTACCTTTTGAGCAGTACCGTCTGTGTGCTGGTAGAGGCGGGTCCTGGCCAACTGCTGCCTCACCTGGGAAATGAGATAATAATAATAATAATAATAATAATAAGAATAATAATAATAATAATAATAATAAAAATAATAATAATAATAAAAATAATAATAGTAATAATAATAATAATAATAATCAGGGCATCACCTCCTCCCACCGTTCATCACCTACTCCCACCCGTTCATCACCTACTCCCACCCGTTCATCACCTCCTCCCACCCGTTCATCACCTACTCCCACCCGTTCATCACCTCCTCCCCACCCTGTTCATCACCCTACTCCCCCACCCGTTCATCACCTCCTCCCGCCCGTTCATCACCCTCCCACCGTTCATCACCTACTCCCACCCTGTTCATCCACCTACTCCCACCGTTCATCACCTACTCCCACCCGTTCATCACCTCTCCCACCCTCACCCACCGTTCATCACGCCTGTTCCACCTCTCCCCACCTGTTCATCACCTACTCCGCCCGTTCCCACCTCCCCCCACCCGTCATCACCTACTCCCATCTGTTCATCACCTACTCCCACCCGTTCGCACCACTGTACTGTATACCCCTCTTGGTATGCTAGTGATGGCGATAGTAAATTGTTTTTTTAACCACCTGTAATTAAATTTAGCCGGACTGGGTCACTTTCTGTATGTGTTATGTGTGTGTGTGGTGTGTGTGTGTGTGTGTGTGTGTGTGTGTGTGTGTGTGTGTGTGCCCCGATAACCAAGAAGACCAACACCACAATAAACTAGAAACAAAGGAGATGGGGGAAGAAGAGAATAAGTTGAGGAAAATGATAACAGAGAGAGAGAGAGAGAGAGAGAGAGAGAGACTTAGGTGATAAAAACAGAGGCACAGATCATCAGAGCTGACACACACATACACACACACACACAAACTTCACTAACTCTCTGTTATGCATCAATAAGAAGGGGCGAGTCGAGGGGGAGAGAGAAAGTGACTTAGTTCACAAACAATGTATCAGGTCTTATAGTTGACAGGAGAGGTGTGTGTATAGTTGTTACCTGCTTCAATATAAATTTATCTTGGAATTATTATTTTATTTTGAGGGTAATATTGAGGTTGATGTTGTTGTTGTTGTTGTTTTCTTGTTGTTGTTGTTTTCTTGTTGTTGTTTTCTTGTTGTTGTTGTTTTCTTGTTGTTGTTGTTGTTTTTTTGTTATTTTTGTTTTCATGTCGTTGTTGTTGTTGCTGTTGTTGTAATCTGTTTTTAGATTCGAAGGGTGGAGGAAGGAAGCGAAGGGTGGAGGAGGGAGGTGAAGGGTGAAGGAGGGAGGTGAAGGGTGAAGGAGGGAGGTGAAGGGTGAAGGAGGGAGGTGAAGGGTGAAGGAGGAGGTGAAGGGTGAAGGAGGAGGTGAAGGGTGAAGGAGGGAGGTGAAGGGTGAAGGAGGGAAGGGTGAAGGAGGGAGGTGAAGGGTGGAGGAGGGAGGTGAAGGGTGAAGGAGGGAGGTGAAGGGTGGAGGAGGGAGGTGAAGGGTGAAGGACGGAGGTGAAGGGTGAAGGACGGAGGTGAAGGGTGAAGGACGGAGGTGAAGGGTGAAGGAGGGAGGTGAAGGGTGAAGGAGGGAGGTGAAGGGTGGAGGAAGGAAGAGGTTAGAGACGACACTGTTTGACCAGGTGAGTGATGCTTGAGTGAGTCACCGCGGCGAGTCGTGTTGGGTAAAAGCTGGGATCTGCATGGATTAGGTTAGGTTAGGTTAGGTTAGGTTAGGTTAGGTTAGGTTAATACTATTAGATTAGGTTAAAGTGCAATGGGCTGGTTGATAAAGTTTGGTTCTGTCCACTAAAAAAAAAAGGATTTCTTCCCCCCTACGAGTCAATGGGTTCCAACAAATCACAACCCCGCAATAACAATCACACAACACACTATTTCAATAACCAGTAATGACAGATTAACGTGTTTACCACAAGGACTAATTACTAAGTCGTCTCGTTATAGTATTAAAACTTTATTATTATTATTATTATTATTATTATTATTTCAACATATATTAGGTCACATATTATGAACTGCCATAGGTGGAATAATGCTCAGTGTACTTACAAACAAAAACACTCAGAAATAAACAATAATAAAATAATTTAGTAATATAACCTATATTTTCAATGAGTATAAAAACATCTACTTTCGTGAGTCTGAGCAATTTTAACCTAACCTAACCAAGATCTAACCTGACCAAGACCATACTTTTTATTTCAATATATATATATAATGGCCACGACGCAAAGTAAATTATCCATTTCTATCACAAACTTTACTACCACAACACACACACACACATGTAGAGACTAACTTAAACTCATAATAAAGATAGCAGAGTATTAATACATATATATACATACATTCATACACACGTGGGCAGGCGCGGGTGGTTACTATAATAGCCAGTGTTTCCTTTATCACATATTCTTGTCGTTAATTTGTGGTCATATTTTTATGTTTTTGAAGTTTCAATATCGTGTTTCTCTGAGTTCCTGTTAAAGTTGTGTGTGTGTGTTCACGCTTCAAGAACACTTTGGGGCAGTTGAGTCCAGCGAACACAGTTTTATGGTCGACGCATTAGTGTAAACTGCTATTAATGTTGCTCTACACATTTCTCTACAAATTCTCTACCTTAACAAAAATGAAATTATGTGTATATATTTAATTTGAGTTTGGTTGTAATCTTAAAAGGCACTTCAGTCTGTGTCTGTGTGTGTATGTGTGTGTGTGTGTGTGTGTAAAACAATTCTCTGAAACTAAACACAAAACACACACACACACACACACACACACACACACACACACGTTCTAAAAAGACGATGAGTAAAAGTTGCAAGAGAAATCTGGCAATCATTCAGAGGTCCTGGTAGACGGCGGCCTTCAGTCGGTCCTGGGCCACGGGTCTGGGCGGAGGTGGAGCGTCTATAATCTTCCTACGGCCTTTTCCATCCACATTGAATCCACCATTTGGGTTAGATGCACGCAAAATTTTACCGATAAATCTTTAAAAAATCAACTTACGATTTTACCTATATAAAAACACAGCCATTTTTTATAATAAGAATGCTAGAAAATACACGTGAAGGAGAAGAATAATATGGACACTGGAAAAGATTTGATGCATTTTATAATATTACAAGTTATAAGTTATTAACCCATTTGATGCCATTTCCAGTAGCATGTATAAAGGTTAAATCTAGTCTCTACAGGCCCCAAATTAACCCTATCATAAGTAAGGCTCTACAGTCCTAATGGGCCCCCAGTCCTGATAGACCCCAGCCTAATAAAACCATCAGGTGTAAATGGCTCTCACTAATAGTCCCCAATCCTAAGCGTCTGGTTAGAGTGGGGCGTATTTGGATTGGGGCCTAAAGGAACAGAGGCATAGTGGGAATTAGGACATATTGGGATTGAAGTCACTTGGCACAAAGACTTATTAGGACAGGAGCCTTTTGGGACAAGGGCCTATTGGGACAAGAGCCTATTGGGACAGGGGCCTATTGGGACAAGGGCCTATTGGGACAGGGGCCTATAGGGACAAGAGCCTATAGGGACAAGGGCCCATTGGGACAGGAGCCTATTGGGACAAGGGCCTATTGGGACAAGGGCCTATTGGGACAAGCGCCTATTGGGACGGGCCTATTGGGACAAGGGCCTATAGGGACAAGAGCCTATTGGGACAGGGGCCTATTGGTACAGGGGCCTATTGGGACAGGGGCCTATTGGGATACACTTACTGGAATTGGGGCCCAGTTTACCCACAACAGCAATGAACAACCAGAGAGCCGTGTCCGTCATAACTCCTAAATATATAAATGGAAGATTTATTTTATATCCTGTTATTTTAAAGACGATTATATCATAAAGCAAAAATAAAAGCCTTCTAAAACACTAATACGACTTCACAATATAACAACAAAAGCACCGCGCTGTTGTTAATATCCCCTAACCTACCCTACCCTACCCTAACCTAACCTAACCTAACCTAACCTACCCTACCCTAACCTACCCTAACCTAACCTAATCTAACCTATCCTAACCTAACCAATTTAAAAGGTAAACAAAGCAAAATAAAAATATATACAACACTTCCTATAGAGTATACTGTATATTATTGTCCTCTTAGGCCTATAGAAGTAACATTTATAGGCCTACTGTTTATCGACTCTTCAGAACGGTCCCTGATAGAAAGACGCACTTGGAAAATATATCTCTCGGAGGCGTAAAGTATTGTCAGTCAGGTCAGGAAAATCGTAAACAAAATCAACATTAAAATTTATACCGAAATTCTTCACTAATTAGTTATGTTTACTAGATAATTATTAAGACAGTGAATTAAGGTAGTGAATTTAAGGTTGTTTGTGTTATTGGTTCATTCTATCTCTTAGGTTAGGTTAGGTTAGGTTAGGTTAGGTTAGGTTAGGTTAGGTTAGGTTAGGTTAGGTTAGGTTAGCGTTTGGTTAGGTTAGATTACGTTTGGTTAGGTTAGGTTAGCGTTTGGTTAGTTAGGTTAGCGTTTGGTTAGGTTAGATTAGGTTAGGTTAGGTTAGGCGGTTGGGTTAGGTTAGATTAGGTTAGGTTAGGTTGGCGTTTGGTTGGGATTAGGTTAGATTAGGTTAGGTTAGGTTGGTTTGGTTGGGTTAGGTTAGGTTAGGTTAGGTTAGGTTAGGTTAGGTTAGGTTAGGTTAGGTTAGGTTAGGTTAGCGTTTGGTTAGGTTAGCGTTTGGGTGGTTAATTTTTAGGAGAATTAAGCTGGGTACTAATATTTGTGAACCTTACCCCTAGACAGTATTTTTTTTTAACTTTGTAATATACGGGGAAGAGATATGCTGCAGCTAACACCATGCACAATACTATATGGTGGAGCTAACGTCATACACAACACACATATGGTGATAGAGTACACGTGAAGTGATATTTCTTACCTCTACGCGACAGGTGTAAATATTGAACACCTGTACACATGTTAATGGTGGGTGGACAGAGGAGAGTGAAAGATTGCCCCCAGGTAATGACAGGTGTGTGTGTGTGTGTGTGTGTGTGTGTGTGTGTGTGTGTGTGTGTGTGTGTGTGTGTTTATGCTGAACGTTACCAAACCATCAGGATTAAGACCCATTGGAACTGGGGGTCCATTAGGGATGGGGTCCCAATCCGACGTTAAAAGCGGTGGCGGCGTTGAGAGCGGTTACGTGGAGGAAAGAGGCGTTGAAAGTGTTAGCGTGGATGATGGCGTTAATGGCGGCAGAGTACAGAGCGTTGTGGCGTTGAAAATGAGTGGAGAGTGAAGGCAAGGAGGAAGGTGAGACGCGGTGGATATCGACAGACAGACAGACAGCGGCTGGTGGCGTGGAAGAGGGCGGCTGGCGGCGTGGAAGAGGGCGGCTGACGACGTGGAGGAGGTAGACGAAAGGCGTGGAGGAGGGCGGCGTCGGACGGGCGTGGAACAATCGCGTGCAGGAACATCTGGGTGCTCGGCGACCCTCCACAACGTTCATGCTACACTTGGTAACTATTGATTCTCCACACTCCCCTACTACTGTTGCTACTGCTATGGCTACTGCTACTACGGCTACTACGCTATTTTCCCTCCCATTTACAAGTGCCAACTCCGCTATCGGCACTCCTATTGTTTCTAAAGGTTCCATTGCTGCAGCTATTGACACTAGTACTATACGGATAAAAGTGGGCCCTATAGATCTGAAGGCTCATTAGGGGGCAGTGTGGATATAGCATACTGAATAGGCCTATTCATCCTTCGGTGGCCTATGGATACCACGCATAACGCCTATAGCCTAAGATGATCTTTGACCTTCATTACTAACCTTGACAATTGACGCATAAACTTAAAATATCTGCATCGATACAAGAGTTTACAGACAGGTAGAGATAGACGGCTTAGGCAAACAGGTAGGTATACAGATCTAGACAGACAGACAAAGACAGATGAGAGACAGACCACAACACATCCATTGCTTCTAACAGGGAGCTGGGAAAAAACAGAAGAAAAAAAAATCGTTGCACACTTTCCTCCGCCACACAAAAAAACACCACACGGGGCACAACACGCCAGTAAAATAACAATACTATGGTAGAAGCAGCCTGAGATATTCGCTCATTACCACAAAACATTCTTTACACTTCAACTCACTATCCTTACACACACACACACACACACACACACACACACACACACACACACACACACACACACACCCCTCAACAACATGCTCCTTGGGGGGTGGGGGTGGGAGGAGGGAGGAGAGGGTGGGGGAGGCTGTGGCTATTTTCTTGAGACAATATTTAGACCACCAGATGATTACCCCCCACCCCCTCCCCCAAGCATAGTTCACATGATGATAAACTACCCAAACGCTACGTGTGTGTGTGGGAAGTATATAGGTTAGGTTAGGTTATTTTAGGTTAGGTTAGGTGGTTAATTTTAAGGAGAAATAAGCAGGGTTCTAATCTTCAGGTGATCCTAAAATCTTTCAGGTGTGTATGAAGTGTGGTAACGCGTGCCAGGCAGAAGTATATT
Organism: Homarus americanus; assembly: GCF_018991925.1. Taxonomy (NCBI): domain Eukaryota; kingdom Metazoa; phylum Arthropoda; class Malacostraca; order Decapoda; family Nephropidae; genus Homarus; species Homarus americanus. The sequence goes on along the minus strand of NW_024738300.1, from coordinate 11,278,538 downwards.
ACAGTACATCCTTCACCCACCGTTATGAAACACTGGGCTCTTCTTAAGTCAATTATCTCACCTGTCCATCTCAACCATTAACCCCTGACTACAATGACATAATTCAATCAATACAATAGATTAGAGGAGTCCATAGATTAAGATATAACACACACCCCTGAGTACGTGTCAACCTCCTTGAGTACAGGCATTAACCTCGGTCCATCTATCTATGTTGAATTAGCTTCCTGAGTACAATGTCATCTACTCAGTGGAATGAATTATCACTTTCTATTACCCAAGACATCGTACTCATGGATTTAAACCATCGTACTAAATCAATTAAAATTTCATTAGTGGCGGAGTACCTCAAGGCAGTGTCTAGAATCCCTTTTCATTTGCATTCACACGTGTAATCTCAAGTTAACACAAGCCTTATATACTAAAAGTCCCAACACACAACAGTGATTAAACTAAATACAAATTAATATCCCTATCAGTGGCAGAGTATACCTCAAGGTGTTGTCTTGGGTCCATTTCCATTCGTTAACACATGTATAAACTTCCCCCCCTGCTATGTTACGGCCTTGTATACTCCCTGTATGTGACCTATCAACAAACACAACCACCACGGCACCTCTTATGCGTCTGTGTTCCTGACTGATAGCCATAATGGTACTGCTAATTGCAAACCTCAGTAAAGGGTAAAGCGTTGAGGTGGTAGCGCAGCGGAGTCAAGGTTTGAATATCCAGAGCAAGGGGGCAGGGCAGCAGCGGCGGAGGGTTGATTATCCGGTTTGGTCTATTATCGGCGTCATGACCATTTGCCCCGCACCAGTTTGTCGTAAAAACCTAACTGGTTCACCAACGTACGGGTTAATTAAGAGAGGGGGGGGGGGTCTATTCTCTCTCTTCCGTTCTATGATTAACCGTAATTCCAAACCTGTACGGAGTGACCACTAATTTAAGGCCAATATAATAACTGTATTGACTGAAGGGACAGAATCTCACACAAATATATAAATAAATAATAATAATAAAAAATCCATAAAAAAAGAAAAAATATATATATAATAAAAACTAAAATTCCACATAAAATAAATTACCACTAATACTTCTGACTAAGAATAATAATAATTAAACTAAAAATAAACTTACAATTATAAAAACAACTTAAAATAGACACGTCCAGAGGTTGAGTGTACTACTAGCAGCTTACATGACCGAACCCAAAGCATTACTGTATTTAGTCTTCACATCTTGGGTCAACTTAACACCTCTGTCGTATAAGCTGAAGGTAAAGGTCAAATGGGCCCCCTCCCCCATATCTAATAAACGATAATTCAACCTTAAAGAGTGGGGCCCATTAGGACTGAGGCTCGGTCTTAATAGTATGGGGCTTATTAGGACTGAGGGTGGATATGTTTACGTTGGGGCCCGTTTAACAAGTCACAATCTATCTGTGGGTCCTATTTCTTCCTCTTGAAACGCCTTATCACCCACCTCACCCACCTCAACCACCCACCTCATCCACCCACCCACCTCACCCACCCACCTCAACCACCCACCTGTTCCTACATACAATAAAACAGTGTCCCTCGTACCTCACTTAACGCTACTAAAAACATTCGCTTATTTCAGTCACTATAGTTGATACGGTAAATTAATGCATATGTTTACACAATATTTACTGAGTGGTTGAGGACGCTGCTTCCTCTTCCACTAGTGGTTATTTGACCGTGATGTGTTAGTAGTTAAGCGTGGTGGCTGGTCTGATAGGCCCCAGTACGTCTCTCAAGCCTAACCTAACCTAACCTAACCTAACCATAAGGATTGGGTCACGTTATAATCAATGGAGTAAGTTAATCTAAAGTCTGTAAACGCATCATGGATTCTGTTCGGTAATTGACACACACACACACACACACACACACACCACACACACACACACACACACACACACACACACACACACACACACACACACACACCACAAAATCAGGGTGTGTGGCGTCTGGGTAAGTCCTGCCAGCACAATTTGGTAGATCCCACGTCTCAACCACAATCCTCCCGCCATCCTCCTGTCCGACGGGGGAAATTGCAGCCCCCCTCCCCTCCCTCCCTCCCGTTCACCTAGAGTAAGTTTAGGAGGGGGAGGGGGGCCGAGGGGAGATGTTTCTACACTATAATTACAGGTGTGTATGTTTAGGTTACGTTAGGTTAAGTTAGGTTAGGTTAGGTTAGGTACTAATATTATTCAATTATACAGATGTTTACAGATGATAGATGTGGCTATACCAGATGTTAAAATGACACTTGTAATAATAACGTCTTTACCGATGCTAATTAACAACAGGTGTTTAATGAGGGTTAAAATATACAGGTGTTAAGAGGGCGGCCTTTGTAACACTTAATTGCAAAGGAAGATGAGTACGGAGAGAGAGAGAGAGAGAGAGAGAGAGAGAGAGAGAGACAGAGAGAGAGAGAGAGAGAGAGAGGTACATAGCGTCACATGGTTCACTATAGTCCAGCCACCACACAGCATCAGGTGAGAACAATCCCTTCATAAGTACATAATCGTGGCTCATCACCGCCCTCCCTTCTCTCTCCCTTAATACATCTCCCTTTTTCTCTATCTCCCTTAATGTATCCTCCCCCTTCTATCTCTTCCTAAATATATCCTCCCCTTTCTATCTCCTTTAACATAGTCTCCCTCCTTTCTTTCTCTCCCTTAATACATATCCCTTTCTCCCTTAATAATAGTCTCCCTCCCTTTCTCCCCCTCAATGTAACTTTCCCCATATCTCCCCATTTATGTTTCCTCCCCTCCTCTCTCCTTTAACATATTCTCCCTTTCTCCCTTGATATAATCCCCTTTCCTCTTTCTCTCCCCTTAAATAATCTCCCTTCTCCCTCTCCTCCTTGATACAATCTTCGTCTCCTCGCCCCTGATATAACCTTCTCCCCAACCTCCTCCTCCCCATCCACTTCCTCCCCAAGAGTACATCCTCCACCTTTTTCCTCCCCACACTGCTTGAACATTCTCCCCCATACACCCTCCTCTCCCCCCATACACCCTCCTCTCCCCTACATTCTCCTCTTCCTACACCCTTCCTCCTCTCCCCAAAAACAACAGCAGCTCGGTTAGAAGGGAGGGAGACAGGAGAAAGCAGGGGGAGGGAGGGAGGAAGGGAGTAAGTAGGAAGCAGGAGGAGGGAGGTGAAAAAGGAGAGAGAGAGAGAGAGAGAGAGAGAGAGAGAGAGAGAGAGAGAGAGAGAGAGAGAGAGGAAATAGATCGAGGGAAGAAGCAAGGAAAGTGAAGGCAGGGGAAAAGAGGGAGGTAAATAAGAATCAAGGGAATAAGAGGAGAGAAAAATCGAGTTAACAAAGCAAAGGAGAGAGGGAAGGAAAGAAGGAGTCAGGAAGTGAGGTAAGAGAGAAAGGGAGAGAGTCAGAGAGGAAAGGAGGAGAAAAGGAGAGAAGAACAGAGTGAATAGAGGTAGAGAGGGAGAGAGAGAGGGAGGGGAGGAGGGAGGAAGGAGCAAGGCAGCAAAGGGAATGAAGGGAGGGAGGGAGGGGAATGAAATTGCAGAGGAAATGAAGAGAGGGAGAGACGGGAGAGAGGAATGGAGGGAGAGAGAGAGGGATGAAAGGATGGAGGGAGGGATGGAGGAAGGGAGGGAGAGGGAGGTAAGTAGGTAGGGAGAGGGAGAGAGAGAGAGAGGGAGAGAGAGGGAGGGAGGAGGAGGAGAGAGGGAGGAGATAGGAGAGAGGAGGGAGAGGAGGGAGGGTCAACATGGATCACAGTAGAAGTCTTTGAGGAGTAATTGACTATGGCGCCGACACCACTACGTACACACTGACTTTCAGCAGTGTGTTGAACCCCGTCAGGAGGGAAACCACACACACCACACACACACACACACACACACACACACACACACACACACACACACACACACACACACACACACACACACGGTTGCTTTTCCTTTACCTGATGAACTCACTGAGGTTACTCCACAAAGATGGCGTCATAATTGCAGGTAACCTAAAGACCGTTTCTCGTTACTGGATAAATATGGCGTCGAAATTACACCAAGACTCCACCCGTAAATAGGCAATAGGATATGTTCTTTAATTCTCATATATGGAAAAGAATATTGTTGACATTTAACCTAACCTAACCTAACCTAACCTAACCTAACCTTACCTAACCTAACCTAACCTTACCTTACCTTACCTGATCTAACCTAACCTAACCTAACCTAACCTAACCTAACCTAACCTTACCTTACCTTACCTAACCTAACCTTACCTTACCTTACCTAACCTAACCTAATGCTTCAGTGTGATGTTGATGTTAGAGTAGGAGAATGTTTTAATGTTTTACTTAATGTGAAAAATAAACTCTAATGTTATAAGTTGTTTAAGTTGCATTAGACACTTAATGAACATCTTAAGTTGTGTTGACGTTATGTTATGATACAATTAATCCCATTTAATATATAACTTCCCCCAAGGATAAGTAGTGTTAACAGCCCAACCACGTAATTTAGATAATAAAGTACTAACTATTGCTCCTGGTATAAGCTATGTTAAGGCAGTACAACACCCTGGGCGGCCACAAGTGTTGATCATGTGCATCACAACAATGCCACAGTAAGGGGGTCGCCGCCCCCTCCCAGCTGACCTAATACCGTGGCTTGAGTCCGCCCGACCAGCGCCCGAGAAGCCGGCAAGCAGGCATGTAATACAATTTCACCAGGTTTGGCCCGACTTAACATCAAGTATCATATGATTCCGGGGCGGTGGGCGCGCTGAGCCGTGGGGGCGCGCCTGCGTCCACGCCCATATTTCCTGGCCACCACCTCCGACGACTCCACACGCCCCCACCCCCGCCCGCGCGCCACCCTCGAAATCACGTACCTAGTTTGGGTCTTAATGAATTGAATTAAATCATCTATATTGAGAGTCTTGAAGTGATTTACGGTCAAGAGCTTCATTAGACGGGCGGGAGGAGAGGTGGGTGAAGGAGGCTCCGTGGGCCGGATAATGTGAACAATAGATCACAGCCGACTGTGGTGTAATGACTCGCCCCCCGCCTCCAGTCGCCCTCACAGAATATGATCACAGCCACTGTGACTATATGATTTAATAGAATCTTCACAAACCGTATTATGAACGAAGTACTGGCCATGAATTACTTTGAGATCTCCTTCTTTTCACCGAGATAACAACATCTCTTCCATGCTCGTCAGTGGGCGGGGCTGATAATCAACGGGCCAATGAGGAGGAAGCGTGAAGAAGAGTGACCAATCAGGCGTGATAGTGTGTGAGGCTCCGCCCCGCGCGGCCACAATCTGTCAGGGAGGGGAGCCGTCATGTGTTGTGGCCCAGGGAGGGTGTGGAGCCAGCGGCGGCCGCATGCACTCACGCCCTTCTCCCCGACACTCACACAACCAATTTATTTATTTACCTTAATATTCTCAATATGAAAAATTCTCTAAAAAAATAATATGTAATTTTTTTCTATGGTAATAAAACCCTCGGGATAATTTAAACCCCTAACGTTAAATAACCAATTAATGAACATTTTCTAGGGAAATAACCTTCACGTTTGTATAGTAATCCTCTGCTTCCCCGCCATATACTGCATACTAGAACTGTATTTAATGTGTAAATTAAATATATAAAAATAATATACAGTAGTAAGCACAGATCTTCAGATTTGCAAGTATATTTAAACCGTTCAAAATATTGGCGATTATTCGTACAAAATTTGGCATTATTTCTCTGAACTCCAAAATGAGTTTAATATTACGAGTGATATAAGCGTGTCGGGGCGCGCGAGGAAGGGCCGTAAAACAAACAGGCAAATATACAGCGTCTGTAATTCCTTTATGACGCCTAATATTTCTCGTAAGTCAATGGAGTGAAGTATAATTTATAATGATAATAAAGGCGGTTATCTAACTCCGTTTAAAATTTTATGGCCAAATTTATTCAAGATATGAGTGTGGGCGTGGCGGTGTCGGAGGGCCAGAGCGGCGACGATGACGGCGGCGGCGACAAGCAGCGGTGGTGGAGTATCGGCAATGTTGGGCCGCGACGTCCATGTGAGGCTGCGGCCACGCCCTCCCCCGCCGCCTCCACTTCCCTCACCGCTCACAGCTCTCAGCACCCCAGACGACCACGCTGCTGCCCACCAATATTACTCATAATTAACCCTTCGCTTCTCCATCACTATTAAGACTATAAAGTGTGAGATATACATGAAGATAAACAGTTATAGTTTATAGCTTATATATCCTGGCCACGTGGGTGTTATAGGAGAAATATAGAGGAATATAGGTGTAGTGGGAAGGTGTTGCCGGCAGGGTGAGTCTGGATTATGGCCGAGGGGCGAGTGGGAGGAGCCTATCGATGGTCGGGGCAGGAGGCCCGGGGATCCCTGCGCCGAGCGGAGCGTGGAACGGCCCGGTGCACGCTTCAGGGACTGGCTACCTTAGTCCCCGACGTACGCTTCAGTAGTCGACCACGCATCACCAACTCTCCCGAGCCGCCTGCACTAGTCTGATCCCCGCGTTAATACTTCAGTGTACTCATGTGTGAAGACTGGGCTCCCACCACGGCTCTCCTGCCCCTCTAGTGCTGCCTCGCGCTCCCCGACACCAACACCCGGTCCTCTCACTTACTACCAAAACTCTACTGCAAATATTTGTCTCGTTCCGCGCTCCAAGGAAGGACTTTTTTAATCGTCGTGACAACGAGATTTCCTGCTTGGTTGGGCTGGGAAGTTCCGTGTGGAGGCAGGAGCCTCATGTGTGACTGGCCGGCCAGAAGATTTAATCGTGCACGTCAAGCCGTTGTCTCAGTGTTGGTGAAGCTGTGGTAGTGACGCCTCCCTCACCTAGTGCTTGTGCCCTCTCCCGGGACTCTCCTCCGACCCTCCACTCACTCCACTAATATTTTTCTACAGGAAGGTAAGTCCTCCCTCACCTTTATACCTCACCGTCCGTCTACAGCGGATTATTTACAAACACTCGTGTAGTGTGGATATCGTGTAAAGAGTGTGCCATGACGTGCAAAATATAACGGACAAGTTCATAGTAGTGAAAAGTGTACGGGCGTGATCGTGACCGTACACCAGTGAAACCGTATACCGTTCAGCATGGTGGTGTAATTCACTTAAAATTTATTTACATGAAACTTACAAAATTTCAATCTGTCCCTGAAGAAAATGGTGTTAAATTATTATATATAAACAATACCCATTTGCTGATGATCATGGCGCAGTGATTGTTAGTTACCGGAGAAGACATGTTAAGCGTATGTGTGTGTGTGTGGTTAACTTACACCTGTGAGAAACTAACCTACACCCACAGCGTCACACTCACTACCTCGACAACCACAATAATTATTTAGAGACGTTAACAATAAGAATTATGACCCCAAAAATACAAAGAGTTTAACTAAATATTTCTTCATTGAAATTTTACATATAGTGTATTACCTTAATTACCTCACCTCTCATGACTTAACTATAATTATTCTACGGGAACACCTTTGTGGTTTATGATGAAATTACTCCCGTAAAGCCGAATTGACATTTATTCAGTCAAACTCCACACACAAACACCGTACAGCCTCGTTCATCCCACCACCCTCAGAGTACAAAAAATACAACTAAATAAAATCACAAGAAACTGCAATAAAAACACTGAAACCTCAAATTACATGAAACTGTAATCAAAATAATACAAGCCTCAAATTACGTGAAACTGTAATCAAAATAACACAAACCTCAAATTATATGAAACTGTAATCCAAACACAACAAACCTCTAATATTTCTATAATAAAAAATCATTAAGATCGAGTAACCAAAGCTAACTCACCCTCTCACGGGGACCATAGACCACATTCAGTGCTATACCCGGAACGTGAAATATTACTCAGGCGGAGGGCAGCGTGTCGACCTCCGCTATTGAAAGGTGATACAGTAACGATAGGAAGATCAGATTAAAGAACAAATTATACAGATGGGATCAATTTTCACCACTGAGACTAGCGGGTAGGGCGGTGATAGTTCTGAGTGACCGGTGATAGTTCTGAGTGACCGGTGATAGCTCTGAGTGACCGGTGATAGCTAGTTAACCCCAGGGATAAAGTCATATGTGTATTTCTTATTATTTATCTCGGTTTGTGAGATGATGACGTGATAAATGATATACATACATACATACATACATACATACATACATACATACATACATACACGCCTTCTGTATACGTCTAGAAAACTCCATCGATTAATTACACACAGATCGATAACGCGTGATGTGTATGTGTATGTATGTGTGCATGTGTGTGCGTGTGTGTTTCATCCTTAAGACTTACATTCCTCCTAAACGCACTAATTACTTGAGGTAAATGAATACAAAGAATGGTATGCAATATATAGTAAAAATAATAATGAAAATAATAATAATAATAATAATAATAATAATAATAATAATAATAATAATAATATTAATAATAATAAAATAATAATAATAAACTAGGAATAAAAATACAAGTTTAATTATGATCATCAAAATTAATATTTCACAACGAATCAATTCCCACGTCAAGATATAACGTGTAACAGAATGCTATAAATATATTGAAAAAATAATCCTAGCGGGTAAAGTACATTATAATACCGATATACAATTTTCGGGGATGTTATAATTCTCAACAAACAATTACGGCATTTATTGGACAAAAATTCTGTCCCGCTACACAAATATATAAATTATAAAGTTGATTAAAACTCGACGTGTATATATCGTGTTGCTGAACGACTATCACTCAAATGTCAATCAGTATTATAATTCTGAGAACAATTATCAATAATCAGTAATTTAAAAAACTAGGTTAAATTATCAACAATTCGTATAGTATTTTTGAAGGACTGGATACCGAGTTATCAATTATTATTTTAGTGTGGAAATTGAGACCGAATTATCAATAAAAATATATCAATCCTCGATAACTAGAAGTAAATAATCAGTCGATGAAAATGTTGATAGAAGATTCGTCTTCTTAACGAAAACAAAAATTATTTAATAATTTTGAAAAAGTAGACATTAAAAAAATAATTACTCAGTACAAAACGTTCCCTTAATATCAATCAATGAATAATAATAAAAATAATCACCGAATTATCAAGTACATGTGTAAAAAAAATAGACTCGATAATTCAAAGTATAAAAAAAATATACCGAATTAACAATAAAAATAATAATCATAGCGATATACCGGAGAAGAGATTAGAGGGGTATATACTGTAGGTAGCGCCGGTATCATGTAAGAGAAAGAGCGGCGCCCGCTACACTGCCCGCCAGTCCCGCCCGCCCGCCCGCCCGACACCATGATCCATCGGTATTTACGACGCCTCATAATGATGCAACAATGACAATTTATCGGTAAATAATGGTACAACAGCGGTGATAATACTGGTGATGACCCGACAGATGCAGGCTGTTCAAGCTCCCATCTGTTTCCTCATGTGATGGACACGACACACCGACCATTATCACACGAGAGGAATGACTATGGCCAATCATATCTAATGCCATTACTCATAATTTTTTTGTTACCTATAGTGAGTCGGGGTAAAGCGATAGGTGCATTGTTATGGTACCCGGGGTTAATATAATACACACGGCACTATTTACGCCTCACACTGAAGATTATAATTATAGCGATGAGGTAAATATAACGAAATGACTTTGGATTTACGGATTTTTGAGGTAGTTGGTCAGATTTCAATGACGGGTGTATTATTGTAGTTCTGGGATATATCTGACAATATTGTATCATCAGATGGAAGGTATAATTGTAATCACGATATAAATAACTATGAAATGACCATCACTCAATTTTTTTTTGGAGGGGGGAAGAGGAGGGGGGGAGGGAAGAGGGGGAGGCGATAAAATAAACGTATCAATAATATTTATATGTTACGAGTGTATACAGTAATAGGTGTGTTGTTGTGGTTCATGGAATATACAGTATACATACACATATACGACAATAATACCACCCACTAGATAGAATATACAATTTTATACAATAGCGTAAATTAGTACAAAAATAACACTCATATTTTAATCACTGCGTCAAAAGGTGTGTTGTTGTAGGTTGGGGAATACACCTGGCTGTATTTATCCCATTGTAGTGAAGATAAAATTCGAAATATTACTCAGCACAATACAACCATCAGTGATAATGAATTTTTGTTTACCTTTTAAATTATTATGTCAATGTAAAGTGATATGTGTACTGTTTTAACTAAGGAGTATATTACATCACCAGTGAGTGTCGTCGCTCCGGGTCGTCCCATCGCTCGTGTTGGGTCGTTATGGCGTGACTGCGTGCATAGTATTTGAGGTTAAAATCGACTTTTCCTTATGTGATATAATTTGTTACCTTTAATAAATTTTTTCGTAAATTCTAATCATTGAAATTCTGTAAAAAAAAAAAATCTCAGAAAATGATCAACTTTAACCATTTAAATTATAGTTTTTGTATGTTATGTCACGATTAGATTACCTAAAGAAATATAGTTAATTAAATTCATTCTATAAGATTTGAGGCCAACTAGTACACCACACACGGCAACAGAAACTCAGTCTGATCGTGTTGAGAAAAAATTGCTATTTATACGCAAAAATTCTGGACACAAATGATAGTAAATTCGGTGGTTCGTTATCATGGAGTGAAGTGTGTGTGTGTGTGTGTGTGCGTGCGGCTCTTGGTGAAGTGTGTACGGCTCTTGGTGAAGTGTGTGCGGCCCTTAGTGAAGTGCGTGCGGCCCTTAGTAAAGTGCGTGCGGCCCTTAGTGAGGTGTGTGCGGCCCTTAGTGAAGTGTGTGTGTGTGTGTGTGTGTGCGTGCGCGCTCTTGGTGAAGTGCGTCCGGCCCATAGTGAAGTGCGTCCGGCCCTTAGTGAAGTGCGTCCGCGTGAAGTAGTGAAGTGCGTCCGGCCCTTAGTGAAGTGCGTTCGGCCCTTAGTGAAGTGCGTGCGGCCCTTAGTGAGGTGTGTGCGGCCCTTAGTGAAGTGTGTGTGTGTGTGTGTGTGTGTGTGTGTGTGTGTGTGTGTGTGTGTGTGTGCGTGCGCGGCTCTTGGTGAAGTGCGTCCGGCCCATAGTGAAGTGCGTCCGGCCCTTAGTGAAGTGCGTCCGGCCCTTAGTGAAGTGCATGCGGCCCTTAGGGAAATGTATACGGCCCTGAGTGAAGTGCGTGCGGCCTTTAGTTTGCGACAAGTGCAGCTAAACACAGCTAATGATAAATTCTTACTCGACACTGTTGTCTCAGGTACAGTACTTGAACTTCCAAAGCTATAAATTCATTCATTCTTAGCTTCGTGAGTTTAGCCGGGAAAGAAAATATCTGGCCGTATCCATCCATACTGACGATAACGTGGCAGTAGTGATCCAATAGTGCGTATCATGGTAGTGTTCGTATCATGGTAGTGTTAGTATCATGGTAGTGTTCGTATCATGATAATGTTCGTATCATGATAATGTTTGTTTCATGGTAGTGTTCGTATCATGGTAGTGTCGTATCATGGTAGTGTTACATCATGGTAGTGTTCGTATCATGATAGTGTTCGTATCATGGTAGTGTCGTATCATGGTAGTGTTACATCATGGTAGTGTTCGTATCATGATAGTGTTCGTATCATGGTAATGTTTGTTTCATAGTAGTGTTCGTATCATGGTAGTGTTCGTATCATGATAGTGTCACATTTTGGTAGTGTCACATCATGGTAGTGGTGTGTCATGTTGGTGTCATGGTATTGTCACTTCATGGTAATGTTCGTATCATGGTAGTGTTCGTATCATGATAGTGTCACATTATGGTAGTGTCACATCATGGTAGTGGTGTTTCATGTTGGTGTCATGGAAGTGTCACATCATGGTAGTGTCACATCATGGAAGTGTCACACCATGGTAGTGTCGCATCATGGAAGTGTCACACCATGGTAGTGTCGCATCATGGAAGTGTCACACCATGGTAGTGTCGCATCAAGGAAGTGTCACACCATGGTAGTGTCGCATCATGGAAGTGTCACACCATGGTAGTGTCACATCATGGGTTTGAAGACATTAAACCTCGCTAACGTAACCAAACACAAACAAAATAACCAATTACGTGAAAAATAACCAATATCATAAATAACCTAACCTAACCTAACACGTAAAAAAATTAACCAACCTCTTGAAAACTAACCAACATCATAAATAACCAAAAAAAATAATAAAAAAATAACCAATAACCTCCAAATAACCACAAAAATAACCCCAAAATATACGAGAAAATACGTATAACATTTCATAATTTAATCGGTCATAGTGTGAAGGCGAGTCAACATTACCAAACACACACACACACACACACACACACACACACACACACACTCACACACTCACACACTCACACACACACACACACACACTCACACTCACACACACACTCACACACTCACACTCACACACTCACACACTCTAAAGCCCGTCACTTAGCTTCTGTTTACTTGTACACTTACCATCGCCGCCACCTCCACCTGCCCTGCAGTGTATAACTTCTTAACTATTACCGACGTTTCTGTGTATGTATGTGTGTGTATGTATGTATGTGTGTATGTCTGTGTGTGTGTAGTCGTTGGTTTCATCATCATCATCATCATCATCATCATTGTCTTCGTCATCATCATCACCACCCTTGTCACCACCGCTCATCATCATTGTCTTCGTTACTATCATCATCATCATTACACAAAATACAACCATACACACTAAAGACATACTACACCCTACAACCATAAATACAACCATAAAATTAACCTAAAAATCATGTAAACAACCACCCACTCCCACCACACCACTCCCACCCACCCACCCACCCACCACCCACAGGTCATCATAATATGTTCGGGTATTCATATCAAAGTAAGTCGTGATTAGTGCCATTGTTTTGATCCACTGTGATATATAAATAAATACTAAAAATCCATATATATTTCATACGTTTATATTGAAAACCTAAAAAAAAAAAATTACAACCATGACATATAAACAGGTTGTGTTGTTACTTTGTGGTGAGTTAAATACACCCATACAAGATATACCTATATCAGAAAACAAAAATTATTCACCTCTACTGAACGACTATCAACACAATTCCTATACGATAAACATATATAACTTTTTAGACGTGATATACTCCCACTATAGTATATCATATATTTTCGACTTTAAAAACAGGGTATAACAGTCACTAGATACTCGTATAATAGCGAAATATGACCAGGTATGTCATTCAATCTGTCATATTTTACACAGGCGAATACATTAACCCCTAGTCTATATATCTGTCTGTCTGTCATATAGCTCATAGGCGTGTGTGTGTACATAATGGGGAAATGTTAACGTCAGGTCGCGACATTCATCTATATTTTATGTACAAATAAGTAACTAGATCATTTAATGCTTCCATAAATTAACAAAAGAATTGGGAATGGTGTGTGTGTGTCTGTGTGTGTTTGCGGTAGTGGTCTGTGATAGTGCGGTAGTGGTCCGGGATAGTGCGGTAGTGGACCGGGATAGTGCGGTATTGGGGATAGTGCGGTAGTGGTCTGTGATAGTGCGGTAGTGGACCGATAGTGCGGTAGTGGACCAGGATAGTGCAGTAGTGGTCCGGGATAGTGCTAGTGGTCCGAATAGTGTAGTGGTCCGGATAGTGCGATAGTGGTCCGGGATAGTGCGGTAGTGGTCTGTGATAGTGCGGTAGTGGTCTGTGATAGTGCGGTAGTGACCGTGATAGTGCGGTAGTGGTCTGTGATAGTGCGGTAGTGGTCCGGGATAGTGCGGTAGTGGTCAGTGATAGTGCGGTAGTGGTCCGGGATAGTGCGGTAGTGGTCCGGGATAGTGCGGTAGTGATCCGGGATAGTGCGGTAGTGGTTCGGGATAGTGCGGTAATGGTCTAGGATAGTACTGCAAAATTCGTAAAGTACTATGACTGCCCAAGGGATATGCGGTACTTTCCTGATTAGTATAGCACTGTGGTAGTACCCAGAGCAATGCGGTACTTCCCTGTGGTGCTAGAAGGGTACTGTAGTGCTTCCTGAAGTGATACCGGACAATTTCAGGGAGTTATGCGGTACTTGAGGAGAGAAGAGCGGTAACACGGTATATATATATATGCGGTATAGTTATATGACGTAGTGGATGCGGTACCTATTACGGTATAGCGACTAGATACCAAGTTAGTACCGAGAAGGAGGACGGGTCGCTTGTACAGTGCTTGCAGTCGGTAGTTCGGTAATTACATCGATATCATTTATAGTTGAGGAAAAATAAAGTCTGTGATTGCAGGGGAAGTTATTGCTATGATCTATGTTGTAGTTGCCGTGGTTAGGGAGGTAAAAGGTAGATTAATTTATGATTATTGCCGTGGTTGGTAGGAGAGTTGACGGGGACAGTGCGCTTGTTGATTGCGTGGGAAATAAAGTGCTTGCCGTGGATGGTGTGTGGGGGCTTGCCGTGGATGATATGGTGTGTGGGGGTTGCCGTGGATGGTGTGTGGGGGTATTAATGTGGTGATTGACGGAGAAAGAAGAAAATTGCGGTGAATTAGGTTAGGTTAGGTTAGGTTTCAATGTATGTACACATGTTACGGGAAGAAACAGCGCGTACACGTAACAGGTCAAAACGGAACAGCACTTACATAACAGGAGAAACGGAACATCACGAACAGGAGAAACGGAACAGCACGAACAGGAAAAACGGAACAGCACGAATAGGAAAAGCGGAACATCACGAACAGGACAAAATGGAACAGCACGAACAGGAAAAAACGGAACACGAACAGGAAAAACGGGACAACACGTACATTATAGGGAAACCGAACGGGCATATATCATTGAGGGGAAATTATAGAGCAACTACCTCGGAATGTCCCTGAAACCCGCTCCCACGATACGGTAGTTTACGGGAAGACAATACGGTAGTTTACGGGAAGATAATACGGTAGTTTACGGGAAGACAATATGGTAGTTTACGGGAAGACTGCGGTAGTTTACGGGAAGACAATACGGTAGTTTACGGGAAGACAATGCGGTAGTTTACGGGAAGACAATACGGTAGCTTACGGGAAGACAATACGGTAGTTTACGGGAAGACAATATGGTAGTTTACGGGAAGACTGCGGTAGTTTACGGGAAGACAATACGGTAGTTTACGGGAAGACAATGCGGTAGTTTACGGGAAGACAATACGGTAGTTTACGGGAAGACAATACGGTAATTCACGTTAAGACAATGCGGTAATTCACGTTAAGACAATGCGGTAATTTACGGGAAGACAATACAGTGGAAGACAATGCGGTAATTTACGGGAAGACAATACGGTAATTCACGTTAAGACAATACGGTAATTCACGTTAAGACAATACGGTAATTCACGGCAAGACAATAAAGACAATGTGATACTAAACAAAAGATGACTATTGTAGTGTTATTAAATACTTGTCCTTTAATTAAAAAAAAAACAATAACAAAAGATAAATTATTAGTTTTTATTTTTACATTGTTTTGATATTTTTTTTGGGGGGGAGGAGGAGGGGTAGGAGGAGTCGCTGATGATGTCAAAAGATTGATCTGGAATTTTGTTTAGTTTTGTTTTCATTGTGAAGTCTGTTGGGTTAGGTTAGGTTAGGTTTTAGTGTGTGTTTGGTTAGGTTAAATTGAAGTGTCTGTTAGGTTAGGTTAGGTTAGGCTGTGGTGTGTATTAGGTTAGGTTAGGTTTTAGTGTGTGTTTGGTTAGGTTAAATTGAAGTGTCTGTTAGGTTAGGTAAGGTTAGGCTGGGTTAGGTTAGGTTAAGTTGTAGTGTGTGTTTGGTTAGGTTAAGTTGTAGTGTGTGTTAGGTTAGGTTAGGTTAGGCTGTGGTGTGTGTGGGTTAGGTTAGGTTTTAGTGTGTGTTTGGTTAGGTTAAATTGAAGTGTCTGTTAGGTTAGGTAAGGTTAGGCTGGGTTAGGTTAGGTTAAGTTGTAGTGTGTGTTTGGTTAGGTTAAGTTGTAGTGTGTGTTTGGTTAGGTTAAGTTGTAGTGTGTGTTAGGTTAGGTTAAGTTGTAGTGTGTGTTTGGTTAGGTTAAGTTGTAGTGTGTGTTTGGTTAGGTTAAGTTGTAGTGTGTGTTTGGTTAGGTTAAGTTGTAGTGTGTGTTTGGTTAGGTTAAGTTGTAGTGTGTGTTTGGTTAGGTTAAAGTTGTAGTGTGTGTTTGGTTAGGTTAGGTGGGTTTGGTTAGGTTAAGTTGTGGTGTGTGTTAGGTTAGGTTAAGTTGTAGTGTGGGTTTGGTTGGGTTAAATTGTAGTGTGTGTTTGGTTAGGTTAAGTTGTAGTGTGGGTTTGGTTAGGGATAAGTTGTGAGTGTGGGTTTGGTTAGGTTAAGTTGTAGTGTGTGTTTGGTTAGGTTAAGTTGTAGTGTGGGTTTGGTTAGGTTAAGTTGTAGTGTGTGTTAGGTTAAGGTTAAGGATTGTGGTGTGTGGTTTGGTTAGGTTAAGTTGTAGTGTGTGTTAGGTTGGGTTAAGTTGTAGTGTGTTTGTTTAAGTTGTGTGGGTTTTTGGTTAGGTTAAGTTGTAGTGTGTGTTTAGGTTAGGTTAAGTTTGTAGTGTGTATTAGGTTAGGTTAAGTTGTAGTGTGTATTAGGTTAGGTTAAGTTGTAGTGTGTGTTTGGTTAGGTTAAGTTGTAGTGTGTGTTAGGTTAGGTTAAGTTGTAGTGTGTGTTAGGTTAGGTTAAGTTGTAGTGTGTGTTTGGTTAGGTTAAGTTGTAGTGTGTGTTTGGTTAGGTTAAGTTGTAGTGTGTGTTTGGTTAGGTTAAGTTGTAGTGTGTGTTTGGTTAGGTTAAGTTGTAGTGTGTGTTAGGTTAGGTTAAGTTGTAGTGTGTGTTTGGTTAGGTTAAGTTGTAGTGTGTGTTTGGTTAGGTTAAGTTGTAGTGTGTGTTTGGTTAGGTTAAGTTGTAGTGTGTGTTTGGTTAGGTTAAGTTGTAGTGTGTGTTAGGTTAGGTTAGGTTTGGTTGTATTGTGTATCTAGTCAGTAACACCTAACCCCCCAAAAATATTAAGAGGCTGTTATTTTATCATGTTAAATATTTATATACATTCAAACGATCCTACTGTCCTATTTTCCTGGGCTAGTAATTATTGTAATTATATTCTGTGTAAATTATCTCCACTAGCAATTATTTTCCTTGCAATGTGTAATTTTCTTAAAACTAATAACTCACGGTACACTTGGAAAACACACTTGTACACTCGTCCTAATCATTGTGTGCAAGGTGTATTTAATATACACTTGAGATATACACTTACACCATAATTCGAGTCAACAAATGTATTAATACACTCTTGAGATATATACAGCATACACACTTATTACAAAGTGGTGCCAACCGGTGCGTGTTATCTTTGAGTGAACAACAGTCAGGCGTACCAACGTCAACCACATCCAGGACAGTCTAGTATACAGTTTAAATAATACAGTCTACCTTGTAACTGTGTGGGAAATACGTCACTACAGCGAATCAGTGGCTGGATTCTTAAAGGGTTCGTACAATGGATATTCCTAGTAAATCAAGTTAATATTTACATCAAACCGGCTGAACTGAAACACCTAACAGAGACCCTTCCCCCTCCCCCAAGATGGCAGCCAAATTACCCCGAGACTCTTAACTAGATACGTACACTTAGCACCAGTAGAAGGGACGAACTAAACAGAATCTGTGTGCATTTTCTACCGAGACTCACTAAGTATATACCGAGTCACTACAAGCCGCGGCCAGCGAGTGTAGTGTAGTGTGTAGTGTAGTGTAGTGTTTAGTGTAGTATAGTGTAGTGTAGTGTCTATATGTAAAGACACCATACACTCGAGTAATTCATATCTGTTTAATGTACATATGAACCCATAGCTCTATATCCAGACCATATTTATTTATTTATTCATTTAATGTTTACACACACCCTGGCGGCGACTGTCAGAATATTATTACTGGTAAAACACATAATCTCTTATCGTAAATTTCGGGATTTGTCTAAAATCGTATTAGTATAGGAATATAATATTTTTCACTAGAGTATTTCCATATCAATTATTTATGACTAGTTTCTCTGTTAGTGTTGTCTGTCTGTCTGTCTGTCTGTCTGTCTGTCCTCCACCCATTTTTTCTTATCATATAATTCACACAAAAGAGAATACCTCAACATGACTCGAGGTGCTAAAATAAACCCTAGTGGTGGTAGTAGCGGTGATGGTGGTAGTGGTGGTGGTAAGGATTACTGGACTGGGGCGGCGGTGGTGGTGGCTAGCGGGCGGGCGGGACCCCTCCACCATGCACCCCGCTATTCACCACCATCCCAGATTACCTCCTCCTCCCTACTGCCTATACCACCGGCCGGTTCAAGCTGCTCCAACAGTCGGATATTCGTCTACATCAATATTTACCTCGTGTTTGCCGACGGGAATATACGGTATATACTTGTGTGTGTGTGTGTGTGTGTGTGTGTGTGTGTACTACCACGAAACATTAAATTAAACGTATATAAAGAGACAAATCAATGGAAAATGACTTAGTTAATATATTATTGTAGATAATTCATGAACTGATAGTGAAAAAAAACCACGATATGAATGAGATATTTTCCTTTTACTTCGTTATCTGTTGGTACTAGCTACTATTAGTCATGCTGCTATTAATATTACAACAACTATTATTATCACTACTACTAATGCTTCTTTTATTATTATTACTACAACTATTACCACAACACTACTACTACTACTACTACTACTACTAATACTACGACTACTACTACTACTACCACATAATTTACTTTACCTATAAAACAACAAGTCAAGTTTATTAATCACCAAAAAACATAACGATACTCCCAGGCGTGTCGGCCGATGGTGTGTTGACAGTTCGTGAGTAGAGTAGAGTAGAGTAGAGTAGAGTAAAGTAGAGTAGAGTAGAGTAGAGTAAAGTAGAGTAGAGTAGAGTAGAGTAGAGTAAAGTAAAGTAGAGTAGAGTAGAGTAGAGTAAAGTAGAGTAGAGTAGAGTCTGCAGGATGTATGTTCTGGTATTCAGTTCATATCTATCAAGTTTACACCCATCAGACTTGCAAAATTAATAATGTCACAAGTATATTCTTTCCGGGTCTTGCTATAGACAAAAATACGGACAAAGACCCTCTTATACAAACGCAAGGTAAATTAATCCCTACAAGAGTTAAGTAACACACCTCCACGACACATTATACCCGGGTCGTGTCGTGAACAAAATAAAAATCAACTTTCTATCACTAATATAAACTACACTACAAATATATATATATAAACAGCGTTGTATATTAATTTATATTAGGACAATAAGATAAAAATAACTAGAATGACACAAATATAATAGTTCATTTAAATATTTTCTCTGAGTGTAAAAAATCTTAATTGCAAAATGAAAAAATCAATAAAAACTCCTATTGCATATTACTATTGCATAGAGAGAACAAAACTCACCTAAGACACTGGGATGTTGCAGACGGAACGACACACAAACACACAAACCCTTAAGTTAATTACAACATTGAAATAAACTGAAATGTATTAATAAATTTGTGCAAAATATCCTACGGTGTACATGTTGTGTTTTAAGAAGGTCGCGTTGGTGATAGTGGTGGTGATAGTGGTGGTTATAGCGGTGATGTAGTGGTGATGGTGATGCGGTAGCGACAGTGAAACAATATCGACAACGGTGATGACAATATACCCGGTGATATGTTACTTATGGTGATACTAACAACTGAATGACAACAAAGGAAAGATGATTACGAACAGGTGATCAGAACGGGGATAAATAATTAGTATATTTAGCGGAAGTCAAGTCACCTGGCCCGCAGCGGATACCCAAGGCAGAAAACGGATCTGTAAGTATGTTTTTACCACTTCCCTTCACGGTAATAATTGTAGTGTAATGGCCACTACCCTGTCACCTGTGGTCTTCTGTGTACTGACGCGGCGGTATGTTTAACTTGAGCAACGGCGACGGGGTGAAGTATACTGTGTGTGTGTGTGTGGGTGTGGGTGTGGGTGTGTGTGTGTGTGTGTGTGTGTGGTGTATGCTGAAGCCTTAGAATACAACCCAATTCTCACGTTTTATTTGTTTTCCTTCATCTACAGAACCATCAGTACTTATATGGTTAAAACTGACCCTAGAAATTGTGCTTTTTGGTTTGGTTAGGTTAGGTTTGGTTTAGGTTTTCTTAGGTTAGGTTAGTATTGATATTCACTTTTTGGTTAGGTTAGGTTTGGTTTGGTTTGGTTTGGTTTGGTTAGGTTGGTTTGGTTAGGGTTTTCTTAGGTTAGGTTAGTATTGATATTCACTTTTTGGTTAGGTTTGGGTTATATATTTCAGCAATATTATTCTAATGTACACAAACTGTTCAAATTCCAAGGAAAAAATCAATAAATTATCCCCCAAAACACACACACACACACACACACACACACCAAAACAGGGAATTAACACATTACCATAAAACACATCTATGTAAATCGGCATTACACTAGCTTCTACTCCTGTACCTTCTGATTGACGCTACACACATACGCCTCCTACCATCTACATAATCCCTCGCCACACGGACCTATAGCACTTCACAGCTGTACCATAAATGCATATACCGCAGTATGTATGTTACGGTCTAGTTTGGTGATATATACACACATATATATATCGCTACTATATCGCTACTATAGGTAAATATAAGGGTATATTAATAATTTATTTTATTGTAGTTATTTATTTTTTTTATCGTAATTTTTTATATATATAGTTTGCAGGGAAAAATAATCGGTAGTTTAGCGTAAAAAAAAAATAAATCGCTACTTTGATTTTGTAGAGAAATAAATCGGTACTTTTGGCCTGGTGAGAATTTATCGCTACATTAACCTGGGGATGCAGAGGGAGGGAGAATAAATCGCTACTTTAAGTTATCCTGGAAATATATCGCTACTTTTAAGTTTTGGGAATAATATATCGTTACTTTCTGGTAATGGGATAAATATATCTCGACTTTCAGAACAGAGAAAAAAAATATATATCGCTATTTTATTTATTTTTGTATTTTTTAATCGTGTTGTTATTATTATTATTATTATTATTATTATTATTATTACTTCGTTTTAAGATCTGGTAAAATTTTATAAACTCTAGGGTACTAAAAAAAATAAATCGTTACTTTGTAGTTTAAAAATTATCGCTATTTTACGGTGAAAAAAAATATCGTTCTTTTAAGATAAATATATAGTCACTTTCATCTGAGAACATATCGCTATTTATTATTTCCGGTTAATATCTCCTATTAATTCCTCTCAGGCTGGGAATAAATTAGAAATAAATAACAGTAATAACAAATAATAATACTTTTGTTATCATATGTGTATTACCATATGTTAGTATCGCAAACGTCAAATATATTCCTCCATTATACACCAAATAGCTGTGTGTATAAGCTAAGTGTATAGGCTGTGTATAAGCTTAGTATGTATAATAATAATAATAATAATAATAATAATAATAATAATAATAATAATAAGTGAAATCCCCAGGTGACCATCCTAAATTTATGTCTGTCTGTCTGTCTGTCTGTCTGTACTGTAAGTCTATAAGTTTGACCAATAGTGTATGTTTGACCTTGACCTCCAGCCCCCCCCAACATACACTTATATTACAGTAATCAGGATAATGCCTATTAGGTTTCAAGTACCCCGACTCACCCACGGACACACAACATGGGTGATCACAATACCCTCCAGCCAAATGGTGGTGGTGTTGGGGGATGGAAATTCTACTACAAAAATTATATTATCATCGTTAATATTACTACCACAGTCACTACCATAATTACCACCACCACCACCACCACAACAACAACAACAACAACAACAACAACAACAACAACAACAACAACAACAACAACAACCACCACTACCACCACCACACCACTACCACCACAACAACAATAACTGTCCACCACCACCACAACCACTCACCACCACCACTACCACCACCACCACTCAAAAACAACAATAACTACCACCACCACAACAACAATAAATCAACCACCTCACCACCACAATAACCACCACCACCACAAACAACAACAATAACCACCACCACCACAATAACCACCACCACCACACAACAACAATAACCACCACCACCACAATAACCACCACCACCACAACAACAACCACCACCACCACACAATCCACCTCACACCACCACAACAACAATAAATCACCACCACCACCACCACCACAAATAAATAATAACCACTCACCACACTAATTACCACTACACCACCACCCCACCAGACAGGGGAAGGATTGGTGAGAGCAGGTGTTGATTCTCTCCCCCCAGTAACTTGTACAGTCAAGCAGTAAAGTTAACTGGGATGGTCACTGATGGCTTAACTCTATACTACTGCTGTTATTGCATGTCTGTGTCTTGTCTACCTGTCTATGTCTGTCTATTTATTTACCTGCGTGTGTGTGTTTTTATGTATGTATGTGTCTGCCTGCCTGTCTGTCTGTTTCTCTACCTGTGTTACTGTCTTCTTTTGTCTACCTATGTCAGTGTCTGTCTATTTGTCTACCTGTCTCTTTATATCTGTCTACATGTGTCTATATCTGTCTTGTTTACCTGTCTTTCTGTCTGCCTGTGTCACTGTCTGTCTCTGTCTTTATTTCGCTTTGACTGTGTGTATTCATCTGTGTCACTCCTGTCTGTATGTCTCTCCTGTCTATATGTCTCTCCTGTCTATATGTCTCTCCTGTCTATATTCTGTCTGTCCCAGTCCGTGTCTTCCTCATCGTGTGTACATTTTCCTCATCGTGTGTACATTTCTCTCTGAACTGTCTGTCGCATTTTGTCCCTTCTCTTATGTACGTAAGTATGTGTGTGTGTGTGTGTTTGTATGCATGTGTGTGTATGTGTGTTTATTGAATCTAGACATTTGAATATACACAAATTTGTATTCTAACATTCCCGCTTGTGTATGTATGTATGTGTGTGTGTGTATGTGTGCGCCTCCCTACAAACGCATGTAAGCATTTTTCCATGTTTGTGTGTCATCCTTCCTCACGTATTCATGGATTCCTTTGAGAGGCAGCAAATCCATGTATATTTAGAGACCAATAATACACCGAGTTTAGGGGTAGGGAGCCGGGGCCGAAAATGTGTATACAGTATACTCCCATATTTAACCCAGTCTTAATACAACCAAAACTATACTTTATACAACATAAACTATACCTCATACAACTTCTGTTAACAAATACACCAGAAATACACCAAAATTATGAGGTGATTTTTAACAATTTATTCATACAACTTAATAAATTATACAATAAACCATACGTCAGAAATCCCACTGTATTTTTTTATGTTTTATCGTGACGTTAATACAATAATATACACAACCTAACCTAACCTAACCCCAATGGCTTTTCTAAGTGTATGTATATAAATAATACTTTTTTTAAATATACAACTGCCTATATCAATACCACATACAAACTATACACCCGTTATGTAATGAAAATTTTGGTCCATACAATGAGAATAGTTTAAACATACAACACTGTGTATTAATACCACATACACGAACTATACAGGGAGTTTTGAGGAATGAATTTAATGTGATAATACCATACACAAACGTAAACACTTTCCCCGTGTATGACTGGATAAGAAGCATTGAAAATTGAGATAGTTTTAACATACAAATTTAATGTGCTACTATATACAATTCCTCCCGTATGTATGTATGTATGTATGTATGTATGTATGTATGTATGTATTTATGTATGTATGTATGTATGTATGTATGTATGTATGTATGTATGTATGTATTTATGTATGTATGTATGTATGTATGTATGTATGTATGTATGTATGTATGTATGTATGTATATGGCTATGTATGTATGTATGTATGTATTTATGTATGTATGTATGTATGTATGTATGTATGTATGTATGTATGTATGTATGTATGTATGTATGTATGTATGTATTTATGTATGTATGTATGTATGTATGTATGTATGTATGTATGTATTGGGATTAAAACCTTTATCCCGTTGGTAAAAATGCGTATATTACCAGGTAAGGCGGCGTAGTTTATGGGTAAAACAAGTGAACTCTGGTTAACGCCGCGTGGTTTATATTATCCTGCGTATATTGTGATTATTTCCTGCGTCTTTAACTATTTCTGCGTATATTGTGATTATTTCCTGCGTCCTTAACTATTTCTGCGTATATTGTGATTATTTCCTGCATTTTTATCTATTTCTGCGTATATTGTGATTATTTCCTGCGTCTTTAACTATTTCTGCGTATATTGTGATTATTTCCTACGTCTTTAACTATTTCTGCGCATATTGTGATTATTTCCTGCGTCTTTAACTATTTCTGCGTATATTCTGCGGATTGTTGTGGTATATACTGGCGTATACAGGTATCTCCACGTCTTCCGTATTTTTGCGTATGAGAATTTTGTGTATATTATTTCTCGAGGATATTGTACTTATTTATGCGTATAGTGATTAATTCTGCGTATAATGTAAATAGTTGTGCGTATAATGATGATTATTTGTGCGTATAATGAGATTACTTGTGCGTATATTAAGGTTATTTATGCGTATATTGCGATTAATTGTGCGTATATTGATTATTTGTGCTGGAAGAAAAGTACTGCCTATAATGCTCTTAATAATAAAAAAAACAATAATAATAATAATAATAATAATAATAATAATAATAATAATAATAAGAGCAACAACAATAATAATAATAATAATAATCATAATAATAATAATAAAAATAATAACTAATCACTACTGTAATACAACAATGAAATGAATAAAATGCTGTATTATACGAAAATAACATTAGATACAGTACAGATAAATGTAATTTAAGTTAAATACATCAAAATCAAAATCTAATTATGACAGCAAATTAAGACACAAACACTAAACCAGTAAGTCTTTTATATCTCAACATACTGACCATAAACCTCAGTGTTTTATTAAATGCTTGACAAAAAAAAATCATGAGTACAATATTTATTTTTAAATGTTTAGCGTATAAGTAATATTTAAATACACTTGTTATTGTAAAATCCAATGTATATTTTTGTATATTTAAAATCTTTACTTTAGTTGTAAGTTAAATCCGATGTTTACTTCAGTACATATGTAAAAAAATGAAAAATCGACTCCTATTTGAGTTATAAATTGTCATCACCTGAAGATTATTTCACCTGAAGATTAGACACCCTAAAACTATCCTAACTTAACCTAACCCCTCCAGTGACGGGGACACCAACGGTAGGACAGTGACGGGGAACACCAACGGTAGGACAGTGACGGGGAACACCAACAGTAGGACAGTGACGGGGAACACCAACAGTAGGACAGTGACGGGGAACTTCCAACGGTAGGACAGTGACGGGGGGAAACAATTAACGGACTGACGGGAACACTAACGGTAGTGATGAAAGACGACGAACACTAACGGTAGGACGG
The DNA here is from genome assembly GCF_018991925.1 of Homarus americanus. Classification (NCBI taxonomy): domain Eukaryota; kingdom Metazoa; phylum Arthropoda; class Malacostraca; order Decapoda; family Nephropidae; genus Homarus; species Homarus americanus. The sequence continues at coordinate 11,252,868 of NW_024738300.1, read as the reverse complement.
ACGACGGAACACCAACGGTAGGACAGTGACGGGGAACACTAACAGTAGAACAGTGACGACGGAACACCAACAGTGAACAGTGACGACGGAACACCAACGGTAGGACAGTGACGGGGACACCAAGTGAGGACAGGGGACTAACCAGTGGACAGTGACGGGGAACACCAACAGTGGGACAGTGACGGGGGAACACTAACAACAGTAGGGACAGTGAAAGAGACACCAACAGTAGGACAGTGACGGGAAACAGAATGGTAGACAGCAGGGAACACCAAATGGTGGGACAGTGACGACGGAACACCAGGACGACGACGGAACACCAGCTTGGTGGGACAGTGACGGGGGAACACTGTAACAGTAGAACAGTGACGACGGAACACCAACAGTAGAACAGTGACGACGGAACACCAACGGTAGGACAGTGACGGGGACACCAACAGTAGGGGACAGTGACGGGGGGACACCAACAGTAGGACAGTGACGGGGAACACCAACAGTGGGACAGTGACGGGGGAACACCAACAGTAGGACAGTGAAAGAGACACCAACAGTAGGACAGTGGGACAGTGACGGGGAACACGGGGAACGGTAGGACAGTGACGGGGAACACCAACGGGGACACCAACGGTAGGACAGTGACAGGGAACACCAAGCAGTAGGACACCACCAACGGTAGGACAGTGACGGGGAACACGACGGAACACCAACAGAAAGTGACGGGGAACACCAACAGCAGAACAGTGACGACGGAACACCCAACACCAACAGTAGGACAGTGACAGAACAGTGACGGGGGAACCCAACGACGTAGACAGTGACAGGGGACACCAACGACGTAGGACAGTGACGGGGGGACACCAACAGTAGGACAGTGACGGGGAACACCAACAGTAGGACGACGTACGAGGACAACAACAGTAGGGGACAGTGAACAGGACACCAACAGTAGGACAGTGACGACGGAACACCAACGGTGGGGACAGTGACGACGGAACACCAACCACCAACGGTAGGACACAGCGGACGGGAACACTAACCAGTAGAACAGTGACGACGGAACACCAACAGTAGAACAGTGACGACGGAACACCAACGGTAGGACAGTGACGGGGGGACACCAACAGTAGGACAGTGACGGGGACACCAACAGTAGTGACGGGGTGACACCACCAACAGTGGACACAGTGACAGGACGGGGAACACCAACAGTAGGACAGTGACGGTAGGACAGTGACGACGGAACACCAACGTGACGGGGAACACTAACAGTAGAACAGTGACGACGTGTAGAACAGTGACGACGGAACAACGGTTGGGACAGTGACGGTAGGACAGTGACGGGGGACACCAACAGTGAACAGTGACGACGGAACACCAACAGTGGGGAACAGTGACGACGGAACACCAACGTAGGACAGTGACGAGGAACACCAACGGTAGGACAGTGACGGGGGAAATTAACAGTAGAACAGTGACGACGGAACACCAACAGTAGAACAGTGACGACGGAACACCAGCAACAGGACAGTGACGGGGACAACACCAACAGCAGAACAGTGGACGACGGAACACCAACAGTAGAACAGTGACGACGGAACACCAACGGTAGGACAGTGACGACGGAACACCAACGGTAGTGGACAGTGACGGGGAACACGGCAGTAGAACAGTGACGACGGAACACCAACAGTAGGACAGTGACGACGGAACATACCAACGGTAGGACAGTGACGGGGAACCAACAGTGGGACAGACAGGACGGGGGACACCAACAGTAGGGACAGTGACGACGGAACACCACAGTAGAACAGTGACGACGGAACACCAACGGTAGGACAGACGGGGAACACTAACAGCAGAACAGTGACGACGGAACACCAACAGTAGAACAGTGACGACGGGGGCACCAACAGACGGGGGACACAACAGTAGGACAGTGACGGGGGACACCAACAGGGAACACCAACAGTGGGAGAACAGTGACGACGGAACACCAACGGTAGGGACAGTGACGGGGAACACTACCAGTAGAACAGTGACGACGGAACACTAACAGTAGGACAGTGACGGGAACACGACGGAAGTGGGACGGTAGGACAGTGAGAACACCATCAGTAGAACAGTGACGGGGAACACCAACAGTAGGACAGTGACGGGAACACCAACAGTAGGACAGTGACGGGGAACACCAACAGTAGGACAGTGACGGGGAAACACTAATACAGTAGACGGTGACGATTAACACCAACAGTAGAGACAGTGACGAGGGACACCAAACAGTAGGACAGTGACGGGGAACACCATCAGTAGAACAGTGACAGGGAACACCAGCAGTAGGACAGTGACGGGGAACACCAACAGTAGGACAGTGTGACGGAACACAACAGTAGACAGTGGACACCAACAGTAGGACAGTGACGGGAACACCAACAGTAGAACAGTGAGGGGGGAACAGTGACGTGACGAACACCAACAGTAGGACAGTGACGGGAACACCAACAGTAGGGACAGTGACGTGGGAACACCAACAGTAGGATGCAGTAGGACAGTGACGTAAAACACCAACAGGAACACCAACAGTAGAACAGTGACGGGGACACCAACGGTGACAGTGGAACACCAACAGTAGACAGTGGATGGGACAGTGACGGGAACACCAACAGTGACGGGGAACACCAACAGTAGACAGTGACGGGGAACACTAACAGTGGGATACAGGACGGGAACACCAACAGTAGGACAGTGACGGGGAACACCATCAGCAGACGACGACGGGGGGAACACCAACAGTAGACAGTGACGGGGAACACCAACAGTAGGACAGTGACGGAGATGATGGAACACCAACAGTAGGACAGGACGGGGTAACACTAACAGTGGATAAAGATGGGGCACCAATGTGGGGACAGTGAAGTGACGGGGGAACACCAACAGTGGGATGACGGGGAACACCATCAGCAGAACAGTGACATCAACAGTAGAACAACAGTGAGGACAACACCAACAGTGACGGACAACACCACTTCAACACCATAGAAGTGGGAACAGTGAACACCAACGGGGAACACCAACAGTAGGACAGTGACGGGGAACACCAACAGTAGGACAGTGAGTGGAACAGTAGGACAGTGACGGGGAACACCAACAGTAGGACAGTGACGGGGAACACCAACAGTAGGACAGTGACGTGAACACCAGCAGTAGAACAGTGACGGGGAACACCAACGGTGAGGACAAAGGACGACGGAACACCAACAGTAGGACAGTGACGGGGGAACACCAACGTAGGACAGTGACGACAGAACACCATCAGTAGAACAGTGACGGGAACACCAACAGTAGGACAGTGACGGGGAGTAGGACAGTGACGGGAACACCCAACAGTAGGACAGTGACGGGGAACACCCAACAGTAGTGATGAAAGCATACGGGGAAACACCAACAGTAGGACAGTGACGGGGGAAATGACTAACAGTAGGACAGTGACGGGAACACCAACGGTAGGACACGGGGAACACCAACAGTAGGACAGTGACGGGAACACCAACAGTAGGACAGTGACGGGGAACACTAGGACAGTAGGACAGTGACGGGGAACACCAACAGTAGGACAGTGACGGGAACACCAACAGTGGGGACAGTGACGGGGAATACCAACAGTAGGACAGTGACGGGAAATACTCAACAATAGTAGGACAGTGACGGGGGAAATACAACAGTAGAACAGTGACGGGGAAATACCAACAGTAGGACAGTGACGGGGAACACCAACAGTAGACAGTGACGGAACACCAACAGTAGGACAGTGACGGGGAACACAGCCAGTGACACACCAACAGTGGGAACAGTGACGGGAACACCAAGTAGAACAGTGACAGGGAACACACCAACAGTAGGACAGTGACTGGGGAACACCAACAGTAGGACAGTGACGGTGGACACTCAACAGTGACAGTGGACGGTGGGACACTAACAGTAGGACAGTGATGGACACCAACAGTAGTGACGACAGTGACGGTGGACACCAACAGTCGGTGGACACCATCAGTAGGACAGTGACGGTGGACACCAACAGTAGGACAGTGACGGACACCAACAATAGGACAGTGACGGACACCAACAGTAGGACAGTGCGACGGTGGACACCAACAGTAGGACAGTGACGGTGGACACCATCTCAGTAGGACAGTGACGGTGGACACCAACAGTAGGACAGTGACGGTGGACACCATCAGTAGGACAGTGACGGGGAACACCAACAGTAGGACAGTGACGGACACCAGCAGTAGGACGGACGGTAATAACCCAACAGCAGTGACAGTGATCGACACCAGCAGTAGGACAGGATCGGGGAACAATAACAGTAGACAGTGACGGTACACTAACAGGTGACACTACCAGTAGGACAGTGACGGTGGGATACTACCAGTAGACAGTGACGGACACCAGCAGTGACAGTGACGGGGAACACTAAATAGTAGGGGACAGTGACGGTGGACACTAAACAGTAGGACAGTGACGGTGGACACCAACAGTAGGGATAGTGACGACAGTAGACAGGATGCACACCAACAGAGGACAGTGACGGTGGACACACCAGTAGGACAGTAGGACAGTGACGGTGGACACCAACAGTAGGACAGTGACGGTGGACACCATCAGTAGGACAGTAGGACAGTGACGGTGGACACCAACAGTAGGACAGTGGGACAGTGACGGTGGGGACACCAACAGTAGGTTGTGACGGTGGACACCATCAGTAGGACACGGTGGACGGACAGTGACGGTGGACACCAACAGTAGGACAGTGACGGTGGACACCATCAGTACGGTGGACAGTGGGACGGACGGTGGACGCCATCAGTGGGACAGTGACGGTGGACACCAGTAGGACAGTGACGGTGGACACCATCAGTGGACAGTGACCAACAGTGGGACACCAATGGACACCAGCAGTAGGGACGGTGACGGGGGTGGGACAGTAACGGTACGGATAAAACGGTGACAGTGGACACCGTCAGTAGGACAGTGACGGTGGACACCAAGAGTGGGACAGTGACGGACACCAGCAGACGGACACAGCAGTAGGACAGTGATGGATACAGCAGTAGGACACCAACAGTGACGGTGGACACCAACAGTAGGACAGTGACGGTGGACACCATCAGTAGGACAGTGACGGTGGACACCATCAGTAGGACTTCCAACGGTAGGACAGTGACGGGAACACCAACGGTAGGAGTGACGATTGGACACCAACAGTGACGGGGACAGTGGACAGTGACGGTGGACACCAACAGTAGGACAGTGACGGTGGACACCAGTAGGGACAGTGACGGTGGACACCAACAGGATGGACACTCAACAGTAGTGACGGACACCAACACAGGGACAGTGATGGCGGACACCAACAGTGGGACAGTGACGGCCACCAACAGTAGGACAGGACAAACAGTAGGACAGTGACGGGAACACCAGCAGTAGGACAGTGACGACGGAACACCAACAGTAGGACAGTGACGACGGAACGCAACAGTTAACAGTAGGGACAGTGACGGACACCAACAGTAGGACAGGTGACGACGGAACACCAACAGTAGGACAGACGACGGAACACCAACAGTAAGTGACGACGGAACACCAACAGTAGGACAGTGACGACGGAACACCAACAGTAGGACAGTGACGACGGAACACCAACAGTAGGACAGTGACGACGGAACACCAACAGTAGGACAGTGACGGGGGACAGTAGGACAGTGACGGACACCAGTAGGGGACCTTAGGGAAGTTCCATGACTGGCGGCAGTGAATTATTCCACCACATTAACACAACATAATCCCCCCGCCTGTTAATATCTCCCTCTCACCCTCCCTCTCACCCTCGCCATACACCCTCTCTGGCTGGCTCGCTTGTGAGTGGTTGTAACAGGCAGTGACTGGTCGTTAATGCTTGATAACTATCGGTACTACTCGTTCATGATTGGTTGGGTATAAGTATTACAATGACTGGTGGGTTATAATTACATGATGACGATGATGATGATGATGATGATGATGATGGTGATGATGATGGTGATGATGATGATGATGATGATGATGATGGTGATGATGATGATGGTGATGATGGTGGTGATGATGATGATGATGATGATGATGATAATGATGGTGATGATGATGATGATGATGATGATGATGATGATGATGATGATGATAACACCGTCACTACCACCAACAACATTAATAATAACAATAATAATAATAATAATAATCTCAGAAAATCGATAATAAAAATAATAATAATAATAACAACAATACTAACTATTTTTTTCGAGAACTGGGCTGACAGGACTATTGGTAACTGGTGTTAAATGGTATCATACAGTTCACAATACAACAGTTACTGGGTATTAAGATGAGAGACTGTTGGCCAAAAAGTACACACAGCTGACTGACCACACGACCAGTTAAACACACACACACACACACACACACACACAACATTCCCACAGCCACCACCTTGAACAACACACAACACAGAGTCGAGTAATAAGCTCAGGAATTCGTTTAAAATTTAACCCCCTCCTCACCCCTCCTAACCCCCTCCTCCTCACCACCCCTAACCCCCCAAGCCCCCAAAGAGTGAGGAAGGGCAGTATAATAGCGATCATTTCACACTTGACTTGGTTGGTCGCCTATGACACGGTGGTGGAGAGGTAGAGAGGGGGAAGGTATGGTGGTAGATGGTGAGGAGGAGGGGGGTATGGTGAGGGGGGTATGGTGAGGGAGGAGGTATGGTGAGGGAGAAGGTAGAAATATGGTTCATATGTAACACCCCACTCCCCCCATCCTTCCCTCCCCACAGTACTATGACATGTTATCTAAGCTCCCCGACTCGAGGTGTTGGGGAGTATGTTCGATGTGTTGCTATCAGGGTGTATGGGGAGGAGAGGGAAAGAAGGGAGAGAGAGGGGGAGATAAGACAGATAACAAGTGATAAAGGATAATATGTATAAACGTTGATAAAGAAACAGAAACACTAAGAATGTGTTAAAGTGAATAAAGAAGAATACATAAGATAAGGTGAATAACTGGGAATAACTAAAGAAATTGCGTGGTGAGTGTGATGACGGGATTGGTACGATGAATACTTGTAAAAAAAAATCACAGTTCAGGTAAAATCATAACAACACAAGATAACCCATGATTGAGATCACAACACAACACCGTCGGGTAAGATCACAACACCATCGGGCTGGAACACAACACAGGGCCGTTGGTTAAGGTCACAACACACCACAACCATCGAGGAGTGACAACACACACACACACACACACACACACACACACACACACACACACACACACCTTCGTCACCCGGCCAACCTTCCTCAATATTTATATCGCAAATGGCCATTGTTGCTGGCCAATTTCGCGTATCAATTATTTCTGATTATTGATTATAGCGTGAATTATGAGGTATGAAAGTGATCATTCACACTCTGGTGCTCCCATCCAGAGTGCCCAGTGTTATGGGAGGCTCGCTGAGGGTGCAATCAGAACGGGTTTAATGTGTTGTTTTGGAGGGCCCTCAGCAGGGTAGTGAGGCGGAGTGGGTGGTTGTGGTGGGTGGTGAGTGGTGGTGGTAATGGTACAAACGTCACTCACGACTCATAGTTACGGATGACTTATAATAACACTACCAGATGGTTAAATTGGCTCCTGAGTACATGAGTGTGAGAAATATATGGTCTACACACACACACACACACACACTACCCCTTCCTACTCCACATATCAAGAAGCGCTCAACACACTGACCCTTTCGACTCTCACTGACCATCACCACGACCTCATCTGCAAATTTGGGAAGAAGCTTCTACACCATCCTCGACACCGGCTCCTACTGCCACCTGAGATCCCTAGCCCGAGAATTGCTGTTCGACACCACAACCGCATCCAGTCCATACGTGCACGAACTGATCGCTATAAGAACAGCCCAGTCCCAACCATTGTAAAAATTATCAATAACTTGTAATAAACCAGTGTATTAATTCCCAGAAAATACTACTTCTTGCACTGTCACTATGTTGAAATGCACTGTAGTTTGAGCTTTTCCCCATCTAGTTATTATATATCTTATTTGTATCACTTATGTTACTTGTATACTATTTGTAATTCGAAACCCATTCCCCAAATATGTAACTGTATATTTTCAGCCTTCTGGCTGCCAAGTTCTTTCAATAAACCGTTAATTATTATTATTATTATTACACTCTCTCTCTCTCTCTCTCTCTCTCTCTCTCTCTCAACTAACTAATCAGTAAAAACCCTAAACCTAAAATATTAAAGACATCAAATAAAACCTAATAAATAAATGAATAAACTGAAGAACGTATTTCAGTTATAAATTATTTAGTGAAGAATTCGGTACAGCACAGGAAAAAAAAACTACGTCTCAAAAATTTATCCGTGAAATCAGCTTACAAACTACAAATCTGTTTTCTTCACTTTAATTACATCATCATTTTGTATAATAATAAATGCAACCCACAGTACAATCTCTTCCTACAAACAGATTATTGCTTCGGATGTATACCTGCGCTGTGTGTGTGTGTGTGTGCGTGTGTGTGTGTATGTATAGTATAGACCCGCGCTGTGTGTGTATATGAATAGTGTATACCTGTGCTGTGTGTGTGTATGTATTGTGTATACCTGGACTATGTGTGTATGTGAAAAGTGTATACCTATAAAAAAATACTTAACATCATAATCGAGTCAAATGTTTATACATACTGAAATTACTACTATTACTACAACTATTACTACTACAACTATTACTACTACTACTACTAATAATAATAATGATAGTACTATTAAGAGTAACAACAATAATAATAATAATAAATAAATAAATAAATAAACACAACAATAACTACAATAAAAAAAGAAATATGACTACAACCATCAGTATGAATCACCACAGCCATTGTACCAGACAGCGGCCTCAATAGCCATGTATATTTGTATGACTGTGTATGTGTGTGTGTGTGTGTGAGTGTGTGTGTGTGTGTGTGTGTGTGTGTGTGTGTGTGTGTGTGTCATTACTGTTTTATCATAATTATCATCATTATTATTATTTTATTTATTAATATTTCCATCATGTTTATTAATATTATTCTTCCTTTCATAATCATTTAACCCCAAAGACTGGAAATTTTAGTATTGTGAGAGAGAGAGAGAGAGAGAGAGAGAGAGAGAGAGAGAGAGAGAGACCCACCTTCTCTCCCTGATAGTCGCCTCTTCCCTATGCACCACCACCTCCCCGGCAGCTGAGGGACGATAAGACGAAATAACGAAGAAGAGGAGGAGGAGGAGGAGGAGGACGAGGAGGAGGACGAGGAGGAGGACGAGGAGGAGGACGAGGAGGAGGAGGAGGAGGAGGGGGGGGAGGAGGAAGCAGACACGCAGTAGCCGTGAAAAACAAAGGCTCTCATATTTGCTTTGCCTTCCAAATTAGGCCGCCGGAATAGCCTGCGAATAAATGCTGGAGCGGCGTATTAAGTCATTAGCAGTTTAAAATTACTCCCTGGCCGGGGTTAATTTCCACAAAATTTGCCATAAAACTGCAGGAGGTACAGACGACAATCTATCTTCTTTTTCGTCTGGTTCTTTTTTTTTCCCCTATCTGGCTAATGTGCATAATTTGACGCCGCTAAAATACACCTGGGCGGCGGTAATTGGCGGGGTGCTGCCTTGATGTTACCTGGGATGGTGGTGGTGGTGCCCCCTGACGACGTTAAGAAAGGTAGAGACGGGGGGAGTTGACGGGAAGAGGGGTAGTTGATGAGAGGAGGGGAAGGGGGATTTGACGGGAGGAGGAGGGAGAGAGAGGGGAGTTAACGGGTAAATGTAAACAGGCGGGAGCGATAATAGACGGGAAACAGCAACTAGGGAAATGTGACGGGAGACCATAGAGGCGACACTGTCCTGGTCAATTATAACCTGAGTAATCGCTGAAGCTATTTTGTGTATCTCTTTAACCATCGGTCCAGGGAGGTGTGTTATTGTCAACATTAACCTCTCACTATTGACAGCTGATGCCGTACATGGTCACTCATCGCTCATGTCACCACCATCGAGAGGATACACCTTGTGGAGTGAATTTGTAAGTGGGGAAAAAAATGTAGACAGACATAAGACATTCAGACAACGCTAGACACATTCTCGTCAAGTGATTTCCTCGGTTGACAGTGAGACAAGAAGGTTTACTGTCCCCTGTAACTGGTGAGGCGTCGTTAACAATGGTCTTATACTGCTGTCAGTCATAGCTGGGAGGGAATTTATAGATTAAAGAGGACAATGATATGGATTTACTTAGAAGTATGCGGATAATAAATCTATTTTCAGCAGTCTGGGTGTGATGTTAACACCGTCTTGACCGCCAAGTCCGCGTCTTTGCTTCAGTTGAGCCAGTTAGATGCCTCTCACATATTGTACCCGGGAGAAGAAATTAATGAACGAATCTTTGAGAATCCAGGTCCGGGGAGGCTGGAGTGGTGAAGGTCACTACCCCAGGCGACTCACACACCCACCAACAGCTCTCAGGCACGCCCCAGTCCTCACCCTTCAGGCTCCCCTCTCACGTGTTCTTCCTACACGTCTCTGGGTCGCCAAGGCGCTGATTCTCCGCGTATCATTCTCACAGAAATCCTCCAAGGATATTCTAGTTGTTCTCCAGATGGAAGTTCCTATCTCTTACCAGTTGCCTTGTGTCTCATGTCACCATATCTCCCTCCTCCCCCGCAGCGGGTCTCCTGCCTTCCTCCAACGGCCTGCTGAGGTTCTTCAGATCTACGATTTTCCTATACAGAAAGAGGTTCTTACCCCGCCCAACACCCTTCTACCACAGGGTCCTCCTGGGGTGTGTCCTACTCCTACACCCCTCTGTGTCCTTCATGAATCCCCCACTGCCCACTGCAGACTCCTCCAGGGTCGACCAGCAAGGACCTCCTGGGGGTCAACCCAGCCCCTCCTCTTGGCCTACTCCCTCTCTGGGGTCCTTCACGAGTCCTCTACTGCCTCTGGCAGACTTCTCCCGGGAGTGTGCCAGTACTCTCCTATTACAGGGACCTCTTGGGGTGAGCCCAGCTCCTCTTCCTGGCCTCCTTCATCTCTGGGGTCCTTCATTGGTGCTTCACAAGTCCTCCACTGCCTCTTTCAGACTCCGGATGGGGGTGTAGCAGCAGGCTGTGCCCCCGGGTGGGCCGCCACCCTCCAACATGGCCGTACAACACTCGACATGTTTGCGGTGTTGTGAGGTGGAGGGCGGTGGCCCCCTCGACTGGTCCCTCGGGGCTCTAGGGGTCGAGGGGCGCGCCGCTCCCCTCTTTCTCTCCCTCACTCAGCTGTTCCCCTCACCCTCTTCCCTATTACCCTCGCCTTTCCCCTCTCCCTCCTATCGTGACCTCTCCCCTCTTCCCCCCCTTACCATCCACCTCTACTTCCCGTCTCCCTCCTTCCCTTAAGTCTCCCCTCTTCCCCCTTACTCCTACTCTCACCATCACCACGCGTCCGCCTGCTGCCTCACACTACTACACCAACACTATTTTATTTCTTCCACACACACACACACACACACACACACACACACACACACACACAAGACAGGTACTAATCTACTGGGTTATTCTAGCCAAGAGTTAACCCTTCCATCAGTAGGTGAACCTGTAGCCTCATGCTGAAAAATCCCGACTTTTCCCTAACCAAGCTTCATTTTTTCCAGACCCAGGGCATAGAACCTAAAGGTAATTCCCAGCTTCCTTCCCTTCCCTTCCCTCTCCACCATTCTCCTTGAAGTATGAGTTAACCTGACGACTGGTACACCACAATCTTCCATTAATAACTGGTGAACCATTTAATAAATTCTTATATATATATATCCATAAATGTACGTACACTTGCCTTGACAGCTGTACTAACACTATATACATGTATTCAGAAATCCTGTTCGAACTTTGACACAATTCTTGGAAAACAAAAACCTAATCCAACCTAAAAAAACATATTAAATATCTATACTGACAAAATTCTTAAGAAATCCAAATCCAAAGCAATAGGGAAAAAAATCCTGATTTAAACAAAACTTGAAAAATCCCGACCTAACATTACAAAATCCGGACTTTTACTTGAAACCTAAAAAAAAAAGCTGTATCTACGTGTACTGTAACTCTCTTCTATAAAAATTAAAACTAGAATTTACTGAACACCACTTACTAAATTTTTTTTCTGAAATCACTGAAAAAAGCAACATGCACATATAAACACACACACACACACACACACACACACACACACACACACACACACACACACACACACACACACCCCACTGTACCAAAACAACATCTATCTGAACAAACTTTACCCTTATAGATAAAATAGATTCACGACCTATACACAACCTACTCGCCCTATACACGACCTACTCGCCCTATACACGACCTACTCGCCCTATACACGACCTATACACAACCTACTCGCCCATACAGAATACCATACACTACAGGTAACGAAACCTTGTCTCTGTAGTCATCCTTGAAAATGTTTACGGCTTCCTTGAGTCCAAAAATTTCAACCCGATAAATAACTAAGGGTTTATGAGGCTTCAGTGAGGTGGCGTGAGGCGTATGAGTCTTATTTTTATATTTTCTAATTTGACTGGAGTATTATCATGAGACTTCCTGAACCAGTGGAATGTGTGTTATGCATTTTGTTAGTGAGAGGTGGTGAGTGTGGTGGTGATGGTGATGATGATGGTATTGGTGGCAGCGGTGGTGGTGGTGGTGGTGGTGACTTGTGGTAAAGTGTAAGCGTACTAATTTCAGGTTATATAAGACGACTAGTTATGACTTGGGAGGCCATTTCACCAACAAACAAGGTAATTAAGGTGTTTTAATCATTAGGTGAAATAAACCTATTCTACACGTGATCGATACAAGTACTGATGATGATTACTGACACTGGATAAACCTGACACTAAACCAACGGTAGATTTGTGGTTTAATGATGTAAAAACCAGCCAAGGTGTCACTAGATAAACCTGACACTAAACCAACGGTAGATTTGTGGTTTAATGATGTAAAAACCAACTAAGGTGTCCGGAGGAGTATAGTGCTACACCTTCCACCTCAATGCCCAAAACTAATTAAACCAAGAACACACCTGTAACATTACCTACAGCATTATCTTCTATTCACACCTTACACCTGGTACTGGGTTTACCTTATCCTGACTAACATGCACACCCAATACACTTCTCTATTAAAGTACATTATTGAAACTTAAACCACTCCACTTAAAACATAGTTACAGTATAAACCAGTTAAACCAACTATGAAAATTACTCAAGATTCTGTTATCACTTGTCAGTCTAGGTTGATACAATGTTTATAGATATATGAAAATATTAAAAAAAAAAAAACCTAACCTAACCTAACCCTTAATACAACATAGCTATGGTGACCAACATACTGGAAGTCATACTAGCTATACATTATGGTGAGTGTATGGTAGGGTGGTGGTAGTGAGTGTAGGTTAGGTTAGGTTAGGTTAGGTTAGGTTACTAAGGTACCTGTAGTGTTGGTAGTCATGATGAGGTAATCCCCCTCACCCCCCTCTACTTCCTTCCCTCTCCTCCACACTTCTACATCTTCCCTCCCTCTTCGCCACTTATTCCCTCCATCTTTTCCTTCCTTCTACACATACAACACTATACCTCCCCTCCTCCCCTCCTTCCCTCCCTCATATCATCAAGAGGGAGTGTGAGTGATGCGTATAATTGTCAATAATTAATGACCACCACCGAACAAAGACGAGAGGAGAGAGAAGGGAAGAGAACAGTTTTGGCGAGAAATTCGAAGATGGATAACCTGACCCGTTCCTTACCCCTGGACTATTTCTCTTCTTCCTCCGTAAAATCCCCACGAGTTCGCTGATTGAGGCTCACGAGTGATGTATCGTTTTCATCTTTGCTCTACGATTAATTCACGAGCTGGTGGAGACGAGGGGGGAGGGTCTTGATAGGGAGGAGAAGGGGAGGAGAGAGATTTACAAGTGGATGTATTTCGTAAGTGGATGTGTGAGGTGTGTGTGTGAAGAAGGGAAGGTGGTTTATATTGTGGTTGTGTTGTGTTTGACGAGTGAGTGTGTTGTGTTGTGTTTGACGAGTGATTAAGTGTTTCGACGAGTGTTAGGTAGTCAACGAGTGAGTGTCCAGTGTTCAACGAGGTATAGTGAACTAGTGTTCGGCAACCGTCGTTGGAATAAAAGGCTTCACCCTCAGGTTTCCTCGCTATATATCCGGCATTACACACCTGGAACACACCGGCGGCAGCGGATGTAAACAAGGAGGTGAGATGAAACACAAACGAGAAACACACACAAAAAAAAGACCAAAAGGTAATGTTTATTTACTAGAGAATTCCCAGAAGGTATTTTAGACGTGGCTGGGAGGAGCTGGGGGGAGGGGGAGGTAGGGGGAGGTGAGGGGGAGGGTGATGAGGAGGGAGGTAGGGGAGGTGAGGAGGAGGAGGTGGGAGGTGAGGAGGAGGAGGTGGGAGGTGAGGAGGGAGGAGGTGGGGACCTGGTTGTCTGACACACCACGTCTTCGTCTGCCTGTACCCTCACTTAGGCTTCTCAGCGTTATGGGAGGAAGGAGGAGAGGATCATTCACCCCGCCCCCTCGCCCGGATGGTCATGTGAGGAAAGGCTCAGCCACCCCTTCTCTTCTGGTATTAACCCAGTGTCATCCCGGCGCCTCAGTGATGTATTCCCCGTCCGTCCCTGACCCACCCCGCCGTCCGTCCGTCCCTGACCAGCCCCATCCGTCGTCCCGTCTTATTATTCATCCCGTCCCGTCCGTCTTTATTAGCCCCATCCCATCCGTCCCGTCCGTCACTATTAACTTCCATCCCGTCCGTCCGTCCGTCACTGATATTGTCCATCCATCGTCCGTCGTCACTGATGACCCATCCCGTCCCGTCCCGTCCGTCACTGACCAGCCCTTGCCCCGTCCGTCGTCCCGTCTCGTCACTGACCAGCCCCATCCGTCCGTCCGTCACTGGTAACCCCATCCCATCCCGTCCCGTCCCGTCACTGACCAGCACCACCCCGGAAAAGACTGGTAACTGACCTATGCTAACTGTTACCAAATTACCCTAGAAGATGAGCCACATTTATAGGTCTTCCGGTGTGGTTGTTTTTAGCTTACATCAGCGCCTCCAAGATCTGTTTACTAAGTTCACTATAGAGAGAGGTGTAGGTTCATCTCTCTCTCTCTCTCTCCTTCTCTCCCCCTCTATCGTTTATCTATCTCCTTATCTATCTTTATCATCTATATATCTTTCTCCTCTCTCTCTCTCTCTCTCTCTCTCTGACCTTCACCTTTGACCCGTTGTGGAAAATTTACAGTATTAGCCCCAGATTATTTCCCCTTAAGCCTAACCTAACCTCACCTCACCCCCTCCCAGGTAAGCGTTGCGATATATAATCAGTAGGTGAGATAAGCTAACCCCCCCCCCACGCCCCCACACCTCCCCCTCACCCCTCAATCGTCATGTTATCTGAAAATAGATTTAATAATTTTAATACACCGAGTAATTAATGTAAACAAAAATAATTAGCCACTATTTTACCGAACAAAAATTTGAACGTAATTTTTCACACACAAAATTTACTTAAAAATGTGACGGAATTTTTCAAAACACAAAATGACAAAAAAAAATAAATTAACAGATAAATAAAAAGAGTTCTACCAAAACAGATTAACCCAATTTTTCCCTTACACACACACACACACACACACACACACACACACACACACACTCAATTATTCTCCCAAAAGTACAAATTTATCCCACTTTTTCACACACAATCTTTTACTGTCCCCCTCCTCCCTCCCCTCCACCCAACGCAGTCTGGCTGGGTAAAAGAAGACTCTCAACTTGGAACGCAATCTTCATCGTTCCCCAAAAAGACAAACGAAAGCGGAAATAAGATAAACAGGAAGAGAAGAAGAAGTCCACAGCTCGGCCTCTCGTGACAATATTTAGCAACACGAAAACTTACTTCCTCTCCCTTCCTATGCTGCTCCTTGGCGACGATAATGTACTGTCCAATTACCATAATCTAAAGCTGGGGGAGGTGAGGAGGAAGGAGGGGGTGGGGGTGAAGGATGAGGTGGGGGGAGGGTGAAGGGGGAAGGGGAAGGTAGGAGAGGGGTGAGGAGAAAGATGGGGGAGAGAGAGAGAGAGAGAGAGATAAGGTTAGGTTAGGTTAGAGTTTGTGTTCCAACTTACACCAACCGTGACTATAGCTCTACCAGACACACACACACACACACACACACACACACACACACACACACACACACACACACACACCTTGAGCTGCTCTATATAACTGGGTGTTGTGTGTGTGTGTGTGTGGGGTGTACGGCGGGTCATTCCCTCACACAATGCACTTGGACCGTTCTGGAAGCTGAACCCCCTTCACGTTACACATGTTTATAGTCAGGCGGGCAGTGACGTTCCTCACCCACACAAAGGACTTATGTTGAATGGGACACGACCACTCACCACCAACCCGCCGGCGGCAAAGGCAACCCGTGGATTTTCGTCTGTTTTCTTGTATATCAGAGTATGTATGTATGACTTATATCTTAACTCACTGCCGACGACACTCCAGTAAGTGAAAAGTTTTACAGATTGAAAACTTTAAGAAACTGATTATAGTCGGGGATTTGAATTTAAAGGGCGGCGGGAGTAGAAATTTGTCATAATTCAGAGGGTGTGGGATGATGGCGGGAACAGCGGCTCATTGTGCGTCCTCAACTGATTCCTTTCCAACCTTTTCACACCAATCGACCAGCTAGCTACCAATGGCTTCCTCCCTATTGACACAGCTTCTAAACCAACACAAGTACTAAACTGATTCTCTAATATAACTATAATGTATTAGTCACACACACCTATATATAACACCCCTTCCACTTCTTCAAGTCATCGAACAGTCCAACGTGAAGAGCTATCGTCCATTAACCAATAGCGTAAACTTAACCTCAGCCGGATATATGCAAATTTCACACTCAAAGCCTGGTATTATGTGTAACTAGGTCAGAAGTCGTTTAGTTATTATAAATATGGCCCCAGTTAAGGATTAAACCCACAAATGCTACTGAAGAATAGGCCCCTGAAGAAACCGCGTGGTCACATTTGGACTACTCAAAGAGGCGTTTCAAATTAGCTTTTCCTGACTCCTTATATTCTCCGATTCAGGAAATATATGGTCCATGTTATTTCTGCATCACCCAGACTTACCCGGAGATTCCCGTATCGGTGGAGGGCAAATCCTGTGATTCATTGAAGTTATTTAACTGAAAATTTACGTCGCTTGACTTCCACATCAGATTCGCCGATACACTTTTTTTGTTTATCGGTGACGTAACAACCCCCCCCCCCCACACACCCCTCCTCCTCCCACCTCCACAAAATACTCCCCTGGTATATATATATATTTTTTAATGTGTTTCTTAATCGTGATATAATAAGGAAAATAGTTACGTAATTATGTTGGTGTTGTAATTACCTTAACTAGCGTCCCGGTCTTTGGAATATATTTCAATTATATATATATATTAATTTACATATTGTTATTCTTTCACCTGTTCTTTCTTATGTTCTAATTTATTCTTCGTTTGTCTTCATTTCTCTTCTTTCCTTTTATTTGTTTCTCCTATTGTCTTTAACTTATTCTGGTCACTGTTCTTTCTGTGTTGTGTTGTGTTGTGTTGTGTTGTGTTGCCAGTTCCTTGTTGTTTTGTTTCATTCCTTTAAATCAAATGTTAATTCTATTTTAACCCCTTGACTGTGATGACTTAACCCCTTGACTACGATGACTTAACCCCTTGACTGTGATGACTTAACCCCTTGACTGCGATGACTTAACCCCTTGAGTACGATAGCAACCTACCTTATATTTCAAATTAAATAAGTCACATTAAATACGCTTTACATTACTATCATACGAACAAAGAATTAACCTAACCTAACCCACCCACCCTTCCCTACCCTACCCTACCCTACCCTACCCTAACCTATGTACCAGTGAGAAAACATCTTCGTGTCGTAGTTAAATTAAGCGTGTAAGCTACGTCCCCATAGTCCCCATAGGCCTATATTATCCATCTAGTAAAAAAAATTAACCATAAGAAATATTTAATAATTCGTATAAGAATATATTAATTACTATACCTATGTTCCCAAACCCTTATATATTACACCTTCGAGTTATTTCATTTTGTTATCTCTATCTCTCTTATTCTCTCTATCTCCTTCATGTCCCCCTTTCTGTATTTTCATTTTATTCATTCACTTTGCCCGTTTCATTCCCCCTCTCCTCTTTATGCTACTTCCCTTTTATTCCTCTCTCTATTACTCCTTCCCCTGTTCCGTGTCGTCGTGTTAAATATAGTGAGCCAACAAATATATTTTATGTTATTACTTCTGTCTGTCCACCCCTTTCCTCCTCCTCCTCCTCCTCGCCTCTACTAAGTCTTCTCTCTCTTTATCCCCTCCTCTTCCTCTCTCTCTCTATTCCCTTGTTCTACTCAATTTCTATATTTGATAACTTCGTTTTCTATCTCCTTATTCTATCCGTTTTCTCTCTCTCTCTCTCTCTCTTTTCTTTCTGGGTTTATATTTGTCTCCTCTCCTTTATTTCCTTCCTTCGTTGTTTCTAAATTTATTCATTTTTCTTCCTCTTCCTACTTCAATTACTCTCTCTCTCTCTCATCACAATTTCCCTTTCTCTCTCATCTGTAATTCTCTCCGTGTGTCTCTTATCTCCCTGTTCTTCCTTCTCATCCTTCCTGTCTCTCCTCCTCGTTTCCTTCCCTTCATCCAATCTTCCTCCTCCTCTTCCTCCCTTCACCCAATCCTCCTCCTCTCCCCCTTTATCCAATCCTCCACGCCTTTCGTTCTTCCCTTCACCATCAACATACGTACACATACACATACATACACACACATACATACATACATCTCTTCTCACTCTATCCTGACGCTCTTAATAGGTACTGCCTCTATATTTTCATCACCCTTTATCTTCCTCTCTTCCTCTTCTCCCCCCTCCTTCTCTACTCACCTTACACCACCAGTTCGTTTCTCTCCCTCCTTCACTCACCCATTTCCTCCTCTCCTTCGCCCCCCATCTTTTCCATCGTCCCCTTCTCATCCGCCTCTCACCCCCCCCCCCTGCTACTCCTCATATCCAACTAAGTATCACAATACAGGCGGGTGAGTTCTCTACTTTACCCTTAACAACGGGGCTTATTCTTCTCTTCACCCCTTTTTCTCTTCTCTCTCTCTCTCTCTCTCTCATCCGTTTTTCTCTTCGTGTTCATCAGTTTTTTATCGTGTACTCATCATCCTCCTCCCTCCTCTCTTCCTCCTGCTGCTCCTCCTCCTCCTCCCTGTCCTCCTCCTGCTGCTCCTCCTCCTCCTCCTGCTCCTCCTCCTCCTCCTCCTCCTCCTCCTGCTCCTCCTCCTGCTCCTCTCATAACAACTAACTTGAGCATCACACGAGGTTCATTCTCTCCTCCTTCCTTCCCTCCCTCCATCGTCCGTTTCCTCTTCTTGTTCATCGCTTTTATCATGTGCTCCATCGTCCTCTTCTCGTCCTCTTCCTCCCCTGTACGTATAATGGCAGCCTGGTGAGCATCATGGCAAGAGGCAAACAAATAGGTGTAGTGTGATGAAAGGCTACCATTGTCGGCAAGACGAACCACTTTTGTTTCTTTTGTCGGACAAGTTCCTCCCACTGAGAGAGAGAGAGAGAGAGAGAGAGAGAGAGAGAGAGAGAGAGAGAGGTTGCTACTTACCCTATTTCTCACCCCCCGTCTCTCTCTCTCTCTCTCTCCACGCCCGTCTTATGTCTCCTACTAACTTTTGCATACAGTAAGCATCATCAATTTACAAATGAAAGTTAATCACGTACTTAGATTTCCGTCGTGAGAATATGATTTACGAGGGAATTTAAACCGAAAAAGAGAGAGATTCTAAAAGTGTGGATGGCAACTGCGCTGGGAAGAAGCTGGGTTGCACAAGATTTTCCGAAGAGGTGAGTTTTAAAAAGTTTTCTTCTTCTTCAACGTTTACAGTGAGTTCTTTTTTTTTTATAGTAAATTGAACTGCAGTTTACTATACACCCGAGACTGCGGTTAAAATTACTACCTAGCTCAAACAAACTCCGGCGCGGGAAGAAAAAAAGGAAAATAAAGTAAAAATAAACAAAAACTGCCAAATGCGCATCCTCCTCCTGATGACTGAGACACCACTATAAAACATATAGGAATCGCCCCCTCCTCCCCCGAGCAACATACAGGCCTCTCCATCGATTCATTTTCACGCCATTTAAGGCTTTACGTCGCCTGAGCATAAAAGGTAATATCCCACGACAGTAGTCCGTTTGATAAGTTCTTAGTGTCCCTCCGCGTAATGTCTTTCCCAGTGTACGAAGATTGTCAACACAGTTACTACACTTGGTTCACTATTCTCTCGTTCTCCCAACCTTCTCTTACACAACATAGAAAGATAATAATGAACTTAATACATTTACGAATTAGTGATAAGCGAGGAGAAATAGAACAGTGTGAGGAATCAACGAAGGTAAAAGGTTTATTGTTAAGGTGTTCGTAAGCCGCCTCAAAGTTGAGTAGAGGCGACATCATGTTGGACCAATGGCGGACCAGGTAAAAATGCCGTTGGATTTTTCTACGAATATATTCCCTTCTCCCCCCAAAAACCCTGACAGTAGGGATTTTGGGGTTGACCTTACTCTACCTTACCACACCCTAACACCTCCCCGCAACCCAGCACCTCCCCGCACCTCACACTTCCCCCCTCCCAGCACCTCCCCGCACCTCACACTTCCCCCCTCCCAGCACCTCCCCGCACCTCACACTTCCCCCCTCCCAGCACCTCCCCGCACCTCACACTTCCCCCCTCCCAGCACCTCATATTCCCAGGAGCGACAGAAATCATAGGAACATTACGGGAATATTACTGAGAATGGCTTTTATTCTTAGTAAATAATTATAGCACTGAAGCTATGAACACAGATACACGTTCTGTACCCGAGAATTACAAAATGGGGGGGTGGGGGCATGGTAAAATACAGTCATTAGTACATAACTGTAACGATCCCAAGAATAATTAAGTAATACAGAAGACATGGAAATATTATTATAATCTTCCTCATTAATTTAGCAGGAATAAAAGAGGAATACTGGGAATGATTAGGAATGTTATGGGAATGAATCTTGGAATGAGACGAGGTTATGGAACGTAGAGGTTGTCTGTGGTATGCGAGGCAGCTGGGACTGTTCTGGACGACTGCTAGGACCCTCACTAAATACTGTGCTAGGAAATAACTGGGTCGTCGTGCTAGGAATGTGCTAAGAACGTCACTGGATGCTATGTTAGGAATGTGCTGAGATACGCTAGACAACGTGCAAGGAACACCATTTTGTAGGCTGTGCTAGGAAGATATGCTGTGTGTGTGTGTGTGTGTGTGTGTGTGTGTGTGTACCCCCTTAATCCACCAAACACTAAAATAACAGAGAACAAATAGATAGATAAATAGATAGATGACCCCCACACACACACACACACACACACACACACACACACACACACACACACACACACACACACACACACACATACCTTAAGTCACAAATCAACAAGATAATGTAACATCAGTGAACTAAACACACCCACGGCCTCACAACCAATAGGACAAGGTAGCAGCGGCCCGGAAAGATAAACAAAAGAGTGGACCAATCACAGCTCGGGGATCATACCACGTGACCAAGTGTAGCGTTCTGTTAGACACTCACTTAGACACCTGTAATTATCGATTGAAGGAGGTAGCCATGTTTGGTAGGGAGTAATTGCAGTCTAGCATCCCTCCCTCCCTCCCTCCCTCTTTCCCTCCCTCTCCTAGTCCAGAAATTGACCCCAGCATCACGACACCAGTTCTCAAAGGCTCGTGTAGTTAAAATTCTTCCCTCATACGTAAATAGAGACGCGAGAACCTAACCTAACCTAAACCTAACCTAACCTAAACCTAACCTAACCTAACCTAAACCTAATCTAACCTAACCAGACTAATAACTAAAGACACAAACTCGAGGGTAAACCTGGCATCTATATACAGTCCACTAAGACTCTACCATAACTAAGTCCCCGCAGTTACAGGGTGAAAATCAACTTACGAATCTTTGAGCATCAGAGTTGAGAGCGATAATGGGTGTTCGCTGGACCAAAAACAACCTGTTTCCTGAAGAAGAGGGTGGTAGTGGTGGTGGTGGTGGTGGTGGTGGTGTTGGTGGTAGTGGTAGTGGTGTTGGTAGTGGTAGTGGTGTTGGTGGTAGTGTTGGTGGTGGTGGTGGTGGTGGTGTTGGTGGTAGTGGTAGTGGTGTTGGTAGTGGTAGTGGTGTTGGTAGTGGTAGTGGTGTTGGTGGTGGTAGGGCGCCTTCAAACCAATCCCCCTATCCCCGCTAAAGTGGATTAACCTGCCACTGCATCTCATTAGTTTTAGCTAAATAAAGTTATAAAGGCTGTATTACTGAGGGTGTGAAGTAGTATAATAACTCTCTGATAGATGTTTGAGTAGTAAAGAAAGATCAATGGTAGTGGATTAATAATAGGAAAAACACTTATTCTTTTATAGTGTGTGTTGCTCGAGGCTCTTGAAGGTATACCACTATCTTGACCCAGAGAGAGAGTTTGTCAATATACAAGTCTCCGAGTGAGTCAAGCGTTTGTTATGATGTCTGAGTATTATGTTAAGTATATCACAAGTAGAGTAACACAACAATACACCAGGATAAAGTGTGACGGCGAGAGAGTCTAGAAGGAAAGGCTCTAGTTTTACCCCCTACTATAAAGACTCTTGATGCACTGAGTTATATCCATTTTACAGCCTCTTAAATGTATATGAGGGTGATGCTCTTGCGGTTTACTGTGCCTTCATAGGTTACTTATTACTGAACTTGTAAAAATGAGTAAATATTTCATGGCGTTTTGGTGGTGAGGCCGTGTGTTGTGGCACTTCTTATCACTGAAGGAAATGATGTTACTGAGTCGTTGGTACAATTCAATGGGGGTTAAATTACCTCCTGGTACGTGGGATATAGACGCCTTTAAGTATAACTGCATAAGGCTTGTTACTACATTACATCAAGTACGGATACACAGACAACCAGACAACACTCTTAAGACGCGAGGTGCATGAACGTTCCTCTTCGTCAGCAGTGTCTTATAGTACATGGTGATGCTGAAGGTGTGGTGAGGTAGGAGGAGGAGGAGGAGGACAGCAGGTCACCAACAACAGCGGGCCAGACCTCCACTAGGTAACAAAAAGTCTCGTCAGGACTCCCGCGCTGCACAATTAGTCGGTGAAGTGACGGCTAGCCCTCGTACCTGTCCAAGACCCGCCATATTGGTTCCTGACGCCTTCAGCCTCTTGCCGCCGCCGCCGCCGGATGGTAGGGAGGACCTGGGGTGCTGGTGGGGGAGGGCTGGGGTGCTGGTGGGGGATGGCTGGGGAGCTAGTGGGGGAGGGCTGGGGTGCTAGTGGGGGAAGGGTGGAGTAGAGGAGGACTAAGGGGGGTGAAGAGGAGGGGTGGTACTGGGGTGAGAGATAGGGGCAGGTGACGACAGAAAGAAGAGGAGAAAGATACGCGAGAGAGTTGGTGGTATGTGTGAGTGAGTGAGTGAGTGAGTGAGTGAGTGAGTGAGTGAGTGCGTGAGTGAGTGAGTGAGTGAGTGAGTGAGTGAGTGAGTGAGTGCGTGAGTGAGTGAGTGAGTGAATGAGTGAGTGAGTGAGTGAGAAAATAAAGTCGACTATTTACCTTACACACCTGAACACAGTGAGAGCTGGATAGACACAGCATCAACAGCAGTGGGAACAAGAGGTAGACGGCAGGTATTGAAACTATGATGGCTTAACGTAAATGACAACAGCAGCAACACGAGAGATTCCCTTAACAGTAACAGCAGCACGGAGGTAAAGCAGTAGCAGTATGGACTTTCAGCAGTAGTTACGTATAGGACTTCTCCGTCAGCAGTAGGTATAACTAGGGTCATAGACAACAGCAGTAGACAGGCAACATTAGACAAGCAGCAGAAGACAGACAGCAGTAGACAGACAGCAGAAGAACATATTATATCCCAGCAGAAGGAGCAGGAGGAGGAGGAGGAGGAACACGAGAGCAGGAGCAGGTCTGTGTGACATACCAGAGCGGTGATGGTAGCAAGAGTTAATTGGGGAGGTGTCACGCAGGCCCGTCCATGATGATGAGACCTTGAGGCTGGTGACACACAACACGCTCCCACCTCCCTATTACTGCCACTCCCACCGACCCCTTACCTGGCCGGCCCTATACCCTTCAGGAGCCCCACCAGCCCTCCTCGCCCTTACATTCTCCCTCACCAGCCCTCTTCGCCCTTACATTCTCCCTCACCAGCCCTCAACACCCTAGCCAACAGACCTCCTCACCCCGCCTATACACTTACTTGAAGACTGTGAGTAAGAGGAGCCCCCAGTCTTAAGCTCCACCACTCAAATTGGGGCCCATTAAGACTGGGCCCCATTTCTGATCATTTGGTTAGGTTAGGTTATGTTAGATGTTGTTCTAAATGGTTTTAGGGCCCATTAGGAGTGCATTCCAAATCCCAATCGATAGAATATCTTGGGGCCTAAGAAGAATGAGTCACAATCTTCATGACAGACACAGACAGAGAGACAGACAGAGAGACACCCCTCCCCCCTCCACACACACACAGAGGCAGGTTGTGTTGCTGCGGAGGTCTGCAACACAACACCAACCTCCACCCTTGTTTACCTGCCTCACCTGCCTCACGAGGTCGTAAATAACCTCCCTTGTTGACTCTTAACCTGATGTCACCTCAAAACGCCTCTTGTTATCGCCTAATGAAGATAATAACCCATTAACCTAAGACAAAGATAACCTGACTCTGTGATGAACCTCCCTGCTTTATGACCCCTGACCCCACACACACACACACACAGGTAGGGTCATCAGTGCGTCCAGGTGTGGTTATTATCACTGTAAAATGTTCACTCTGGTGTGCGGCGGTGGTGACCTCTAGGATAAAAATAGATAAGATGATAAGTTATTCCTAATGCAGTTGAGTTTCTTGAAGTTAGGTTAGGTTAGGTTAGGTTAGGTTAGGTTAGATGGGACTAATGCTGGGAGTGAGGAGGCGGCAGTGTGGAGACGTGAAGGTTAGGTTAGGTTAGATGCGACTACTGCTGGGGAGGGGGGAGGCAGGGGTGGTGTCGAAGGGGTAACAGGAGGCAGAGTGTACCAGCCAGCACGTGCCACACAGTATTGGCCGGCGGGGCGACGCTCTGGGAACGGAACTGCCATGGAAGGGGTAAATGGTCGTTCAAATTGGTCATATTTCCTCCTGTATAATGCGGACACTAGGCGAGGCGGCGGGGGTGACTCGAGGGGTAACGAGTATGTGTAACTTGAAGGAGGATGTGTAACTTGAAGGGTAACGAGGATGTGTAACTTGAAGGGTAACGAGGATGTGTAATTTGAAGGGTAGTGAGGATGTGTAACTTGAAGGGTAGTGAGGATGTGTAACTTGAAGGGTAACGAGGATGTGTAACTTGAAGGGTAACGAGGATGTGTAACTTGAAGGGTAACGAGGATGTGTAACTTGAAGGGTAACGAGGATGTGTAACTTGAAGGGTAACGAGGATGTGTAACTTGAAGGGTAACGAAGATGTGTAACTTGAAGGGTAACGAGGATGTGTAACTTGAAGGGTAGTGAGGATGTGTAACTTGAAGGGTAACGAGGATGTGTAACTTGAAGGGTAACGAGGATGTGTAACTTGAAGGGTAACGAGGATGTGTAACTTGAAGGGTAACGAGGATGTATAACTTGAAGGGTAGTGAGGATGTGTAACTTGAAGGGTAGTGAGGATGTGTGTGACCTAATGATCGGGGTAATCCCATTTCTCTTGGCTGAATGACAAAGCAAGTTTTTTTTTTTTTTTAATTCATTATTTACGCTTCCGAGAGTACAACCAAGCCACACTAACCTAACCTAACCTAACCTAACCTAACCTAACCTCACTAACCTAACTTGAGACAGAGCAGTTAGATACCCTTTACCATCACCATGCAGTTAATCGAGTAAACCAGTTATCCAGTTACAGTCACCTCCCCACCACCAGTTAAAGAGTGGTGATAATATTAACTTAGATGTGAGAACCAGGGCCCTACTGCAGCATTATGACTGTCAGTAAACACTCCACCTCCTCTCCTTCCTTCACTCAGCGTCGCCAACTACTTACTTAGGGAAATTTTACGGC
Source organism: Homarus americanus (assembly GCF_018991925.1). Lineage (NCBI taxonomy): Eukaryota > Metazoa > Arthropoda > Malacostraca > Decapoda > Nephropidae > Homarus > Homarus americanus. Next base: position 11,226,393 of record NW_024738300.1, on the reverse strand, counting down.
AGAATTTAACTGGTGAGATTATGTCTGTCTGTCACTCTTTTTACACACCCCCTCCCTGTGTGTGTGTGTATATGTATGTATGTATGTATGTATGTATGTATGTATGTATGTATGTATGTATGTATGTCTCTTTAAAACAACTAACCCAGTAATAAAACGTCAATAAAACCCTTTCTACTCCATCAGTTGACGAAGGGGATCCATGAGCACTACTCTAGCTCAGTAGAGGGGCAGGGAGAGGGGCAGGGAGAGGGGCAGGGAGAGGAGAGGGAGGGTTACGAACGAGAGAGGGAGAATAAAAAAAAAATAGCTGTCATATAAAAGAATGATGATTATGGAGGGAGGAGGAGGGAGGGAGGGAGGGAGAGGAAGGAGAGAGGAGAGAGGGTAGACGAGATCATTAGAGGGAGAGACGATAGCATGATTTACTGTTTACATTTTGCGTTTCTGTGAGTGTGTTAGACTGGCTTAGCGGCGGAGGGAATGGGGCGGCGGGGTGGTAATGGTGGGGGGTAATGGTGGGGGGTGATGGTGGGGGTGATGGTGATAGTGGTGTAGAAAATAACGATGTGTGAAAATGAAATAAATAATGGTGATAATGATGCCAGTATTAGTGAATTATTGATGCCTGTGAGGAGGATGATGACGGTGAGGAGGATGGTAATAATGATCACGACATAACCATGATGAAGATGATTAAAATATCGATAGACTAAAATAATAACACTTAATTATTATGCAAATATTAAGCCCTGTGTGTGTGTGTGTGTGTGTGTGTGTGTGTGTGTGTATGTGTGTGTTGGTGTTGCTGACTTTGATCCCCATGAATCAGTACCTGTGCCTACAACTGTCTATACACCTGTACTGATCCACACACCTACACCTGTTCTTTTATATATATACACCTGTCTATACACCTGCACCTGCCCTCTTACTTGTACCTATGGCTTGAGAATTTGGACGGTTCACTATACTGAGGCGTCCGTCATACTGAGGCGTCCATCATACTGAGGCGTCCATCATACTGAGGTGAACGTTATAGGGAGTTGGTCGCTGTGGAGACGTCACCGCCTTACAAGGTCGGACGGTACAGCGTAGGGGTCAGTGGGGGAACTGGGCGAGGGGGGAGAGAGAGAGGGAGGGGAGAGGGAGAGGGAAGGGGAAGAGATACATGGAGGGGAAAAGAGGAAGAGGGAAGAGAAAAGTGGAATAGAAAAACAAGAAAAAGAGAGAATTAAAAAAAAAGAAGAGGATAAGGGTAGACACAAGAGGAGTAACAGGGGAAGCAGGGGGAGCAGATGTCCTCCAGCAGGCGAGGCAGACGGCGGAAACAGGGGGAGGGTCGACTCAGGAAGTCCCCGCCACTCGTGACTGGCACTCGTCGGAACCCCTATAGAAGGAGCAAGACGTCCTGCCGGGGCACAAGGAAGGGGCGGGGGTGCACGAGGAAGGAGGGCGAAGCGGAAACCTTGATAACGGGGGGAATGACAGATACAGAAGGAGAGGGACAGAATAGAGCAGGATAATCAGTAGTGACGGAAGAGACAGAGAGAGTGACGGGATGGGAGGAGGAGGAGGAGGGAGGTGGATGATGATGATGAGGAGGAGGAAGAGGAGGAAAGAGGAGGAGGCAGTGTGACCCACCAGGCCAATAATGTCTTGAAGATAATTTCTCTCTCTCTCTCTCTCTCTCTCTCTCTCTCTCTCTCTCTCTCTCTCTCTCTCTCTCTCTGCCAATAATCCCTACAGCTTCCTAATTGCTCTACTAGATCTAAATAGTGAACTAGTATATTTCCTATTTACCATTTCCGACCTAAAAGACTAATTACCAACATAGCCTTACTAACCACCTTTATGGACCTAAATAGACCAAAGACTACCGCTCCCTAATTGCCCTAAAAAAAGGGAAAAAAGTTACCCCCTTTACTACCATCTCAGTCACCATCTTTAAAAAAAAAAAATCACAATTCCCTAATGATATGACTCTTCCTGCCAGTGTTTCCATAACCACCAAGCATCACACACTGCAAGCAAGGACTATACTCATCAAGCACTCGCCTCTTCTGACCAAACTGATAGTGTTCTTTCGTTCTATGCGTGAGGGATATTTTTATTTTCCCAAGTACGATTTAATGCAGTTAATGATATGATACGGTGGGTTTCCTCTTAGACGGTGCATTAAAGCAGGTAGATAGGCAAGCAAGCAGGGAAGTAGGCGACCCCCAGAAGCAGTAAGTCCCGGCCGGCTGGTTGAGTCTCACGGAGCCTCAAGTACCGTGACCAATTGCCCATTGTGGACGCCGGGGCCCTCCCCATCAGTAAATATGTCATTACTGATCACCCAGATAAGGGGAGGGAGGGGGAGGGGAGAGAGGGGGAGGGGAGAGAAGGAAGGGGGAGAGAAAGGAAGGTGAGAACAGAAGGATGGAGGGAGGGGGAAAAAAAGAAAGAAAGGAGGAGGGAGGACAAGGAAGAAGGAAGGAGAGGGAGACAGGAGGGAAGGAAGAGAGGGCCACAGTCTGGGGAGGAGGATGATGTTGGGAGGAGTAAATACAGCAGGGGAGGGGATTGGGAAGGGGGGAGGAGGATTGGGAAGGGGAGGATTGGGGGAGGGAGGGATTGGGGAGGGAGGAGGATTGGGAAGGGGGGATTGGGGAAGGAGGGGATTGGGGAGGGAGAAGTTGGGAAGGGGATTGGGAAGGGGGAGGATTGGGGAAGGGGGGATTGGGAAGGGAGGATTGGGAAGGGGATTGGGAAGGGGAGGATTTAGGAAGAGGGGAGAGAGGATAGGGGAGGGGGAGGGATTGGGGGGAGGGAGGGATTGGGAAGGGGAAGAATGGATAGCTATAACTACTCAAGCCCTCCTCCTCCTGCCTCCTCCTCCTCCTCCTCCTCCTCCTCCTCCTCCTCCTCCTCCTCCTCCATGGATCTATCAGCAATATCAGAATCGGAGTCCAGTGTAGTAAGACTGTGGTGGTGAGGAGGGGGGGGGGTGAGAGGAGGAGGGGTGGGGAGGAGAGGGGAAGGGTGGGGGAGGAGGAGAGGGAAGGGTGAGGAGGAGGAGGAGTAAGGAGTCAGAGCCATCTGGCTTCATATACAAAAACTAGAGGGAGGGGGGGAAGGGGGGGGGGGGAGGAGGAGGAGGCTGTTACACGCATCTCGGCCAGAATTCCCTGTGCCATCGTAAATAAGTGGCGAAGGGAGGTACGGGGGGCGAGGCCATTTAAGCGAAGGCAGCACAATAGACGACATGATGGAGGCGGGTCGGACCAACACAACCAACACAGAGGGCGCGCTCCGTCATCAGTCATCCGGGGAAGGGGGAGGGGAGGGAGGGGGGCACTATACTATGAGGGGGGAGGTAAGGGGAGAGGGGAATTAGATACCCTTCATTAATATGCTCCATGCCACTCCAGTAACATCACGGAGCATTTTTTTTTTTTAATCTACCATTATAATTTTATTTATGGCTCTAAAATCAGACATAACAGACACTCAGTATTTGTTTTGGTTTTTCCCCCCACAGATTCGATACTGATTAATTGCGATTGATGAGCGAGTATTGTAATTATATTTTTAATGGGTATTATAAACTCACCATTAATATATCGATTCACCTGGGGACTAAATTAGTATTGAATCTATTTACAATATCCTCGTCGCCTCATTAGTGTTACCATTTGTGTTTATTGCCTCTCCCCACTTCACTAAACGTACGAAACACTTTATTTTTTTTTATTTAAATTTGTTATCATCAAGTGGTTTAAAACTACGCCATAGTGAACGCCGCTAAAAGACCGTATTGTTGTTGAGGCACCAATGGACCTTTAACACTACGAGCTGCGTATAGACGTAATGGCCTCTTGCTAAGTGGCTGTATGATCCAGTAGCCACTTAAGGGGAAGACGTCGTTGTGTATGAAGTATATTCTGTCCAAGTAAAGACAGTATACACAATTATATACTCTATACATGACTATACTGCGAGCCTGTGTGTGAGGGTGTATCTCATCAGGTGTAATGATATACCTGTATATATTGTATAGGGTCATATAGGTAATTAGAGGAACAGTGACCTCTAACAATCATATAATCCTGTACACTATCACGTTCTTCCTTGAATAAAATAATAATAATAATCATACTCAGCTCAGCGATGTCCACCATTAAGCTCAAGTACTCGGGCACTTTCTGTAGCTATTACATAAACTGGTCAATAACAGGCCTGGTATAATCACCCCCGGGCAAGGTGGGTGGGTGGGTGTGTTGTGGGTGGGTGTGTACCTGTTGTCCGTGTCAGCTGTGTGTGTTGATAGCCAGACACCGACCTCTTTAACGATTCTCTCCTTGTGTCCGTGGCCAACGATTGTGTCTTTTGAGAGTGACTTCCTTCCCGTGTCTGTAAGTGACGTCGTAAGCACTCGTCGCGAGGCACTTTAAAGTAGTGCTCTTAGTGCTCATGACCATAAGAGACGAGTGAGTGCTATAGAGTCACCGTTCACGTCTACATTGAGTGTGTCTTACAGTGAGGGCGGCGAGGGCATTAGCTCCGTATGGTTGACTACTGCTCGTTGCTGCTCTCAGACTGTTTTGGGTAACAGTCACATCAGAAAACAGGAGGAAGAGGGTGTCGGAGGCGTAGTAGGAGTTATTAAAGGCGGAGGCAGGAGGAGGAGGAGGTAAGGAGACTGGGCGACACAATGAGACGTGTTTGCCTGGACAAGAGAGGTCCTCCGTGTCGGCCGTGGGGCTCACAATACCTCGCCCGGTCTCACACAATCACTAAACACAGTATCACTATCGCCGCCACCCGGTACACCCAACACCGCCCCACGGGGAACCCAAATAACAAAATGCCTTACAAAGGAAACCTCTCTACCTCCTCCTCCTCCGTCCCTGGCGAGCGATGACAAGGGCGGTGCGCAACCTAACTGGCCGTAGGTCCCTAAGGAGACGGCACAGGCCAGGACCGAGGAGGGATTTGGTGAACTCTATGGGCCAGGAGGAGCACCACTGTTGGGGGGGGCCGGGGGTCAATGGCTGGAACGAATCTCGCTTACAGAGCAGCCGCTGCGGTGGCTTTGTGAGGGCGATGATGGCATGGGGGAGAGTGTAGAGGGTGGAGGGGATGGTGAGGGTGGTGGGGAAGGTGGAGGTGGTGGGGATGGTGGAGGTGGTGGGGAAGGTGGAGGTGGGGATGGTGGAGGTGGTGGGGATGATGGCGGGGAGGGAAGAAGGTCGTTGGATGGTGGTGAGGAAGATGGTAGGGTGGTAATGGTGGGGAGGCTAGAGATGGTAAGGGGTGGTGATGGGACGGGAGGGTGGGGAAGGTGGGGGTGGAGGGGGAACTGATGATAGTGAGAAGCAGAGAACGAACATAGGATTAAGACGAGGAAAGTGATGATGGTGAATATAGTGGTTCTAAATAAGGATAATAGATAACTGATGATAGATGGGACGACAAGGACAGGATAGTGATGATGGACAGGAAGGATGGCAGTGACGTCATTTGGGAGGGTAGGCATCAGATGGAAGGGTTGTAGTGGTAGTAATGCATACCAATAATATTCATCCCTGAGGTTATTCACAATCACGTAACAACTCCAAGTTACAGTAATGACCTTAACTTAATACTAACCAAACACATCTATAAGGACAGCATCAACTACCGTGCCTTCCCGTCAATATCATCTCCCGCACACCCAGACTCTCATGGGACAAAATCACATCTGCTATATCAACAACCAGGCTGCAGTGAAACACCCACAAAATTTCCCATCGGTCTTGAGTCGACGACCTCAGTCTCCCACGGCAGAAGTAGAGGAAGAAAGGGGAGGGAGGGAAGGAGGGAGGGAGGCTGATGATGGCTCTATTTGTGTTCGGCTCCCAGCGAGTCGACGAGGCCCGGCCCATTCTTTTACTGTGAAGGCCCTCCTGCCAGGCCAGGCTACCCATATCCAACCATTTCCCATCTCGGATATCAAGTGTTATCATCTGTTGTCGTGCGAGGGAAGAAACACGCCAGCAAGGTCACGACAGAGACGACACATTAGATAAAAACTGGTCACTCTTTTACCCCGACATGGCAACGAGGCCTGGGGGGGGGGGGGACCTATCAATTACAGCGACGATAAATGATGACACACTTCATTAACATCATTTTATGGGGCCCCAGACACTCGCCCGCTCTCACCCTCGCTACCAAACACTCACACTCAACTCACACTCACACCAGCTTTTTCACTCTGCTTACTGAAGACTTTATGGACGCTGAGTGTTATGATCAAGAAGCTCACCTAAGAGAAGAAAGGTTGATGGAGGGGAAAACGTGATGTATCCACTTACAGAAACTTTCAAATAACTTTTTTTTAGATAACACTACAGCGCATGTGTGTGTGTGTGTGTGTGTGTGTGTGTGTGTGTGTTATGGGCAGTGGAAGGGTCGCACCAAGGTGGGAGGGCCCAAGGAGGCATGGCATCACCACACTGGACAAGCGCGTCCTCCACTCTACCTACTTTGGATAAGCCTTTCTCCAGATAAGCATAGTTACAGGATTAAGCTGATCTGGCCAGGATAACTCGGGAAAAATTTAGAGAGGGCCTGTCTAGATCCACTAAGCTCCACTCCCTACCCACCAGCACCCCCCACCCCGACGCTCAAGACTAATGGCGTGTACACTAAATAACCTACACGGTGTCCAAAACAGGTCTGACACAAGTATCTTAGACCATTTTAATGACTGTACTCGAGTTGGTAATATTTAACGGCGCTGTATTTGACTGGGCTCCACTGAGTCGCCAAACAGGAACAAAATAACACCCCTGTTAAGTTTACTTGTGAGGGTATATTCTTTTTTATCCACCCTGTACTGTTTTATGTGGACCAATTCTTCTTTTATCACCCTGTGTCTTTTAAGCTAAATTAAGTACTGTACTGTATATAGACCAATTACCCCCCCTCCCCCCCCTCCTTTATTTCGGTGGGGGGAGGGGGGTGGGGGGGAGGACACCCTATATAAGCAGGTGCACCTTTCTGGGGTCACTTTAAGACTTGGCAATAATGAGTCAACACCCTTACCATCTTACCCACTTAACCATGACTCAGCTGACTCAACCCTCCCCTCCCCCCTCCACACTTTCCTTCCTATTCCCCGACTCAACCCCCTCCCCACCCCACCCCCTATGCGAATTCCAGGCGGGCCCTTGCAGGATCCATTAAGCCGCCGACCTAATATTTGCTCTTGATTTTTATGGTAATTGTTAATTATACGGGCGTTAAAACATGACCGCCACATATAATGGTTCTTTTCATGTCTATTTGGCTTGACGATGTATGTTATGTGTGTGTGTGTGTGTGTGTGTGTGTGTGTGTGTGTGTGTGTGTGTGTGTGTGTGTGTGTGTGTGTGTGTGTGTGTGTGTGTGTGGGTCTGTGTGTGGTGTGTGGTGGAGAGAAGGAGGTATAGGGAAGAAGGAGAGGAAGAGGAGTTAGAAAAGAAGGAAGGAACATGGGGTATGAGGGAAGGAGAAGAGGAAGGGATATAGAGGAGGGTGGAGGGGAAACTAAGGAGGAGGAAGGGATGAGACGGGAGGAGGAGGAAGGGGTGAAACGGGAGGAGGAGGAAGTGGGGATGAGACGGGAGGAGGGGGGAGTTAGAGGTAGGAGGGGTAGAGAGGGGTACAAGGTGTGAGTCGTATATGTAGGTAAGGGTCCATTGTCTTGAGACCACACACACACACACACACACACCCACACAGACACACACACCCACACAGACACACACACACACACACAGAGACACACTTCCTTCTCTCTCTCTCTCTCTCCTTTTCTTGAGAGAAGTGTTAGTAAATTTATGCCCCCGCCTGGACACTATCACTACCGGTTCCACACTAACCTAACCTAACCAAAACCTAACCATATCCTAACTTAACCCGGATATTAAAAAAACAACAACATTGTGACCTAGATATAAATCCAGCAGCCGGTGTTCCCAAAACGTGACCTTGTAAAGGTGACGTAAGAGGTGTGAGTGTACTGGCCACCCACCCCCCCACACACACCAAGTTCCCAGGGTGTACCCCCACCCCCCGCCGCCCCCACCCCCCCACCACACACTACTTTAACGGCTCAATTAGGGATAATAACCGCGAATAACCCCCACAGGAGCATCCAGACGAGGGGGGGGGGGCAGGGGGAGGGAAGAGGAGGCAGGGTGGGTGGGGTGATTGGGTGATTGGGGGGGGGGTGGGTGAGTGGGTGGGGTTGGGATGAGAAGGTAGTAAGTGCAGGTAGGAAGGAAGGAGAGGGGAAGCGGAGAAGGGAGAGGGGAAGGGGAGAGGGGGGATTGGAAGGGAGCAATGACTACACAGATTTTTGACTGAACAATAATCCTTGAAAACCACCACCACCACCAATCTACCCCATCTCCACCAATCCCCCCCATCACCACCTCCACCATCCACCTCCACCATTATCCACATACCAACAACCCACATCTTTACCACCCCCACACCCCTCTCCCCCTCACTACCATAAGTACCCCCACAAGAACCAAAACAAAATTATAAGTATCAAAAAAAAGTGAAAAGTGACAGAGACAATTAATCCCATCCATTAAAAGTATCGTCAGATCACAGGTAGTTGTTCCCATACGGCGTAAGTATATTCAAAACATTGATTACAGGTAGATATAAATATAGATTGTAAGTACAGGTATTCCCTCAAGGTGACCTCGATACAGGTATACAGTGATGGTCAGGTGGTCACAGTGTCATAAAATCCACACACAACACAGAGGGAAAGAGTAAGGTATCCTACACCTATCTTATCTTACCTTACCTTACCTAACCTAACCGTATACACAAGGTAATTGGGTGAGGTAGTTAGCGCTAAGAATGGTTAAATAGGCCCCAATCCTAAGAGGCTCGTCTCATTGAGCCCCAAGCTATCTTAACCATAAGTATTGGTATCCAGTCTCCATGGGTCCCAGTCCTTACTGGCTCGAATCCTAATCGAGTTGGGTTTTTTGGGATTCTGAAGCCCATTTGACCCGCAGCCGATAAAGGTCCAAAGTTATCGTTGTTTGTTGTTGTTGTTGTTGTTATTGTCGATATCGTTGTGGATGGTTTTGTCGTAGAGTACAACACGACCAGCCGCCGAGGCTACTGTTGACCCCCCCACACACACCGTATAGCCTCAGGATATACGAGGCTGGGAATGGTGTCGTTTCTCAGTGTGTGTGGTAGTGGCTGTCACATACACACGCGGGCACTAACACATGGGCTGACACACACACACACACACACACACAGTCTCATACATTGACTGACTGACTGGCGCACACACACACACATGGGGGTGGTGGCAGGTCCAGTAGCCGCCACCTTTCCGAAACGACCACAAACGAGGTTCTCAAACGCCACATCCGCCGCGGGGCTCCGACCAGCGCCGCCCATTGTCCCCGACGGCCGTGGGGCTCTGGTTATTGGCTCATTTGAGGCGTAATGGACTGGTGGGAGGTCCCTAGCCACGCGCCATGGACTACCCTTACTACTACCACTATCCCACATCCACGGCCACCCCCCACCCCCACAATAATACTAATACGACTTCCTACGTTTGCTTTACGAGTCGCTATACCACTACCACCACCACCATCTTCTTTCACCACTACTATAATTACCACCACCACAACACCCCTAAAAATCAACCCCTTCATCACCACCACCACCCTCACCACCACCAATACTACACCCCTCATCAATACCACACCGCTCACCACCCCACACCACCTCCCCCTCACCACCACTCCCCCACCTCTGCACCCCACCATACACACTACGTCTTTTTGCGGAAAGTTATACCATTAGGGACCGTTTACTGTATATTGATTGCGAATACTGCTATTGTCCGGGTCACGAATGAGAGGGCATCGTATGATTACTCAGATCATACAGAGAAGAGTCACGTATAATTCCCCTTTATGTTATACATGTTGTGCAAAATCATACATAACGATAGGCGACGAAGTGGTAATCGGTGTTATTATCCTTGTATGATAACTAGCTATCAGTACTCTTGGCTTGAGGTGCTGTGTGTGGTCTGTGTGTCTGTGCTGTGTGTCTAGGCTATAGTGCTGTACCAATGGAGGACTAACATCTTCCGGTATTCCACACTGGGAGTTCTCGGTGCTGTAGATAAATGACTGTACAGGCATTTAAAGCACTAACTCCTGCTTGGCCTTCCACACGTTCCTGCCACTTGAGTCCTCAGCCTTAGCGCCACCACCTCCTCCACCAACAACAACAAGCACAAGACTGGGGGAAGCATTTATTTACCACACCATACCACACAACCCACCACAAAGAGATTTACAAATGGATAAAAACCCATAAAAAAATCCCCATCGAATATCTCACTGCCCCAAAAAAATCTCCAAAATCCCCCAAATTCCCCAATGATGATATGGTAATTTACCCCTTTGATCCGTTAACAGAAAAATATCATCAAATCAACAACATTAACATTACTAAGAACTATACAACAGTGTACATTGGCAGGTATACATCTCATACATGGCTTTCCTTGACTTCTAGATACACCCGATTACTCCTCTGCCAAACTACACCTGGTATTGTTGTCACTTATGGTCAGAAGAGGTGTAGTTGGGTATCTGGAAATATACCTTCAGTCCCTGCCGTCAATAAGTCATCTGACAGAACCCAGAACCCGTGACGACCACAACACACCTACAATATGACCTGACCTTAACCCCAATTAACCTGACGTAACTATCTGACCTTCTGGAACTATATACTCTTACTAAGATTACAAATATTATGCTCGTGTGTGTGTGTGTGTGTGTGTGTGTGTGTGTGTGTAGGTCGGCGCAGCAAAAGAAGGGAAGAAAAAGTTAGGTGTTGGGGAGTGGATATTGAGCGTGGCCGGGGAAGATGAGGCGGAAATAGTGTGAGTGCTCAACAATGGGTCACCACTTTTAAACCCAGCCAGGGGATATTGGTCCTGTTGATACTCCCCGTCCTTCTCTCTTTCTCTCTCTCTCTCTCACCTCCTCTAACTATTATCTCTCCTCCTCTTCCTCTTTCCGTTCGTACTCTGTTGATGAGTCAATGTGCTGCTTCTACTTTCTCTGTTTCTCTCTCTCCCATATTCACACCTCACTTCACAACTTGAAGTTCTACTCCTCTCCCACCTCCCTCCTCCAATTCATCTCTTCCTTCTCTTCCTGTTTCATTCATACTTGAAGTACCTCTTCTCTTTCATCTCCCCTAATTCTTCTCTTCCTGTTTTAATTCACTTAACGTCTACTCTTTCTATTACTTACTGTTTATTCATTCTACATTCGGACTGATTTGTTATCGTGTTTCTTTCCCCGACGACTGAAGAGGAATTCGGTCATGTGTACTGAGAGAGGTGAACACACACGGTCATGCAGAAGCTCATGTCCTCTAAACCGGTTACTGGTCACTTGGGCCCCAGTCCCAACAGGCCCCAACCCAACTTGACCTGAGTAGAATGATACCTAATTCAGGTTTGACTCTTGTCTTACATTAAGTTGGGTTAATTTGTGTTGGGGCCTATTATGACTGGGGCCCATTTGACCAGTTAGTAATTCAAAGGAACGTTAAGACGAGAGGGTATGTCTGTGAACACTTGAGAGAATAACCGCTCGCTAGATGGAGGAAGATCAGTCAAGTCATTACTGGGTGGTGGTGACGTGCAGCGGGCGCGGGGATACTTGACCAGCATCACATTATCACACAATGGTGACAACACCCAGCGGGGGGCTGATTCTGGTGCTGGGTGGCCGGTCCGCTCCCTCCCACCCACCCACACCCACATACACACCCTATAAGTGGTCTTGTCATCCTGAACCACATCCTTCACTTATACCGTAGGAACAGCGTCAGTGCAGGCAGAGGACGGGCGAACATTCACCTGGTATAGTTCCCAAGTTGAAAACGAAAGCACCGGACGTTGTTGATTGCTCGTGCTGGCGACGTCTTTATGGCAGAGTCTTACAGTCTAGTCCTACAGTCTAAGGCCAAAAAAAATAAAAATTACGTAAATATGATCGTAAGTGGTGGCTGAGAGAAGACATCCAGTTCAGTTGTCTGTGTGTAATTTCGAGGTCACTAAAGGTCATCATCTTCATGGTGTAGTTGGTGTACCTGTAACACGCCTCCTCGCATCACCTACCACAGGACACACTGGGGACCCGGCTCAAACATCCCCACAACCGTACCATCAGTCAGTAACATTAACGATCAAGCCCTGAACTATAATTTTTTTTACGAATGTGTAATAATTCTGTTGCCTGAGAAGATGAAAGAAGGAGACGAAAGAATACACGAGAAATAAGAGGAATGATCAGCCCTAGGAAGAAGAGGTGTGCGTACATGAGTGGAAAGCATGAATTCGGGTGATTTATATAGATGAACGAACAAAACATCTGATGGGTGACGCTGGCTTGTGTGAAACGACGTGGATGAGTCAGATGGATGTTTAGGGACTTGTTGTGGAAGGGGAGTAACACAGTAGACTACATCCATCAATCACAAGAGTAAGAATGGATGACTGACATACAATTATTGAAGAGAAAGGCTGTGTGTGTGTTGGTAACTTGAATCTTATCAGCATCATTCACGTATCATACAGTAATAATAACATCCCACTTCTTTTTCATCCTCTTCTCCTCCTCCTCCATCTCTTCTTCTACTTCCTTTCCCTCCTCCTTGTGCCGACTTTTTCTTCTCCTCCTCCCCTCCATCATCCTACCCGCCTACCCCCCCCCACCAAGTATCTCTCAGATGTTGCCGTGATTGAGTCATAACTTAAGGCAGACGCCACAATGGATACCTGCCCGCCCACGCATCTCTCCTTCTCTCTTCTCTCTTTCTTCACTCACTCTCTCTAACCCACTTCCACACTAGCTCCACACCCCCTTCCGCAGCCCACTATACCACACATCTATGCTCCCCAGCCCACCACTACACTCCCCACCCCACCACCACACTCCCACAACCCACCAGAACACACCTCCCCAATCCACCACCCCTTCATTACATTCACCACACAATATCACACACCCTCCCCAGCCCACCACCACACTCCACAACCCACTAACACCCTCCCCAGCCCACCACACACCCTCCCCAGCCCACCACCACACTCCACAACCCACTAACACACTCCCCAGCCCACCACACACCCTCCCCAGCCTAGAGTTGTGAGCCAGTCTCAGACACGTTTGCCAGTGGTCAAGGCCATTCTTGTGTGTGTTGACACTAGGAGCGGGACACAGGCGGCGACAAAGGCTTCACAACCTGCCTTCCCTCACGCTGCTCCTCACGCCTTTTGATACACTTACCACTGATTTCTCACACCCTCCTCCTTGTTGACACTAGCCTCGGGGGCCTGGACTGTAATTTCCTCAAGTCTGTTTATCAATACTATTCCTTAAATACTTTCCCCATGATGTAACAATGACCATAACATACTTCGTAATGGCGCTGACATTAACCTAACTTAACCCAACCTAAAAGACTCCACGTTTCAAGAACCACAATTACCAATAATATATCAATCAATACCATTTTATCTACATCTCCCTAAGATAACGAGGAAAGATAACCATACCATCAGAGACATGTAGAATGTGTTGAGATCACCAACTGAGATAACCATTTAACCTGGGAAACTTGGCACCATAACCTTAAGTATCGATAAATCTGTTCAATAATAACAACTCATGTCTGAAGGTTTGTTTACATATCGTACTGAGGGATGATGGCCGCAGCGACGTACACGGTGACACAGCTAACAGTATGACATGTACAGTCAGTCCCCTTCACTTGTGCGTTTACAGGGACTCGTCAGGTTATATGTACAGTCCCCTTCACTAGTGCGTTTACAGGGCTCGTCAAGTTTTTGTACAGT